>NC_089217.1:13828619-14183619 GCF_963930695.1 Labrus bergylta
CCTCCCCTGAGGTGTTACGGTGTGTTTCGCTCCACGGCTGTTGATAGCAGTGATAATTGGACGAGTGGTGTCTATAATAAGACTGAATGCTGGGAGCTCCGCTGGGGACCGCTGCACTGGATTACACCATGGACGGATGTAGGGCAGGGCAGCGGGGACTCTACTTTGATTATGAGCCACTAAAATAGGTGGAATACATGTGTGTGTGTGTTTTGTAAACTAGTTCTCTGATTGTGTGTGCTTGGGAAGGTGCCAACTCTTAAATGTATTTGTTTAAACATGCGGGAGAGAAAACTTCAGCACAAGGTCAGAACAAAAGCAGGCGTGTGCATTCCCCCCAGGTGAACAAAGCACCTAGCTTATTCCCCCGATCAGCCGCGTCCTAAAAAATGACTGCTCAACACACCTGATGCCAGAAACATCAGCACGCTGCTCCACCTGCCTCCACTGAGACGCCATTACATCCTCCATTATCACTGACGCTGCTGCTGCTGCAATGTTTAAAAAGTCTGGAGTAGATTCAAATGGTCTTTAAAATACTCGGGGAGTCCAACAGAAAATGAAATTTAAAGCAAAATTAATATTTCTTCGCTCTGTTCGGTCATCCTCCTCTTCGTCTGTCTGTGACTTTCACTGACGTTTGTCATCATCCTTTGCGGAGCCTTAAAGTTTGGCCATTTTGCCGTCCCTGTGTTGGTTTTTCTGTAGCCAGGTGACCATATTTTAACGAGAGGCTGACGCTTGAGAGAAGGGAGGTGTTAGCATAAAGTAATTAAAGCTAAATGTTCTATATCTGTGGCAAGCACTTCAGTCTCTCCACGCTTTTTCCAGCTTCTTTTGTGATTGCTGCGGCCTAAAGTGCCTGATTTTGCAACAGCTTTTAAGAAGAAGTTGTTGTGAAAGTGAGGTTTTACTGTGGTGCAGTGGTTAGCGCTGTCGCCTCACAGCAAGGAGGTTCCTGGTTTGAATCCCCGTCTGACAGGAGCCTCTCTGTGTGGAGTTTGCATGTTCTTCCCGTGCGTGCCTGGGTTCTCTCCCTGATAATGGATAGATGGATGTTGTAAAAGTTGCAATGTTTTGAGCACCAATTCGATAGTAGCGAGCATCCTTGCCATAACTTTTATCAAATATCACCATCTTGCTTGCTAAGCCGATCTCCTTTCCAAAAGACATCAAACTAATAAACCATGTTGTAAAAGAGTAATCTTTCCCTTTTCCGTCACAGAGAGCCCTTTCTGCTCCGTTACCGTCACCCTCTCACATTTCATCATCATCAGTCTCACAGCCGTGTCGCGGTTTTATTGTTTATAACTTTGTCTCTTGTGTTTGCGTCTGCTGCAGGTGTGTGCGGACGGCGCTGAGACCGTCGACTACCTGCAGTTTCTGAGAAGTTTCAGTCGAGCTCCGGCGGCCTGCAGAGCCTCGAGCAGCCGCAGCAGTGTGAGGTATTGCGCTCACTTCCCTCCTCCAGCATCACACAGAGCAGACGTCTCTGAACAGAGAAGCACAACAGCAGCTGAATGTGCTTTAAACTCTTTGTTTCAGGCGAGGACAACTAAACTCTCCCATGACTCTGTCTGAGATACAAAAGCATCTTAAAGAAAAGGTGTGTATCCTCTGTTTACCTCCCATCGCCTACATTTCTGACTTTGCCTCCCAAGGTTTGTAGGTGCAGTTTGTCCATCATGCTGACTTCACTTGGTGTTCAGGTGAAGTCAGTCTGTTGGTAAATTACCTCCCTAGAAGTTCAACTAAATAATTGCTTCTTTCAGCCTGATTTATACTTTGACGCTGTAGCCTTCCTTAAGCAGAAGCCTTTGTACCTGGCCTGGTGTGCACCTCCTCAAAAATCTAAATACGCCAAGAAATTATGCAGACAGCAAGCTCTGCAATTGGTCATAATTTTTCTCTCCTGGCTTGCATCACATGTACTGTAATGGTGCGTTCAATTTCATCTCGTATTTTGGACTTTCTCAGTTGCCAGTCTGATACGTCATCATCAAGTCAAATTCCAACAATCAATCACACCGATAGTATCGTGCAAGTTCAGCCTGTGGACATGTCGTCGTGCTATTTTTCGGAAGCATGTTGTTATTGTCGGGTATAAGCTAACAAAATAAAAGGTACTCAATCCGCTACTTTCTGTTCTAGCCGCTCGTTCGTTTATCTTGAATACGCCCAGTAACAACTGAACACTGCTTGTGTTGTTGTCTACTGTTGTTCATTCATTCTGTTTAATTCTCATGTGCAAGACATTTATAATAATACAAATATGAAGGCATAAATCTTCAAGCTACGAAGGACAAGTGACTAGGACATCGAGTCAGGAAGATTTAAGAGTCTATCGTGTAACTTTCTAGACGTTTTCAGGAATGCAGGTGTGAAAAAGGATTGTGTGTAAAGGTGAATTTTTTCCCCCTTTAATATCCATTTAACCTCAAACAAACATCCAAAGTCACAGGTCTAAAGACAGAAAATACTTTGACAAACAAGTGAAATCTAAAACACTGAGATGACTCACTGTGTGTGTGTGTGTGTTTGTAGCCGGCTCTGGCAGGATTGCGGCTCTACGTAGGAAGCATGACAGAATCGACTCTGGATTTGTGCTGCTTGTGTTCCACATATTAAAGCGAGATGTGGATGTTGTCGAAAATGTAAAATCCTCTGTGTGGATAAATGAGCGCCTGAGGGCGAACAGGACCGTCCTCGTCCTCGCCATGACAGACAAACATGAAGAAAAAACATCTTTCACGGCCCACATCTTTCCTTCAACACATCCACGTCTTCCTCTTCCTTCATCCCTCCATTCTCTCTGTACATGTGTCTTTTCCTGCTGCTCGTCTTACAAGACGTGCAGATTAGTCCAAAGAAAGCGACTTTTAGGAAAAATCACGAGAAGCCAGCCGGGGCGACAAAACCTGACAGCTCCGTGTCAGAGTAACCCACGCTGAGAAACAAATCAACCTCTCTTCAGACTAAAATACCTCATATACACTCACAGCAGTTATCTCTATTTCTCTCAGGTAATCTTTCTTTTTTGATGCATTTTCCAAAACACCTATTTTATCTTTCATCAATAGATCAAAAATGACGTTACAAAAAAATGCCACGATCTAACGTGTTATTGAGAGTCTGGATCAGGCTTAGAAAACGTCGTCCAATGATGATCTGCCTCTAGGAAAGATGGCCAACTTCTCAGCGTAGGTTACAACGACAGATAGCGGCTCAACGCCAGTCGCGGCGTGCATTTTGGGATTGTTTTCGAGAAGGGCTCCGGCGCGCTCGCTGGACAACTACAGACCAGATTCTATTGTATTCTATGCAAATGAGTCCAGGGACCGCTTGGACTAACCGCGCGTTCATCCAATCAGGTGCATTCATTTAAGCTACGTCACCTATTGCGTAACCTACAGCGGAACACTTCTCGGGTCGGGTTTCCATTTCAACGGGCGGGGGTTAACAGAGAGCACTCCGATGATTCCCTGTCAGCCTCACCGTCATCTTTTGTGTCTCAAATTGTTTGGATTGAGAGCCCCCTGGTGGCGGAGTTTATATACCGTGCCTTTCAGCTGTGACTCATCAAAAACAGATGAACAGATGCTCACTTCAAGGCGCAGTATGTACATCCCACCACCAGGGGGCTCTCAATCAAAACAAGAACAAAAAGATGACACCGAGGCTGGCGGGGAATCATGGGAGCGACTCTCTCTGAACCTGATAAAGAAACTGATGTCGTTGAGTCTTACTGGAAGTTCGCTGAAGTAACAACATCATGATGATGATTTGTAAAAAGTGAAAAGTCAAGTTTTGTCAGGTCTGTCCTCAAGAGAAGACAGCGTCAAGCAGATTTGTTGCTCAAGTAGAAATTATGTTGAATCTATGAAGGGCTGTAAGCAACACTTTAAAGCCGATATCTGTTTCTAGAGATAAATAAATAAATAGATGTCGGATTTCTGCCCGACGGGAGCCGTCATATCGTTATTCGCAGACTGCGCTCCGTCTTCTGATCCCTTCAAGGACTGTTTTTACCTGCATACACCAAAGCCTGCTGATACCTGATTGGTTAAAACTGCAAACAGAAATAAGAAATCCAGACCTCGGTTACAGATTCTGCAGGTTTTATGTAGACTGTGTCGTCAGTCGAGACGAGGAAAGCAGCTCATGTTGCAGATCAGTGAACAAGTTTCCAGAGTCGAGCATTGCTGCATTAAATCTCCGACCCAATGTCGACTTTTTTTCTTCCATCGTTATATGTAATAATTATTATTCATGCACAGCTGCTTCTCAGGTGGACCCGCAACCATGGCTCCCACTGTGGTTGCTAAGCGACAGTTGATGCAACCGTAACTCCTCTCCGTTCACTTCGTCACACATCGTCATGCAAACACATACCAGTCGTTTCTGAAGCCGATCTTCATAAACGCTCCGTGTCTGACGTCCGAGGTGATGGGCTTCCGTTGTCATGGAAACAGGATTTGGATGTTGGTTGGCGTGCCCAGGTAGGGAAACCTTTGAGGGACATACAAAGAAAGTGTTGGTTTTAGATAAAAAGTTGAGATGAATAAATGTAGCGACAGTGAGACAGACACGTCTCCAGGGAATCGCTCTCTGCGGCGAGCACAGTTTTTAGTGACTTTGATCTCTGTCAAAATTGTTTGTCAATTACTGTAGTAAGTGTAAGCATGTAGGAGTGTGTGTGTGTGTGCGTTTGGCGGTCACTGTCTGATGACTCGTCTTAGAGGACCAGCTGGGCCTGATAATGAGTGATGCACACACACATATGATGAAGTACCAGTCACAGCTGTTTACCCCATGTGCTCGCCTCACTTATCAATATTCAATTAACATCACTGAATCTCCCTGAACACACACACACACACACACACACACACACACACACTCTTACACACACACTCACAGACTCACAAACACTCTTACAGACACACACACACACACACTCTTACAGACACACACACACACACACACACACACACACACACACACACACTCTTACAGACACACACACACGCACACACTCTTACAGACACACACACACACACTCTTACAGACACACACACTCTTACAGACACACACACACACTCTCTTACAGACACACACACTCTTACAGACACACACACACACTCTCTTACAGACACACACACACACACTCTTACAGACACACACACTCTTACAGACACACACACACACTCTCTTACAGACACACACACACACACTCTTACAGACACACACACACTTACAGACACACACACACACTCTCTTACAGACACACACACTCTTACAGACACACACACACACTCTCTTACAGACACACACACACACTCTCTTACAGACACACACACACACACTCTTACAGACACACACACTCTTACAGACACACACACACACTCTCTTACAGACACACACACACACACTCTTACAGACACACACACTCTTACAGACACACACACACACTCTCTTACAGACACACACGCACACACACTCTTACAGACACACACACTCTTACAGACACACACACACACTCTCTTACAGACACACACACACACACTCTCTTACAGACACACACACACACCACCTTGCAGCCCTCCTCTAAAACTTACCAAAAGTAAATTTTTTGGACTTATAATTTTATAAACTTCAGTTCTCCGGGTTTTGGATGCAGACCCTGATCAATCAGGGCACGTTGCCACGGCATTCACCTCCCGGATGTAGGTCACACCAGCTCTACTTCCAGCCTGTACTCACCGTAGGATCAAAACATTTATTTGCCCTATGCAAAAACTCTTCTTTCTTGTCCGTGTTACTTGCAGTGTTTTTGCATTAGGTCGGCGTTCTCGCTCTGAAGCACGGATGCTAAAAGGTTAATTAGTGAAGATTATTTCCTTATGTCTTTTGCTATATGTCTTTCAGCTAAGGGATTTTCAGGTCCCATTCAGGATGCAGCAATTTCAATATTCTACTCAGAAGGAATTAAAACTTTGAAAGACAGGACCCACATTCAATCATACTCCTGTCTCCTCTGTGATGGATGACTTTGTTACTTTTGTCATTTTAATCCCAAATTTAAAAAAAGATAAAATGAATCGTCGTCTCTCAAATGGCTCTTTAAGCTTTCTCATTACAGACGACTCTAAACTGAAAATCAACACATCATCTACCTCAACAGTTTCCATGTTGGTTAAAACATCTTCCATTTCACAAATCTTTGCACTTTTTACACATCTCAGTTTGAACGTTGCTGTTGATTTACGTCACTGAATTTTATGAAGATCAACAAACAGAGAACGAACGAGCAGAGCGAGGAGTTCAATATCCAGCCATTATCTCTACGGCTTTTCTCATGGAACCTCCTCGCTGTGAGACGAACCCAGATGACATTTGGAGAGAGGCGGGGTACACCCTGTACACACTGGACCGCTCATCAGTCAGGAGACAGGAACTTTCACAGTGCAAGTCACACGACTATGCACATCTATGAGCAATTTAAGGTCACCAAATAACCTGAAGAGGACTGTGGGAGGAGGCCGGGAGGGAGGCCACACATACACAGGGAGAACATGTAAGCTCCACAAAGAAAGGTTGTATCCAACGGGGATTCGAACCAGGATCCTTCTCGGTGTGAGGCAACAGGGCTCACTACTGCTCTGCTGTGAAGGCCCTCTGATCGATTAGAGCATCTCAAACAAAATGCCACCGTAAAATCAACATTTAAAATCGAGATTCTGTTCAGAGGACTCTCCTCATAGCCGTCACTCTCAAGCAGTTCCTAAATTAAACCAACCCGACAGCAGGAAGCTTCCCATACGGGGGGATTCCCAGGCGTAAATCCCCGTCTAATGTGGGTCTGTGGTCTAATCTGCCTCTATTTCAGGAGCCACAGCATGAGTATTTGTGAGGAGCCCTCTCGTAGACCCTCCATGTTGTTTGGTTGATGTAGTGCCTTTGTATTACTAATGTTTGGACGGGGAGAGACAGCAGCAGAACGGTCCCAGAGCCCCTTATTATCCCTCTGAGCTCCACTTTAATGCCGCCTGTCGCCGGAACTCTGGAGCCCGACCAGAGAGAAATTAGCCCTCTAATTGACAGACAAAAGAAAGTTCATGTGTGCGCGCTCTCATGATTTCTGTCTGATCTCCTCTCCAGTTACTCCTCGCTCCCTCTCTCTGTCTCTGAGCTCTCTCTCTCTCTCTCTCTCTCTCTCTCCTCCTCCGCTCCCGTTTGTGATCTGACTCCCTTCATTCTGCTCCAACTCTGTCGCTCCTCTCCGTCTCCCTCTTTCATCCCTCCTCTTCAGAGAGCCGTCCCATCCCTCCGCTCGTCTCCTTCCCATAATTCATAGTGACAGGAAAGGTTAGAGCGTGCACTGCGGAGCGCCGGCTGACAGAGAGAGGAGAGTCGAGTGTCTTTTAAAGCCGTGTCGTTACACACCGTTTACAAGTGAGAGCGGTTTGGACTGTAAATACTGAAACAGCTTTTTTCTCTGACAGTTACTAATGTCATATACAAAGTTAACTTATGAGTGTAAGAACTACAAAAACAACTTTATTATCACACAGAGAGCATGCTGGGAACTTCTGGAAAACATACATGGAGGTTTCACCTTTTAGTCTCTTACAAAAAATGTGATAAATATGTTTAAACTTCTCATATGATGGTTCGCACGGATCCTACAAAAAGGTGTGCACCATTTAAGAGCCAAACAGAAGCACAAGTTTCTCTTACAGGGCTTTCACACGTGCAGGAAACTCCTGAAAATCACCTGATATTTGCAGGAGGAGCTGCATGTGTGAACACAAACAGCTGAATGTTTCTCTCTTCACTCAGAGTTTCTCCTCCAGCCTCCTCGTATTATATTCTGCAGAAAGTCAGAGTGAGCTGATGTGAGAACGCAGCAGGATATAATCAGGAGAATTCACCTGGAGCGAGTGGGAGGGGGTGGTGACGTTTATTCCCTGTGATCGCTGCACGACCATAGACTGTCTGCACGTCACCTCTACCATCTCCGTGCTCTAATGAACCTGCTGCATTATGTTTCCTGTTCTCCAGAATGTTCTTCTCCACTCTTTAGTTCACATTGAGATCCTGATCAACTACACGTAGCATTGATAGAAAGACAAATATTGTCATTATAGAGTCGTATAGAGGACTCTGTTGCTTTGTCCGCTTCTTTTTTACATCATGTCTGACCTCATGAGACCCCCCGGACTCCCTTCCTGTCTGACAGGGATAGTCTCCTGCTGTCAGGTGCATGTGTGAACAACCAGTATTTCCTCGTCCCGTCCATGTAAACATGATGTAAACATGACTCCAACAACAACACAGCCAGCAGGATTGTAAAATATCACACATTGTTCCTTTAACCTGAATGAAGCCGACCTGAGGAGGCTTCAGACTGAACCAGTATTTATTAAACGTTCCTAACACGTCAGATTAAATCAAGCAAACCACAGTTTTTTAAGTCTTTGCTGCCACAGATCTGATTTATTCATAACAGAGGATTATCGAAGTGACTTCAGCCTGCCAAAATTAAATCCCGCAGAAGATTCTCTGGACTTTTAAATATCAACACAGCTGTCGGCAGCTTTCAAACTTTTCTCCTCTGAAGAAAAAAAAAAAATACAGTTCAGACCGTCATCTTTGATTTGGAATAAAAAGAGGATGTGATGTTACCAGGTACTGATCGATGGGGTCAGTCTGTGAACATTTTCCATTCACGGACATGACAAATAGGCCGAGTCCACATGTAGGCAGGTAGTTTTGAATTTGGCGGTTTCCTCCTCCTTAAAAAGAAATACCATCGTACTATTCTCATGTAAACAGCGCAGTCTAGGCCTGTGAAGGCTGTTTCATCATGAGCCGGGGATCCGGCCGAAGATTTCTGCCTTTTAATAAGGCAGTTTTTTCTTACCACTGTAACTTTTGCTGCTTTGCTAAAAGTGCTCATGATGGATAGGCCGGGTCTTTGTTATATAGCAATAAGTAAGGTCTTTTTACCTGCTCTTTGTAACATAACAATGAGTAAGGTCTTTTACCTGCTCTTTGTAACATAACAATGAGTAAGGTCTTTTACCTGCTTTTTGTAACATAACAATGAGTAAGGTATTTTACCTGCTTTTTGTTAAGTGTCTCGAGACAACACTTGTTATGAGTTGACGCTATACAAATAAAAAATGATTTATTGATGTAAACAAAAGAGACAGTGTCGGATTAAATCAACCAAAATAATTTCTTGTCCATCCTTGCGTTGTCATAGCCCCCAAATCTGAACATTGGATTTTTTTATACTACTAGAAGCCGGGCACCTGAATCAACTTTCCAGCCCTCTACACAAAAATATGAGACTTCAAATTTTTAACAGCAACGAACACGATCTCAAATATTCTCAATGTAAACAGCTTTCAATGGAACTACTTTTGATTGAAGAAATAGTCCCTTTAAAATGATTTCAATGTGTTGTGATCATTAGCACTGACAGGTACACTGTTTGGGAATGAGAGGCCACTGTTAAATCTTTGAAATGTGTATTTTCAAAGCTGTGAGGAGAGAGAGAGAGAGAGAGAGAGAGAGAGAGAGAGAGAGAGAGAGAGAGAGAGAGAGAGAGAGAGAGAGAGAGAGAATCCAGGAGATGTGTTTCTCATCATTAAATGTACAAAGGTAACTAGAGGAACAAAGATGATGTAATGAGTATCGGACGTGACTTTGGGTTGTGGTCGTTGATCTCGTAACAATCAGCTGAGAGGCAAACACACACACACACACACACACACACACACACACACACACACACACACACACACACACACACACACACACACACACACACACACACACACACACCATAGGACACGCTGGATTAGCATATAACAGGCCGGTAAACAAAAACAACAGAGCTTTCATTAATTAAGGACCGAGGGGCTGGGTGGGCAGACGGATGGGCGAGTGCTGCTGAGACAGTGCGAGCGCGGCACAGCGCCAGGCCTCCAACCACGCCAACCAGAACACAGCTGCCTAATGGAGCGCTGGCATTGCTGAAGGACGGGGGAGCTGAGAGAGAGAGAGAGAGAGAGAGAGAGAGAGAGATTGGAGATAAAACTAAATAATCAAAGAATTTAAAGTTAAGAAAAGGCAGAGGGAGGTACGGGCTGAAGACAAAAGAGGAAGGAGAGAAAAAAGGGAAACAAAGTTTGCGAGGGAATATAGAAGAGGAGGAAACAAAGGCAGATAAAAGGAGAGGGGGAGTGAGTGTGTGTGCGGAGGGAGAGATGAGATGGAGATAGAGATGGAGATTGGATGATATCCCTCTGTCTCTGTTCATTAATACCGTATGATCTCCTCTCTGCCTCCTTTGTGATTTTAACACATTTCTAATTAGCACAGAATCCTCTAAGTTGGAGTGGGAGGGAGCAGGACGGGGGGTAGAGAATCATATTTTTATCTGTCTTTAATAAATTCACTTTCATTTGATCTTTTTTTAAACACTGGAGCTGCTGTGCCGAGCCTCTTTCCTCCCCCCCCCCCCGACTGAGGCAGAATGAAAGGTGGTGCAAACGCCGGGCTAATTGTTATGCTTGTAAGGCACGCTAGCTAAAGTTGTTAGATTACAAAAAGTGGAGATTTTTTTTTTTTTTAAGTTTTGCAGCCGTACTGAACCCCAAACGTCCCCTTGTGAGTCAAAGAAAAACCAAAAAAAGGAAACTGTGTGCAGCGTGTTGCAGGAATAAGTCTTTTCAGAGGTCAGGATCTGCTATATTTTCACCCGTCTTTACTCCATCTGCTCCATTTTGCGTCTTTGTAGAGACAATGTCAGTGCAGCTCATGAGGGAGGCTCCCTCCACGCCTCTCACAGAGACACTTGGCAGCTCGTCTAATCAGAGTGCAATTAGACGGAGACTTCTCTGGGCGACAGAAGACTCTGATTACCCAAGAGTCACTGGGGGTATATTTAGTATCTCTGCTCTTGTTCCACTGTGGTTAGCGCGTGTCGCCCCGGAGCTACAGAGACGAGCTGGTGCATGGCTCAGACGTTGGAAGGCAGGACGGGCTCGACTTGGCTCGGCCGCTCTCTCTCTCTGACTGACTGACTGACTGCGTCTGAGCTCTGACAGTGTCAGCCTGATCCAAGATCTCATTTTCAAGCTTTCCTCAAGTCTGGGGGGGCTCCCAAGTACACATCTATCGAATGCGTTTGTCTCGGTTGCTCCTCAGTGCTCTGATCCTGCTTGATGTGTTGGTCTGAGTTAGACTCATGTTGGTCTGCGTGTAAGGAGGGCTCGTTTTTTTAAAGGTTTATTCCTGGGTTTTTTAGAGGTTGGACAGGTCAGAAATCAGAGAGAGAGAGCGAGGAATGTCATGCGAGAATGGAGCCACAGGTCGGACTCAAACAAAGGCCGCCCGTCTGAAGGACTATGGCTACCATCACCCCAAGAAGGGCTAGTTTAACATGCACTAAATGCAGCCGAGTACAATCAGTAACATAAAGTACATAAAGTTTTCTTACCAAACAATAGAATATTTACATTTTTCCGAAGGATCTGTGCATAAAGTGCGATTTTCTAATCCAGCACAGAAGTCCGAGGAGGCGGTGTAGATGGATGGTCGGGCGTTCAAAGCAACAAATAGCTCAACGTGAGCTGTGATTTGACACATTCGATGATTTTCTCGACGCTCATTTCACTTAGTATCAACAAATACCAAACTTGTGACTCTTGTATAAGCATGTGAGAGATCCGCACAACTTTTATCTGCAACTTTGCAGCCACAGCGGTACACGGATTGCACTTCTATAGCACCTTTCAAGTCTTTCGACCACTCATATCGCTTGCACTTCATGCCACATTCACCCACACACACACACACACACACACACACACACACACACACACACACACACACACACACACACACACACACACACACACACACACACACACACACACACACACACACACACACACACACACACACACACACACACACACACACACACACACACACACACACACACACACACACACACACACACACACACACACACTGGTCCACTGGTGGCGGAGGCTGCCTTTAAAGGTGTCAACCTTCCCACCAGGAGCTTTTCTAAACACGTTCACACAAACACTCTCACACCAAAGGCAAAGACTTTTGGAGCAGTTATGAGCAATCTGGGGGTCTGGTATCTTCAGAAGAGCATGAAACTTTGGACATCGGTGCCGTTTCTGGGAAAGATAAGTGCAGCTCTTCAAAACAACTTGTGGCATAGACACAACCGTCATACTTTTCACATCGACCAAACGCTGCATTTTGGCATCACAGCATGTATCTACAGCTGTATGATCACAGTTTAACAAATAACATTGTAGACTGTTCAGGTACATATCCATTGTTACATGTAGCAGATGTACAAGGAAATCACAGGATCTGAAAACATTGAGAAACATCATTTTGTTGACGTCATCTACCCGATGAATGTTGAAGAGTTTCAGATGACTCCGTAGTTAACCTTTAATACGGCCTGAGCAGCTCAGCCTTTAAAGAAGGAGTCATAAACATCATTTTAATGAGGCTGAGTCCCAAACCACTAACATACTGCCTACTATACTTAAACAATACATGCTGCATACTCAACCGACTGTTAGCATGCAGTTAGCAACATACTAAACTACAGGTCACATGACGTTCTTCCAGTCTGAGCTACGCTGGATGAGCTAGCATCAAGCTAGCATGACCATTGGTACGTAAAAAGAATTCAACAACAATAATGTAATTAATAATGTTGTATTAGCCGCGCTCTGAGCTGATATGAGCTGATACAGTTGTTACACTCAGACCCGTATGTTGATCTAAAACAGTGCTTCTCAACTGGTGGAACCGAGGGGATATCGAGGGGTGTTTTTCAGTGGGTCGCCTGGACATATAAAGTGTGAGACAATCTATGAACAAATGTTTTTGTTCAGTTTAATCGTTCTGTCATCTTTTGTACCGCCTGGCGTCCAACCTGCACTCATATTATTTATTAAATAAATCTGATTGGTTAAAAAACATCTTAAATTTGGGTCGTGATTTCTCATTAGGCAGTTGGCGGTGGATCCATGAGGTCAGACCAGTTGAGAACGTCTCTTCTCAAACAATTGTTTTCAAGCTTTTTTTTGGTCGATGACCTCGTTTTTAAACTCCAAACATTCTCATTAGCCCTCGACGTAATGAGCTGTCAAGTTGTCATGTGGATTTGGTAATGACACACTTTAGCAAGCTATTTTTACCAACACAGATTTTGTTTTCCAGGAATAAAGATAAAGAAGAATTGGATTTTACATTTTAAGATTTTCAGAGACCGTTCGGCGGCTTTAGGTCTCGTCCTGGTTGGATACTGAATCTCTCATAGAGCGTTTTACTGACCGACCCCCCTTCAGTGCTCTCCCTCCTCTTCCTCTCACCTGTCTCTCCCTCCTCATCACTTGTCAGCACTTTGCGGAGCTGGCCCGGGTTTTCACAGATCAAGGCCGTCGTGTCAATAAGCGTGTTCACAGAGATGAAAGCTGCAGTGAGCCGAGCCGAGCCTCACGAGGCGGTCGTGGGTTCAGGAGTTCACCGGCGGCGCTGAGGTGTTCTGTTTCTGCTTCTGTCAATCATGTTGTGTGAACCCTGCAGATCGGAGGCAACCTGGAGAACATGATCAGAGTGTTTCGCCTGTTTGACTTCAACCGAGGAGGACGCATCCAGCAGCACGAGTTCCGCCGCATCCTGGACAACTACTGCGTCCGCCTGACGGACAAAGAGTTTCAGAGGTGAGGGTTAGAGGGATGTATGACGCAGTTTGAAAACAAAACACAAATCAGGTGTGGGGTAGAGCAAAATCCACGCACCCAAACATGCTTGAAGGGTTTTACAAACGTTCAGGTGCTCAGCATACTTCTCTGTCCAAAAACACTTGCAGGTAAAGTCGCCGTTTTCAAGGAGCGGCCATTTTTCCCTCTCTGATGTCATGCCTCGGTGCAAGGCCAAATGCTGTGTTTCAGTTTGCCAGCCCTACAAACTTAGAAAATCTGTCCAAATAAAAAGTGACGAGTAGACAAAATCAGGAGAGATATAAGGACAAATGTCAGGGAAAAACAGCACACATTTGATAAACTGTTACACCGCGACTGACTGTCAATCAGGTCAGCTACGCGCCTTATTGTGAATAATTCTAAAATCCTAAAATCAAAACAGATGAGTCATTCCTCGAGCTAATCAGACCTATTTGGTTTATTGAACCAGGCTGTAAACATGTTAATCTCTGCTGTAAAAACAGGCTTTTTAGAATGGGTGTGTATGTGACTTCCTGTGATCCTGCAACCAGCCTCTAGTGGACACTCGAGGAACTGCATGATTTTTCACTTCAGCATCGGCTTTGTTTTTTCAATGCCGAGGTTTGCCGCTTCATTTATACACATCACACACCTCCAACGAAGCAGAGGGAGCAACTTGGCTCAAGGTCACATCAGACGTGGCTGCAGGAGCTGGGGATTGAATCCACCCCGGATATAAATACATCTGAGTTCTACGTACTGACTTAAAAAGCGCACAATGATAAGAAAAATAAAAAAAATCCTCATTGTACTTGTATGCATATAATTATATGTTGCACAGCCACATTCATTATTAACCAACCAGTGAGGATGAGACTGTTTCCTGTATTCCCCCGTGGTGTGTATCGTCTGTCAGTGAAGACGAGATCAGCAGCTCCAGCTTCGTGGTCATCCTTTGTGTCAGGATGAGAGAGAGCTAATTGACTTTTTAAAACTTCGGGCCCTGCAGTCAAATCCACTCCAGAAACGCCGCTCAACTTTTTTTGACGCGGCTCTGGAGGATTGTGTGTGACAGGTTCATTTTCAATGGCTTTAATTGGTTTCAGCGCTCAGGACGCTCTCTCTCTGTAACACACACACACACTCTCTCTGTCTTTATGTGTGTGTGTGTGTGTGTGTGTGTGTGTGTGTGTGTGTGTGTGTGTGTGCAGGTAAAGCAGAGCACAACGTGTGGCCTCTTTTCTCGTCTCGTCTTTAACTTTGGATATTCCTGACATTAAAGGTCGCCCTCTTGCAGATGTATCCACTTTATTCCTAAACATGTGTTTGCTTGTTTTCAGGTTGTGGAGTCACTACAGTCCCAGCAACGGCTCCACCGTTTCTTATGAAGTGTTCCTGGAGACGCTGGGCTTCGGTGACAGCCTTAATTTCAAGATCTCTCCCATCTGCACTAAGCTAGGTACGCGCACAGTGGATTAAAATGTGGACTTAAGAGGGAATGATTGACAGGGAGCAGCAGGGGACACAAAGTGAGACGTACACAGGACTCTTTTTCTTGACTAAATCTACAGAGTTGTTTTTGAGCATGCACTCAGGCACAGCAATGCTTAAGCTAAATAAATGCTCGAATAAATGTGAAACAGGTCATTAAAACGGCTAATGTTTGATTTTTACTGCAAAGGCATCGTCTCACAGTTGGCTACTTTTGAGCCGTGGGTAGTGAAAGCACAGGAGAGGCTGCTGCAGGATAACTTGGTCCAATAAACTAAAAATACAGCCAGACAACAAAAACACTGACAGCTAATTTAGTAAAAACTTCCCTGGTTAACTTGAAGCTTGTTAAGCGACGCAGCTTCAATAATAAGGCTACACATACTGGATTTGGAATGCGCAGGATTGCTCTCCATTCATAAACATATTTACCATCAATGAAATTATGTAAATCTATAAAATGGAGACTCTGTTCCTGGATAAACATCTGTAACATGTTAGTGCTCATCAGAAATGATCCTCTGGGTTCAACACATCTGCACCATTTCTTTTTTAAACTCAGGTTTCAAATGTCTGATTTGATTGCACAAAATCTTAACCTGTTGAGGCCTTATTAGTGAAGTAAATCCTAAAAAAAACGTCAGGAGTTGTTTGAGCAGATTTTGTCTTGCAGAGGTGTGCAGCCGTGGGAAATCTCCCCCCGATCACGTTAAACACAAGAAGCGGACGCCAGGAGATCCGTCGGTCCTGCCGCACAGGACGCTGCAGACTCTGTTCCACGACAAGGTAAAGCCTCGTCTGCGTCACTTTGTGTGTTTTATTCCTCTTGTTTGCGTGTCACCATCTGGCCCTCTCCCATGCATTATCCTCTTTAAAGACGGAGGGCTAAATTGGCTCTAAGTGGCGCGTCAGGATGCAAACGGCAGAGGGAACACTTCTAATTAAAATGTTTGCCCAGAAAAATCAGCTTCTGAGTTAGTGTGTTAATCACTGCTAATTTGCGGGAGAGGCTGCAGAGGCGGGGCTTGTGCTGCTTTGGGATGCTCTCCATGGCAACGGGGAAGCAGGGATGACTCACTTCCTGGAATTATTGAGGAGCAGAAAAAAAAAACGGGAGAGGAGTCTACCCCCGAAATATGAACGTGATCTTCTTTTTTCTCCAGATGTGTGTGAACTCCACCTCAGTGTGGCAGGCGCTGCAGGCCTTCGACACCACCCGCTCCGGCCTGGTTACACAGGAAGTCCTCAGGGCCGTTCTCAGCAGCTTCATATTTCCCATGAACCTTCACTCCTTCAAGAAGCTGACCAGCCGGTAGAGAAATCTAAACTTTACTCATTTATACTTCTCTTCCCTCTTTCCCACCCAGTGGGCCTCCACCTGCCTGCCCTCAGCTCCTTAAATCTTAAAATCCAGCTCTCATTTATTCTGTGTGATACATTTTTCATGCGTGTGTATGGATTTATGTGTGTGTGTGTGTGTTTGCAGATATGGAGTGAGAGAAACTGAGCCGCTGAGGTGGAAACACTTCATGAGCCACTTCATGAGCTCAGTGAAAGAAGAAGACGAAGAAGAGGACACAAATGTTCACAACAACCGGTCAGTTTGAAATTATATCTCAAGCTCCAGAGGTGTGGATTCAGCTAAAACAGACCAGGGGGATTTTGTTTCAAGAGTACGGTGGCTGACAAGGTTAAAAAAAAAAAAGTGTTGCAAGGACGCCAAAGACATGCATTATGAGAAACAGGATAAAAAGCTCCTAAAGTCACATGTGCGCTGTCATTGGCTGGAGGAAACACACCAGCTCCGCCCAGAAACGTCCCGAGTCAACCAGAACAAAGCAGAACACTGAAATCCAGTCAGAGGACAGAGTCTCTGCAGACACAGTCACCACCACACATGTACGGAGGCCCAGAAGGGACGGCTTTATTTGAGGAGTTCATATCTTATTTTTTAGGAAAAAGTAGCTGACCCTATCTTTAATGGACAAAACCAAAGTACAGTTCTTCTCCTACTTTGAGTGTAAGTTCTGTTATGCTGCAAAATCCTGCAGTTCTTCTGCAGCCTCTGTCCACTAGAGGCTGGCACAGGAATCACATACACACAGATTTAAAAAAAATCTGTTTTTACAGCAGAGATCAACATGTTTACAGCCTGGTTCAAAAAAACAAACAGGTCTGATGAGCTCATGTCTCGATCGGCACACACTGTACGGTAGAGGTGGGGAAAAAAAGGATCGATGTAAAAATTGAGATTCTTATTTTCTGAGATTTTAAATAGATTCATCACTTCCAAAAATGTCCAAAAGTGCTAAGGCGACTGGAGTATGAACTCATTCAAAAATAGACTTTGAATTCTTGGAGCAATGAATCCAGAATCGTTTTGAATCAAAAATAGATTCTGAATCAAATCAGGACCCCAAGAATCGAAATCAAATCGTGAGACACCCAAAGATTCCCAGCCTAAACTGTATTTTTTTTTAATAATGCATCCGTTTTGAGTTTAAGAACCAAACGTGTTATCCATAGTTAGCCGCTTAGCTGACCTGACTGACATGCGGTTTATCAAGAGGCTTAAAACCCGCCTCAGCTCCAGCTCTCAGCCTGTCGTTAGGTTGACTAAAAGTTAGACTGAGACATCATTTATCATGGCGGCTTCTGCCGATGAGCCTCCAGCACCCCTTGCAGGAGCAGATGTCTGACGTCACTCAGGCTTCAAACATTCATATTAACAGTTTATGGATCATATGTGTCTTTAAATTATCATAATATCTACAATTGAAAAAAGACATGTCTTTGTCTTCAGTGTGGAAATGTTCAGTTCATCTTTTACAGTAAATGACTCGAGGCTTTTCAAAATTGCGAAAATATCTCTGCTTTGAAAGACAAAAAGCTCCAATATCGAGGTGCAGACTTGGTGCAACAATTGAAGCACGTAAACAACTGGAGTACACAGCATCATTTTTCAGTTTTTAGGAAACATTTCCATCTTTCTATCCTCTCTCAGGGTCTCACAGCAGGCTGCCCACGATGAAGACGAGTTCCCTTTCCAGGATTTTTACCCCAAACTCAAAGAGGTCTTCCTTCTCTTGAACCAGGTAGGCGTCAGAACGAGAAGTAAAGTAAAATCACCGAGCGCTAAAATGGATTTCGAAAAATCTCCCGTTGTGCACGAGACACCCTTCAAACCTCTCCCTTCTCTGCGCAGCGTTGCGGAGAGTGTAGTTAAAGCACATGACAGAAGTGATTTTGAATGTGATCAGACAGGACACAGGGGAGTCATCTCAGCAGATTGCTCGCAGACAAAAAGGCACAGGCTCAGGTATGTGCTTTAAAATATAAAAATGCCAGACAGCTTTACAGATGAGCCAATCATCATGTGCAGCTTTTTGATGGCCATAAACACGATTAGATGATTGCATATGGCCACTGGTTAGCCACTCAGTCACTAGCCATATGTTCATCTGACAGCGATCGCCTTCAACACGCCTCCGCATGCAGTTCTGCCTCTTTAATTTCAAATCAGTCTTCTTCAGCTGCGTCAAACTTTGGAGTTTCACTAAACTTCGGTCGAAGGGGGGGGCGGGGCGGAGGGGGGGGGGATGAATTTCCCATTAATTCTCCGTAATGTTTGATGTTTCTGCCGCCACTCACAAAACAACAGACAGCTTCCAAGTTTGACAAAGTGTGTGTGTGTGTACGAGTGTGTGTGTGTGTGTGTGTGTGTGTGTGTGTGTGTGTGTGTGTGAAGCCTCTCCCAGATATGAATCACACGTTTCTATCTGCCAGAATCTCCTCCTTTTAATGGCATGGGAGGGAGGGGGGAAAAAAATCCCTCCATCAACTGTTTTAATAATCTACTCAGCGGTGGGAGATCAAACAAGAGAGTCCTCACACCGCCAGCCAATAATGAGCTTTTTCACTGCGGCAGGTTCGAAGCCAACTCTGGTTTTTAGACTCTCGGGGGGGGCTCTGCAGACTTTCTGTGATTCACATTGTTTGTGTATGATGCTCAATCTAACACACATAGCAACATGGTGCCAGGCCATAATTAGTGCTCTCATTACAGAGCGTGATTTAACCGTGCACTGTATCATAACCTTGACGAGGAGGGAGCTCGATTTCAGAAAGGTTGAATAGCTGGTGTAAGCGATGTGTCCATGGCACACCTGGCCACATCATCGCATCCCCACGTGTGTCTCCAATGACTCCCTCTCTCTCCCCCTCTCTCTGTCTCTCTCTCTCTCGGTTGGCATTGACGATCAGTTGTCAACTCCATCATGTTAACTCGGGAGTGGCTGTATAGAGTATATACCCCTCCGTACCCCCATTCCCTATTTGAACTAAAACACTGTATGTACGGGTACCGCATGGGCGGCTGTGGCTCAGTGAGCAGAATCCTCGTTTCTCAGCCTGGAGGGTTCGATCCCCACCTCCTGTAGGTAATAGGGCGGCTGTGGCTCAGTTAGTAGAGTTGGTCGTCTCCCATGTGTCCTTGGGCAAGACATTTAACCCCAAGTTGCTCCCACTGCTTTGTCAGCGGTGTATGAATATGTATGAATGGGATTAGTTACTCCTGATGGTCACTTTACACAGCAGCCTGTACCATCAGTGTGTGAATGTGTAGGTGTGACCTGCGGAGTAAAAGCGCTGCTTTGAGAAGACTAGAAAATAAAGTTCAAGTCCATTTATTGTTTACATGTAAGCCTGCACTCTGAGTAAAATGTTGTCGACGGCTCTGTTAGAAGGACATTTTGAATGCATTATAATGTGGAAGAAAAACATGTTTTCGACCCACTTCCACCCATTTGAAGCCAACTGGAGCCTTCAATGAAATGTGTCTTTCAAACTTTGTAAATGAAACAACTGCAACAACTGCTCGCTCAAATCGAAATCAAATTCATTCTTTCCTGTGCAGAAGGAGGCCGCTCGGGTCACTCGAGCAGACCTGAGGCATTTACTGGAGAGACCAGTCGAGAGCCAGGCTCGGATCTTCAAAACTCGCCTCAGACGTTCACAGATCACAGAGCTGCTCAACGTGCTCGACCCTGAACACACCGGGATCATCCAGCTCGCCGACCTGGAGCGACTCAACCCGACCGACGCCGCGCCTGCGCCAACAGGCAACACAGTTACACCGCCCGCCAATCCCAACACTGCAGAGACCAAGGAAGTCCCAAAGGAGACGAAAGAAACTGATGTAGGCTTTTAAGACTATTATCAAATGTTTGTGTGTTAAAATCGGATGTTAGGTCATTCATTACTTCTTTTTTTGTTGATTCTTTTTTTCCACAGGTGGAGCAGAAATCCTCGGCTGAGAAACCAGAGACCACACGGAGCGATGATGAAGTGTGTGTGGCGTCTGCTTCACAGAGAACAGTGAGAACACGACGTATTGTGATCAAATATCACCTTTATCACACAAAGCATACAGCAGCTGATCAAACAGAGACAACACAGAGGATCGGATCAAAAGAAAAAGGAGAGGTTAATTATTAATGCAGTTTGATTTCTGCGCGCGTGTGTGTGTGTGTGTGTGTGTGTGTGTGTGTGTGTGTGTGTGTGTGTGTGTGTGCGTGCGTGTGTAGGATCTGCTGCAGGAGAAACTATGTGTGCAGCTCGGTGCAGTGCTCGAGGCTCTGAGGCTGTTTGACCCTCAGCGCTCTAGAAACGTCACACAGGAAGATCTGAAGATGGCATTAAGCTGCTCTGGCATGAACATCTCAGACACACAGCTCAACAAGTGAGAAACACACACACACACGAGCAGTGCAGTTATCAGAAGCTCACAAAGGGAAAAGAGATGGTAGAGGGTCCTTTTTATTCTCAGAATATGCCCGCAAACATAAGAAATGGCCTGAAGATAAAACGATGACGCTAAACTGTTCAACACCAGTGACAAGAGACCGAGTGGAGGACGGTCTGAAAATAAACATCTCACAGAGCAAGATTTTTCTAGACCCCGAGGGGAAGAGTTTGCAAAATGTGCTTATTTACTTTGGTGACGAGTCACATGAGAAGCTTAACATCACTCCTGTGTTCATGCTTTTGAAGCAGAGCTCGAGCAAGGAGAAAATTAGCCCAGCTCAGTGGTTCCCAAAGTAGGGGTTGGGACCCTCTTAGGGGTCGTGAGACACTGAGAGGCAAGATTCCTTCCAAAACCGAAAAAATAAAAAATTGGATATTTTATCCATTATTGTGAAAATACAAAAACGTAGTTCAATAGATTACCAGTGTTCTGCTTCTAGTGTTTCTTACAAAAAATTACTGAAATAATATTACGATGTTTGGCAATATTGTGTCCGTCTGAATGGAACCTTTCATGTTTTTACCACCTCCAGGGACAATGGGGGTCCCCAGTTGCTAGCACCGCAATTTGGAGGTGTCACGGGCTGAGAAGTTTGGAAACCCCTGGCCTAGCTTAGCCTACATTTGAACAGTCACGTGTATCACTCATCGAGAATTTTTGCCATTGACGATGAGAAAGATACTTTCTGCAGCTTGTTATTAATCACCGTCTTCCACCGGCTCTGTGGAAGCAGTTTCAGACCCATTTTGGGTTCTTAAATGTTTGGCAGCACGTTGTTGATAGATCATCAGATACTCTGATTTATCTTACTGAAGGAAAACTTTTCACATATGGAGACAAATTGATGCATATTTTTCTCACGTTTGACCATCAACATGAGTTGCCGTCTTGGACTCTTGACTCGGACTTGTTGAACTCTACAGCTTCTGACTGCAGACCCTGCCACGTCGCCGTTTATTCACAGTAACTGAGCTTTAAACAATCTGCTCCACAGGCCGTGCGCTTCACTGGATGCAGTTTTTCAGAAGATGAGCTCGAGGTCAGAGCAACGAGAGAGCAGACTGACCGACAGAATCCAGACCATCTGCCACAGCTCAGATGGGACACTATCGAAGAGAGACTTGAGGAAGGTGAGTGTCTGCGTGTGGTCCTTTGAACATTTGACCCTTTGAACCTTGGAAGAGACGGAGCAGAGGAGGAGACAGATATTAAAAAACAAGACATTTTCCAATTCTGGGCGCCTAGAACTATCAAAACAGGTATCAGTATTGTTATATTTGTACCAGTATCATCTCAGAGATCACAATTGTGGTATCATGACAACCCTAATTGTTTGTAATTGATGCTTCCTAAATCTTGTATTTGTGGTCACTGAACGATGCAGGATGATTATGTTTTGTAATATGAAACAGAAAGTCAACGCAACCCAGCCTGAAGAGCAGCACGGTGCTGTAAAGAAGAGTTTGAAACCTGAATTTTTCTCTCCTTCTCACCCTCAGATTTTAGAGGACATCTCTGTCATATTGGAGGATAAAGATTTCAACAAGTTCACCGACCAGCTGGGCTTCAGAGACGGACGGATCGAGAGCTCGTCATTCCTGCGGAAATACGAGGGTGAGACAGAAGAATGGCAGCCGGAACAATCTGACCAGCAGCGTCTTCAATCCCATCAGTTCTGCGTGACGGGCCTCTAAATGCTTAAACGCAGATTTTTAAAATCCCTTCCTACTCCCACAGAGGCGGCCGTCCCTCCTCCACTCCTATCTGCTCTGCATCCAAACTCGCATACCCCACCCACGGTGATCAAACATAAACCCCCCCCCCCCCACTTCCTGTAAAATGTCTCTCTTTAGCACGGGAGCCATAGGAGAAATCCTCCTGGATTATAAATAGAGTCAGAGCGAGCGTCTTCGTCTCTCATTAGCGGAGCGGAGACTCACACACATTCAGAGTCACACTCGTTTCTGCTTGTTTGGGCTAATTATGTGCTTTGGAAGCAGAAAACAGAGCAGCAGGGCATCGCCCTAATTTGTCTCCTCTACAAGAAAATAAAAAGAAACACAAAGCTAAAAAAAAAAAAAGATTCATTAAACAAAGCCGGGACGTAAAGTTAGTCCTGTTTGCAAGGCATACAAAATGAGTCTGAACACAAGTGTGCTCCTAATTAAATGTAAATCAGGTCAGGCAGTTAAATGCCCAGTGTGCTTGTCAGACACGAAGGGCAAAAACATGCCAAAAAAAACAATCACAAAACAGAACAAAAACTCCAATTTGTTGGGTTTAATTCCCTCACAACGAAGTGGGAATCAGGAGCACAGGTTAATTATGGGAGTAATTAAAAGGCCAAACACCAAAAGTCTTCATTTGTAATGTTTGTTTCCCTGCAGAGGCCACAGTCAGACGCGGGCGGCGGAGCGCCGAGGGTCAGGGCGTTGAGGAGGACGAGGTCGACCTCCTGCTCACTACAGCCCAGCGGTGCCTGGGTGCCATGAAAACCAGGATCAAGACCATGCACGGGGTGAGGAGGAGGATGTTCACAGGAAGCATTTCAGAGCTGAATTATTAACTAATTTACCTTTTAGAGGATTTGACATGATTTGATTTGGCTGCCGGTCAGAGTCAAGTCTGACAAATAAAAAATAAATCAAATCCAGACTGAAGATGCTAACTGAGCTAACAGCTAACTTTGCTCAGCATGTCTCCATTGTAGATCAGCAATAATAAACGACGATGACTAAACAAAAAGATATCTCTGTTCTGATCGTTCTCTTTCCATCAGGATAACCTGGCAGCGTTCCGTCTGATGGACAGGAGGCGTAGAGGCGTGGTCGACTGCCACGACTTTAAAAAGCTGTACGACAGTCTGGGGTTTTTCTGCAGGGAGGACGAGTACGAGCGTCTGCTGGATCTGATCGGCCTGCATCCCGGAGGAAACCTCAACTACAAAGAGTTTGTGGATGTTGTGGAAAATAACGGCAAGCGGAAACGAGAGACACCATCAGCGAGAGTGTGAGTCTGATACGGTCGTTATTACAGATGTTCACTAACTTAGAGGAAAGATTCTTTTTTTTTTACTGTTTGTGTCTCTCCTGACAGACAGCAGCAGCTCCATGAACTCCTGTCTTCTGAAGCTCGATACAGGTGGACAGACGTGTCCAAGGTCAGAAAACCTTACAGGAAGCACAGACAAGAGATGAACTCTGCATCATGTTAAGATTCATAAACATTCCTCTCTGTTTTACGATCAGGTTCTGTGTCAGTCGGACTCAGACGGTCAGTGCTGGATCCATAAAGACAGCCTGAGGAGACTCCTCTTCACTTATTCTCTTCCCCTCACATCTGAGGAGTTTGACCGTCTTTGGTTGAGGTACAGTAAAGCAAAGATTTACAATTAACAACATTTCCTCTGGTCATTGATATCGCATAGATGAGAATGGGACCTCCATGGTATGCATACAAAGTCACCTATATCTTCAATCTTTAACCAATGAATGAGCTCTTTCCTAACGAGTTGGATAGACGGATTTATGCAGCGTCAGCAGTATTTTGAAGCTTTCCATTTACCAGTCAATCAACTTTCCAACCTCCACCCCTCATGGTCATGAGCTTTGGGTAGAAACCAAAAGAATTCCACCACAGATACAATGAGCTCTAATAAGCTTCCTCATAAAGGGTGGCTGGGATCAGAGAGACTTAGAGTTAGGGGGAGGAGCTCAGAGTAGAGCTGCTACTCCTTCTCATCGAAAGACGCCAGTTGAGGTGGTTCGGTCATCTGATTAGGGATGCCTCCGGGTCGCCTCCCTTTGGAGGTCTTCGGGGCAATCTCAACTCTGAGGAGATCCCAGGTAAGACCCAGAAAGTGCTGGAGGGATACATCCCAACCAGCCTGGGAACGCCTCGGATCCCCCAGGAGGACTAGAAAACGTCACTGGGTAGCGGGACGAGGTTTCCAAATTGCCAAATGAATTGTTGAGTTTTGGCCAGTTTGTTTTATAGAGAGCTCAGTGTGACCATTGACCTTAACCCACCAGCAACTGACCAATTTATATGTATTTCTTCGAGATTTTTATGTTTAACTGGTGCACAGCTCCCCAAAATGTTCCAGGATTTTGCATTTAAGAGACAGACCAGTGGAAAACCTGAAACGCTTTAGTTTGTGCTGAGCTTTCATGAGAACTGTTCCAGTTGAGTCGAGCAGTATCATATATTAAAAAGATTAGAAGTAAAGTTGCTGAGGGTTTGTCTGTAGCAGTCACAGATTTCTGAACTTTGTTTCATCAGGTATGACCCAGAGCAGCGGGGCCGTGTCGCGGTTTGTGGCTTCCTGGAAAAGCTCGGCTTTCATCATGAACGGGAACTCAGGACTGGCCAGAATCTGAACCAAGCTAAAGCCCAACGCGACCACAAGAGACCAGCGACCTCTGATGACTCCTCTTTGAAAAATACAGAGTAAGTGGAGAGACTCTTGTGCGCAGTCTCTTAAATCACATGTTTTGATTTTACAGGTTGTCCCTTCTAGAGAGATCTCAGGGTTTGATTTGGAGAAATAGGGTATGTTGGGGTGCTGATGGCCTAGCGGTTAGGTTACGCCCTATGTGCAGAGGCTATAGTCCTACAGGCGGGCAAACCGGGTTCAAACGGAGCGCTGAGGGAATGCTGCCTTCAAAATCATGCTAGTTTTCGAAAATTACCAACCCTGCCTTTAAATAGCTGGAGTCCCCGATTAGACAAAGAATGTTCTTAGTTTCTTCACTACCAAAATACATGCATCAATAAAGACACAAAAGATACAACAAATAATGTCAGAGTTCAGTCATTGGCTCATTATGTAAATGAATCTATATAGATTTGATTGATTTTGGTTTTCTGAACAACCTGTACTAAAGACCCTGCACATTGTGTGATATGTACGTTTGAATATTACACATGCTGTTGTTTGACTCTCCTGAATGAGCTTCTCACATCAGGAGGTTTGATAAAAAGCAAACTGTGCCGCTCAGAGACGGAACATTTCGCTCCTGCTGTGATCATAATGGAGCCGTTATTAAAATAGTTTTGTTGAAAGCATGGAAATGATTCAGCAGTAATGTAACACAGAGACATGATGGTATAGAGGAAGTGTTTCTGAAAGTTCATCCCCTCATGTTTGTTTTTAAGTTATTATATTTGAGGGTGAATTATCGTCTGTGTGCACCACCTTCTCTCTCTGCAGGCTCAAAGTTTCCATGGATGACGCCTGTGAGAGGCTTTCTTCCACCGACTTCCTGTCTGCGTTTGAAAATAAATCAGAGAAGAAGAGTGAGCGCCCTCCTTCCTCACCTGATGCTCTGCGTCAGATTGAGTGTTTGGACGACCTCAGTCCCGGCGCCGCTCTGGTTCGGATGCGCGATCTCGTCACAGCCTCAGCTCCTAATCTGTTTAAGGTGAATTTAAAAAAAATGAAAGAAGTTTGGTTTTGCTTTCAGTTTCTGTCTCAGCTGATCCTTCGTTTTTGTTCTGTCCTTCAGGCGTTCTCGGCCTTCGATCGGGGCCGGACGGGGACGCTCACAGCTCTGGAGTTCCGTCAGGTTCTGGAGAGTTACTGTGCTCGTCTCTCTGACAAACAGTTCAGACACATCCTGACCACGCTGGAGCTGGACGGCGAGAGCTGCACGGTTAACTGGAAGGACTTCCTCAACAAGTTTCAATCCAAGAGCCCACCAGTAAGAGACGGCGTTTAAAAAGACACCTCTGGTTTTAGTTCAGCGTTGTAGGAAGTGTTTTTGTATTTTAAGGTTTATTTTACTTTTAGAGATAGGACAGTGGATAGAGTCAGAAACCAGAGAGAGGGAGAGAGAGAGAGAGAGAGAGAGAGGTCAGAGGTTAACCCATGCCGCACGCTCTTGCGGTCACAGTATGTAAACTCCTCCACCAGGGGGCTCTCAATCAAAACAATAACAAATGAAGACGTCGAGGCTGGTGGGGAATCATGGGAGTTCTCTCTGCTACTCCACCTCCACCGCCATCCAACCAACCAGAGGAAGAGAATAGGTTTACAGAAGAGCTAATGTATCAGAGTATAATTTACAGAGGGACAGTACGGCAGCTTTCAGCAGCAGTACACGCTTCCTAATGCAGCGCTCTGTGACGTAACATCTGGAGTTTCTTTGCAAACGTTTTCTTCTATGTTTAACTGAGCCCGCTTGTTCCTTACTCCAGGATTAAACCCAACGAACATGAGTGATGTCCTTCATTTTTGTCTCTGACTCATAAACAGCATGTGTGAACTTCTGTGTCATGTGTCGGCTCTACATACTGTAGAGCATGCTTTAGTGTTTTAAACTGTTTCCCTCCATCATGCTGTAGGTTACAACAGAGAGGTGCTCGAGTAGGACTAAAACCAAGCCCCCTTTTCACACTAAGACCCCCGACATCACAGACCGCCTGAAGCAGAGCCAGGAGGTCGTCTCTGATCACCTGTGTAAAATCAACCTGGACCTGGACTCTTCCCAGAGCGGCCCGGTCTCCAAAGAGCAGCTCAGACAGATTTGTGATCGACGCAGCCGGAGACTGACAGACGATCAGGTGAAGCCAGAAAATGTGTGTTTACGTCTGCTGATATTCCGCAGAACACTATAACTCAGAGAATTCAAAGCAAACGAGCAGGCTTCCAGCAGCTCTCTCTCTGTGCTTTCAAGCTGAAACAACACAAACTGGCATCGGTTCATGCTTGCAAATGAGGAGAGGAAATGTTGGTACATTTGCCGGTTTCAATTCTTCTTGGTTCGAAATGTTTTCTTTAATTATTCCAATCAAAATCTAATTTATCACTGCTGATAATTATTGACTGCGTGAGAAAGTAACTCATCTGTAAAGCCGATGAACGTGCCGAGTTTAACTCTCTACGGGGACGGTTGTTTGATGTGTCTTCTTGCTGTTCATCTGCAGCCTGTGTGGAGTGAAACGCCTCTGAATGAGGAGAAGAAGCTGCAGCACAGGGAGTTTCAGAAGCGTTTTGGTACTCACAGCATGACGCTCCACCCAGAAGGAAGAGGTTCAAACATCCCCCGTGTCCCATCGGCCTCCCCTGAGCCCAGAGGGTCGCTCTCTGCAGGGGCCGTTCTGCAGCGCACTCGGGTACAGAAACACAAAAAGACAGATCGCAGTTTTTCGATGCACAGCTGTGTGGTAACATCGGTGCAGTTTTTTTTTTTTTTTTTTTTTTTAACTGAATGCTGCAGTTTGATCTGTGATGCATGAGGACACCAGCTGCTTCCCAAACCAAGACCAGCTCAGGTTTTACTTTAGGAAGTCTGAAAAACAGAGAATTAAACGGGTCATTATGAGGGGAAGAAAAATGTTGCAAAGGCAGGAATTCTAAGTATCGAAAAGAAAAAGAGAGTTTGATCTGAGCAAACCCGAATTAAGTTCCCTGGTCAACATATTTATTAAAACTGTGAGTCCTTTTATAATGAGCACACATTACAACTGCAAATAGCGGACTCTGTTGCTTCGTCTGCCACTTCTGCGTCGCTTTTTTTTCAGGAGTGCATTTTGTTTTGCCCCTTTCTCTTTTTGATATTATTTTCTGACAAAAACATGATGTGCAAAACCCCTTCTAATTAAAGATGACACTTTCCTTCAGTGTAGTTTTACAGCTCCTCTCCTGATCTCCCCCCCCAGTCTGCCCCCCAGTTCTCCTCCAGGCGTCCTGCCTCAGCGGGCAGGCCGTGGACAGGAAGCCCAGCGGGCGGCGTGGAGCGGCGGCTCCGTGCGGCGGTGCAGCGCTGCTGGAAGGAGATCCAGAGGAGCTGCAGAGAGGAGGATCCTCAGAACGAGGGACTTATCAGCACCTCCTGCTTCCTGAGTGAGATGAAACACCTCAGACACAGAGTTAGAACTTCTACCTGCAGGATGGTAATGCTCACATTAACGACTGACTGTGTTTCAGAGATCCTCCAGTCGCTCAGCATCACTGTCACTCAGACGCAGTTTGAGCTCTTGGCTGTGAAGCTCGACGTCATGACTAAAGGCTGCGTTTCATACCACGACTTCCTGCGTCACTTCCTCCTCAACCTGAAACCAGAAGAGACTATGAAGGCTTTTCAGCGGCGTAAACTCCCTCTACCTACACAGGTAAACAAATGAGGGATACAGTAAACTGCTGCAATCTGTTAGTGTGCCTCCAAACAATCGAAGATGTTTGAAAAGACAGATTAGCTGAAATACACATGTAGAGTAAAGAGTTTATTGTGTTACTTATGGAGAACATGTTTGCTCTTTGATTTAGACCTCGAGATGAGAGAGTCCCAGAGTTAAGATTTAAAACCTTCTGAGCTAGGTACTGGTTACACCTGGTGTTCACATGCAGAATGGGGGAGGGGGAGGGGGGTCTAATCTTCTCACACAATTTATGAAAATAAAAATTGTGATCCAGACTTGATAAGGGAGGGAGAGAGAGAGAGAGAGAGATGGAGAGGGAGAGGTGGGCGGCCAACCACAAACCGAAGTGTCAACTTGAGACTAAAACTTTCTTGGATCATCAGCTGAATATTACTTGGGGCAGATGATGTAGAAGGAGGGAGAGTAGGAAGAGTCTTCTTTAACAGTGACCGTTTCCATTACGACAACACGTAGAAAAACATTTCCACAAATGAGAATGAGGCCTCCATTCACTTTGAAGCTGCCCGCTTGTGATTGGAGAGTTCAGGACACTTTTAAACAGCAGGTGTAAACAGGGCCTGAGAGTCATGTTAAAAGTCAAGACCACACAAACCGAGACCAAGACATACCTGAGACCAGAGTGCTCCGAGAACAAGACATTCAGGGATCAGGACCGAGACAAGACCAAGACCAATGCAGGACGAGACTGAGACAAGCCCAAGACCATAAATATCACCAAAAGTCATCATCTTGTGTGCAGGGGGTGTGTCACTCACTTAGAGCGTAACACCGGGAAGGTTGCGGCCGTATCCGGGGATAAATATCAAACTACAAATTAATTGAAGTTATTTGAGAAAGGGTTGAATGACGAGGAAAAATATCCTCTCAGTGAATGGTCTTGACCTGTCCTGATTTAAAATCTGGAGTCCGCCCAGTCTGAGACCGAGACAAAATGATTTGGATTCCGAGACGAGACCGAGATCTTCAGAAAGTGGTCTGAAGACCGGTCTAGACACGAAGACCAATTTCGAGTACTACAACACTTCCTGAGAGGTTACTCAAGAAGCCTCCTGTAAGTTCACATGGGTCTCCTATTCTCTGCAGAGCAGCTTTTATCGACTTGTTACACGTTGTCTATATCTGTCCAGGACTGAGAAAACCAATGGACGTAGGATGCATGTAGACATTTGAAAATACACTTTAATTAAACCCTTTTGTGTGCAGACAGTTATCACAGTTGGAGTTAAGCGTACATTTTGGACTCAGGGTTTGTACTTTCAGCTCCACGTTGTCATGCTGAGCTGCAGATTAGCACGTCTCAAACGAGTCCCTCTCTTTTCCTCTCTGTAAGGTTTGATCCATTGTAGTGTTATTGGCTGTAAGTTTAAAAGTGGGTTACAGTAAATTGGAGAGCTGGTGTCTCTGGAATATGAGGAGGAGGTGATGGGCGAAGGCGGGTTGCCAGACTGTGTAAACTCAGCGGGGACCTCCCACCCTCAGGCTCTCGACTGTCGCCTCCCATGACAAGCAAAAATGGGCGAGTTTGGTGCTTTGCGGTGCTTTTTCTTTTTGGCATGTGAAGGTGTATATGAAGCTTTTGAACAATGACACACGGGTGGGCACACAGTAAAAGAACCCCCCGCTGAGTGACTAAGCCGAGCCCCAAGCTTCAGAGGAGCGAGTGGGTGAGGGCCTAATCTGGCAACCCACGAGCTGCAACCTTCCAAAGCAACTTTTGGATTCACAAAGACCTGCATTGTCTCGACCGAACCCACCATCTGCATACATTTTGTAGAGACCCCCTGCATGGAATCGGACTCGATGGTGTCTGTGGACGAGTTTAAAGACAAAACCTCCTCATCAGAATACAAAAAGCACTTTGTTCGGAGGCTCAGCTGTCGAAGTTTTATTGATAACGTGACAGCTTTCAGATCCATCATCTTCTAGTGACCCAAATTCTCTTGGACAGAATTTTCCAAAGTCTGCTTTCTTTTCTACGCCGATGACACTGTCACTTACTGCGTAACACCCACTTCTGCTCACACTCGTGCACAACTTCAGCATTTGTTTGATCGAAAACAACAACAGATTGTTCAACTGCAAACAGTTCTGAATGCAGAACCGGCTTTTACACACTTTTGTGGTTTTTCTCACTCTGCCTCTCTAACCAAAAAAAACAACTCATAGGACCGGTACGTTTTCCAACTTCGTTCAATTGTTGAAACAGCTTCATTGTGTTCTGCTCTTTTGCTTAAACTGAGATTACATCCAATTACAAGAACCACTGATGGCGCTGGACTCTGTTGCTCATCCTCCATCTTGGCTCGGCCTTTTTAAGTCATGTCTTACCTCTTGAGACGCCCTCTTCATCGGACAGGAAAACTTTCCACGGTGTGGGGTAAATGTGAGAATAATTTTTTCGAAATGTAAATGTGAGAGATGAATCTATGTGATGTGTTAAAGAGATTTCTGATCTCAAAGAGAGAAAAAAACCTGGTGAAATTACGGTTAGGTTAAAGATTTAATCTTATCTATTTGGTTTGTTCTCCTTCGATGCTCACATATTCCTCGTCTCTGGGCGTCATTCGACGGGATCCTCGGATTGGTTTCAGACGAGTCGAGGTGTTCTGAGCAGAGCCTGCGTTGACGTCATGCTGAGGATCTACGACGTGGTCCGCTCCTCTTGGACCTCCATCAGGCGCTGCTTCCTGGCGTCTGACCGCGCCCGCACAGGAAGCGTCTCCGTGCAGGACTTCAGGAAGGTGAGTTCAGATGCAACGACGACTCCATGCAGAACTCCACACCCGATGGATGTCCGTCATGCAAAGATAAACGGCTTCTCTGTGAATTATAGATGCAAACGTTTGTGTCTCTTTTATCAAAGTGTCTGAAGGAAGCTGAAGCTCACAAAGCTGCACACACACACACACACACACACACACACACACACACACACACACACACACACACACACACACACACACACACACACACACACACACACACACACACACACACACACACACACACACACACACACACACACACACACACACACACACACACACCTGACAGCCACACACACCTGACAGCCAATCAGTAATTTTAATTATTCAATTAGGCTGAAGGTTGAGACAAGCCCGCGCTGACATGTTAACCCAGGAGAGCAGCAGCTGACACTCCTGCTCTGTTGTTCCAGCCGTACGATTGACCGACGACGGCGCTCAGCGAGTCAATCGATGGAAACAATTAGCAGCCTGGTTAGCGGTGACATCTCTTAAACCTCCACCTAACACACGTGGACACACACTCATACATGCACACACACTCACAGTGCCCTGTCTCCCTGCAGGTGCTGCGCCACTTCAGCGTGAATCTGTCGGAGGACGAGTTCTTCCACCTGAGCTCTTTTTTTGACGCCGACACCACAGGAAAGATCCGCTACGACAACTTCCTCTGGACGTTTGTGCACTGACACCAGATCAGATACCCGCAGCAAGAGTTCAGGACAAACTGAATGAGAAGAAAGAGGCATTTGAGGCTCGTCCAGGTCCATCGTTTGGCATTAACTCAGAGTATTTAAGATTCAGTGTGAGTTTGTGAGTTAACTTTAACCCTTAATGTGAAGCACCTGAAAGTGGCTTCTCTGAATTTAATACAAATTCCCTGAAAAATGACTTTCCTCTCTGTACACCCAGCTCCTCGAAATGACTTCACATGTCCAGTTTAAGTTTGTCAGGCCACGTGTCCACCGAGTGCTTGTTTTACATTGCAGAAAGCAGCTTGAAGCTTTTGTGTGCTGAGAAGAAAAGTGCTGCACGTCCGTCCGGTCTTTGTCACAACAGTCTGTTGACAACGGCCGCTGTTTTATATGCGAGATCGTTTCTTTACCGATCTGTAGGAGACAAAAATATAAGGAATATCTTATATTGAAAAGAGCGCCGGTGACGTCAACAGTGCCTTTCTGGAAAGCTGAAAGATTTTCAACTTGAGCGCTCGGAGGCAGCCGCATAAAAAGGCTGAGCGCTCGCCAGATAGACGCTGGGCGCTGCGCTTGTTCTTTCTGCTGAGAATGTTCTCTACTCACTGGAACTATTTAAAAAAGAAACTGGTGCTCAGAAAAAAAAAACACTGAGTGGACACGGGGCCTCCGGGGTTAAATTAATCTCCACACTTCTGTAGCCAAATATGCATGCAATAACACAGAAGTTTTTAATTGTAAAAGTTGTGATAAATAAAACTGGTTTTCTGACGGTGAGACTGTGATGTCGTTTATAGAAAGCTGTTTTAATCCGCAGTATGAGAAAGTACATCCTCCACAGGCAGTGTGGTGGACCGCACCTCCTTGGTGCCCATCGGCCCTCTTTGATCCAACTCAGGAATTGTTTGGTGAAAAGCAAATAAAAATCATAATAAATAAAGAGAGATTTATGAATGATTCTAGAGTTCCTCTTTTTGTCCTCCACCTGTAATGAACATAATAATAATAATAATACATTTTATTCATAATGCAAGAAGGAAACCTCAAAGTGCTACAATTTGAATAAAACCATAAAAACAAAAACTGAAGTCAAACAGGTCAAATCAGGCGGAGCATCAAACAAGATCTAAGAGCATGCGGTTTAGGTCAAAGGTTCTTTTAGAGAGAAATGTTTTCAGGCCTTCTTTTAAAGGAGTCCAGAGTCTGTGGGGCCCTCGGGGGGTCAGGGAGAGCAGTCCATAGACGTGGGGCGGCAGAGTAGAGCGTAAAAGGCTCTGTCCCTCTTAGAGGAGAGCTTAGTCCTCCTGGGGGTTTGGAGGGCGGTTGGTGGCGGAGGTGTCTTATGCAGGTTTGTGAGATGACCGGGGGGAGCACTGCCGTGTTTGCATTGCATTTGTAAGTGATGAGACCTTATATTCGATCCTGAGTGTAGTGAGTGCAGGATGGTGCTGTTCTGTCTGTACTGGAGTTTCTGAACACTCTTGACAGGATCCTGATGACGCGTGCGTTGCAGCGGTCGAGCCTGGAGGAGACAAAGGCGTGGACGAGTTTCTCCAGCGTCTTGGAGGGAGAGTGAGGGGCGGAGGTTTGAAATGGAAGAATGAGGTTTAGAAGATGCCTTTTATGTTTGATTCAAAGGTTAGATGAGGGTCCACTTTTTACCCCCAGGATGGTGACCAATGATGAGAGATAACCATATCCTTCTCTTGACCAGAGCAAGATATGGTAGTTCTGCGTGTTTGACACAGATTTTTTTTTGTCCCAAAGCCGATCCCATAAAGTAGCTTATTGAAGCTGCAGACGATGGGGAAGAAGCATTGGGTGCATCTTTTTGTCCAGACGAGACGTGTGAAGTGAAACGGATGACGAGGAGATGAAGGAGACGTCTGTCATTCATTTAGAGGGAAAAATGCTGCAGCAGCAAGACGCACAGGTCGTACTGGGGGAGGAGAGAAACGAGCAGTGGAGAGCTGGGAATCATTAAACGAGGAAGCCGAGAGAGGAGCGAGAGAGCGAGCGGGTGGAAATGGAAAGAAAAGGAGCTTTTTTTAGGTTTGGAGAGGCAGAGTGAGGAAAAGAGAGAAGAGTATATGAAAGCAAGTTGTGTTAATGGCAAAAGCAAAAAAAGCCGTCCGTGAATAAATGAGCCGCTCTCCCCCGGGATTACTAATGTAATTATTTGAACGAGGGTTCTCATTAGATTGTGCAGAGGTGTGGAAGACCTGTGGAACAAAACGGGAGGCAGAGACGGAGCGGCGAGGGTTTAGCTACTGGAAATTAACTCTCTGCTCCGGGCTCTATAATTGATACGAGACACAGATACCTTTGATCGGAACAAAAGGAGAAGAAGCAGGACGAGGAAAGTTTCCTCATCGCCTCTAATTTTTCTGCTTAAGGAGAAGAAATAATTATTAGAGACAGAGACAAAAGGAAGGAGAAAGAAGGACTCAAGGTCACAGATAAGGTTTTTATTCAATCGGTCGATTAATCTCTCAGAACCGGCAGAAACTTCCAAGAAAGAAGAAAGAAAAAAAAGTATTTTACATTTTTAAGAGTCGTCTCCAGGAGCGACACAGTCAGACCTCGCTGCCGTCGGGTTTTCATTTTTTATTTTACAATTTGAAAAAAATGTTCCCAACAACAGAATTATGACGGAGAGTGAGGGTCACATCAGAGAGAAAAAAAAGACATCGAGTCGTGGTATTGCAAAATTTCAAATAAAGGCCCACCGAAATTGAAGGCCCTGCCTCGTGTTGCTGCACAAATAAAGGCAGCTCTCGATTAGAGGCCCCTGATGCATTCAGTGCGGAAAAAAGTTTGCGGATGAAATGTAAGGAGAAAAAGCAGCAAAACACTCAAAATAAAGATGAACTGTTCTGCCTTTAGAGATGAAAAAATAAAGTTGAATCAACCAAAGTTTCTCGTTCTAACTGGAAAACGGAGGAATTAAAATATATGGATGCATTTCATGCAACGCAGAACTTCCACCAGATACGATACGGCTCCAAAACCAACAGGCTGTGTTCTCGGATCAGCACTGCGGGAGAGCTTAATTTTAATGTTGTTTCGATGTCTGATTTCCCGTCCCGCTCGATCTGCTCTGTGGTAAACTGATGCGCTGTGCTCAGGCGGCAACCTCCGGTCTGAAAAAATTAAGCCTGTGCGGAAGTGCATATTCCTGCAGTTCGTCGAGTGTCCACTAGAGGCTGGCTCCAGGAACACAGGAAGTCACAAACACATGACTGGCCAAAGAGCCTTCAAACATTCATATTTACAGTCTATGGCCGTGATCCGACATCCGACAGAAATAGAAGCCTCGTATATCTGCTGCAGAGAGATCTGGACTGACGGAGCTGAGACGGACCGAACACACATCTGGTGGAGGTTAGGGGTAAGGGCCTCCGTACATATCAGCTAACCAAATTATAAAATGGCAACTTAATTCTCAAAATAATCCGACTTTCTTCTTGGAATATTGCTTTACTCCCTCCCGACTTTATATCCTTTTTCTCTTTAATGTGTCCCAAACACTCCGCTGTACAAACACAACACCTCATGAGCACATTATTCCAAAATGCAACACGTACATTTGAAAAAGAAAAACAACACCTGAAGTTTCCGCCGAACCATTAATGTTGAAATAAAAAGGATCCAGCAGGTAGAAAGATTATTAAAAAAAAGTACCCACATCAATCGTCTTTCTAGTTTGAGCTGTCAATCATCCGTCGTCGTCTTTTCAAACAGTACGCGTCTCATTTTGGAACGAACCTCTTCATGTGCAGATTGTCTGAGTAGCAGGAGTCATTAACTCCTTTAAGCATGCCTCGAGAAATAAATCAATAAATAGTACAGAACTTTTTTTTTTTTTTTTCCTCTGTAAAAAACAGGAAACACATAACACGGCTCGTGAAGCAGGAGAGCATCAAAGTGGAGACGTCCAAATGAGGAGAGCCCAAAACACAAACAGCTTTCATGAAACTCAAGAGATGAAGGTCCCCCTCCCCCTCCCTCCACACACATTTTGGTTTTTAATAGTTTCCCTTTTCTTCCTCTCCTTCATCGACTGTAATTAAGTTTGTTTTAATTCAAGCGGGAAACACAAACACAGACATTCAAACCATCTCCGCTAACCCTGATCTAAAAGTCTCCGCACTTCATGCCTAAAATCCTGCAGCTTTGGAGAGGAGGGCGGATATTTCAACGTGCAGCAGATTTCAACAAAGAAGCGTCACATGTTCTTCAGATCCATCAAAACCAATTAGTGAAGTGAGGAGGACGGTGCAACTGTTTGTGTCCTTGAGAGAGAGAGAGAGAGAGAGAGAGAGAGAGAGAGAGAGAGATAGAGAGAGAGAGAGAGAGAGAGTTACCTGACTGACAGGAGAACGTTTTCAGCATCTTCTGGTTGAAAAAGCAAACTGACTAAACCGATAAAAACACTAAGAAAACATCTTAAAGCTCCTGTGGAGAGTTTTTAAACTGACCTCAAAAAGCTAACCAGACCATCAGGAAGATTATTTCTGTGTCGTGTGATAGGTGTCACACGAGGTGATGAAAGACAGAGTCAGCTGCTTTTTCTCCTTCAAAATAAAATACAGACTTCTCCTGAAGTAAAGCTGCTCCATCGTCCCTTCTGGGCCTCCGTACATGTGTGGTGGTGACTGTGTCTGCAGAGACTCTGTCCTCTGACTGGATTTCACTGTTCTGCTTTGTTCCGGTTGACTCGGGACGTTTCTGGGCGGAGCTGGTGTGTTTCCTCCAGCCAATGACAGCGCAGCAGGTGAGTTTAGGAGTAGAAACACCAAGTGGATAAAGCTCGTTCTAAAACGAGGGTGAACCTTGTGTTGGCTTTCACCCGTGGACCTGGAGTTGTTCTGCTTCCTGTTGGACAGGCAGGTGACAAACACCGGCGGTTAGCTTGTGCTAGCGTGCGTTAGCTTGCAGTGTAGGTACGAGCAGTAAACGTACACACTACGTCCTGCAGGGAGGGAGAGCTTCCAGAGGAGGAGGGGCTCAGTTTGAATGTTCTGTTTACAATCTGCTAAGAATATTTCTCTTGACTCCACCTTCAACACACTTTTTTTTCTTCACCCAAGATTCATTTTGAGTTGCAGGTTAAAGGAAATCAAAAAGGATGAGATCTTCGGTCAGCAAACACGACAAGATCCTTCAAGTTTTGCTTGAAGTATCACCCAGAATTATCAAAAGGTCAAACACCTCACAGACCCTCCGCTGACCACCTCCAACGCAACCGTCTTCTATGTTTGTTTTCATCGACTGTGAGATACTTCCACCCCCCCACCAACATTTCATGTGATGATGCCATCAGAATCCTATCTGTAACCTGTGATGCTAAAATGTACACCTCAAGATTTCAATCTGTAAAGACGATCGATCATTTTGCTTTTCATTAAAGCTGCGGTCTCAACAAACTGTGTGTCATTCCTTTAACTGCTGTCTTAACTTAACCTTCAACTTTCCCTTTAAATCAGAGTAAAGCAGCTCAAATGTCAAACTCTTTCAGGAGCCGTACATTCAAACTGCTCCGCGTCACATTTGCATAAAAACGAACAGACAGTCAGCATGAATGTGCGTATCTAACAGCTGCACCACCTCCCACATTTCTCCACAGACATGCTCTTTTTTCTCTCTCTCTCTCTCGCTCTCTCTCTCTCCGTGTTAAATTCTGCTCCTCTCTTCCTCCGTTTGGAAACATTAAGACATCAGGCGGCGGGATGAGCGCCGATGTGCTGAAGAGGCGAGAGTGAAGCGAGTAAACTGCAGCCTCGGGGAGCGTTCAAACATGATGTCGGAGAGCGCCGAGATCAAAGTGTGACGTGCTCTTCTCATTCCGAGCACATTCAAGACTCTCAGGGAGGATTTCCTCATTGAGAAAACAGAGCTAAAGAAAGCAGAGAATAAATAACTAGCTCTGTTTTTTTTTTTTTTTTAAACCCAAGACGTGACGCTCGGGGACATGAGGTGCTAGAAATCATCATGAACGGCGCCGACCTGCTTCACAGAGAAGAAGAAACACAACAATAAGCATTTACAAGACTTAGAAACATCAAAAGAAAGGTTACAAGCACACAAATATGAACAAGGATTCTTTGAAAAGCATCGCAACAACTTGGAAATCTTCAAGAAAAAGTATTTTGTCTTTACAATGACAGAAGAACATTTACATAGACTGGTTACAGTACATTAAGTTACAGCTTTACTCCTCTTAGAAAGGATCAAATGTTCAATCTCTCCCACCAATCAGGGCCGATCATCGTTAGCATGTAGCGTGGCGTGTCCAAAAAACAAGATATCTTCGCTATAAGTCTGAGCTCCACAGCATCAAATATTGAGAAGCGGTGGGGAAAAGGAAAATAAGGGAGAAGTGCAGCTGGTGGTTTCCTGCGCGTCCTCCTCTCGGCCGCTAACGGGCTGACGAGCGCCGTAATGAGGCCCAGGGGAGCGGTGTCAACATGTTTGACATCCCGACTCTCTAAACGCCCCTGGCACAGACCTCTCGCTGCCCTCACACGCTCGCTTTGATCTCACACATACACTTGCAAAAAAATAAAAAAATAAATAACCACACACGCCTGAGGAGGGCAGAGAAACAGGAGGAAGAAAAAAAAAGATGGAAAATGAACGTTCAAAACTGAGAGAGAGAGAGAGAGAGAGAGAGGAAAGTTTTCGCTTGGAGAATGTTCCAGGGCTGCAAAAACCAAAACTCCTGTCGAGCTTTCAGTCAGATGTTTGCAGTTTAACTTTGAAGTGAAATAAAAAGTCGACACAGACGTCCAGGAGTCTCTTTGAGAGCAAAGTCAGTCAGCAAAGATTGTCAGTGCAGTAAGAGAGCGCAGAAAAAAACGTCCGAGTGCTCGCTTTTGACCGCTTTCCTCTCGACCATTTGTCCGTTTTTTTACTCTCAGCATTGAGATGAAGAAAAGTTGGCACATGGAAATGACACAAGAAGTTTACTCCGCTCCCGTCTCCACGCAGTCTGCGCCGCGTCAAACGCACACCCGTGTTGTATTTACAGATTTCGCTTCGTGCTGCCCGCCGACCTCACCTACCTCTCCGGGCTCCCTTCTCCTGATTGGCTGGAGGGGCTTTGGAGCCGGCCTCCTCTAGTCATGTGGTCCGAGGGTTCGGAAGGTCGAACACGATGGGCGCGTTCATGGGCAGGAAGTTGACGGTGCAGGCCGAGGCGTTGACGAACGTCGTGGTGCCATCGGTCATCATGCCGTAACCTGAAGAGAAGAAGAATACAGAACGTTAAAGGAGCTCTGATTTCAAGACGGACAGTTGTGTGAGAGACAGGACAGTGGATGGAGTCTGAAATCAGGGACAGAGAGAGAGAGAAAGAGAGAGAGAGAGAGAGAGAGAGAGGGGAAAGTAGCCACAGGTCGGCTCGCTTTGAGGACTACCGCCTCCGCACATTGGGCGTGCAAACTAACCACTAGGCCACCAACACCCCGAAAACATTTTATTTTTTTTTATTCAGGTTAGGAGAAAAAAATGTCAGACGTCTGTGTACGGATTGAATTTTAATTGGAGTGTTGTTTCTGTGTCTGTACCTTTAAATGTAAATGAGCTGTGTCTGACCACGCCCCCTCACTGTAAGGGATTGGGTTTCTCGGTCTTTTCACTCCATGTCCTATTGTTTACGGTGAGAAGGCAGACTCAGAGGGCAGAATAAACACCTAGCTGTGGGAGTGTCACCCACCTGGGGGAGGGGCTACTGCCCTTTGTGATGTCATGAAGGGAACATCTCCAAACGGCCTGTTTGAGCACACATTTTCTGAAAAGTGGAGCAAGTAAAAGACAGAGGATGGACTTTTCTCATCATTGGGTGAAAACATGATGAAGTGGATTTTGCAGATTATGTGACCTTTAAAATGCATGTTGGATTAACCTTAAATAGAAAGTTCTCAGCAGACATCTCCTCTTATATGATTAAATGTTAAGATAATATTGGAGGATGTACTGGGGTGACTTTGTATAATAAAAAACACAAACAAAAAAGAAAACGGTGGTTCTAAAGCTGTTAGTATCACAGCTCGTCTTCATCTCTACAGACTGTGAGGATCCTGTTGGAGCGAATGTATGCATGAGAGTGTGACACTAACACCACTACAGCTAAAAAGAATCTGTGCTCGAGAGCCACTTTGGAGCAGCGTTCCTTCCAAATGGCACATCTGAGAGTGTGACCATTTTGTCGAGCATAAGTTAACAACCATCTCCAAAAAAAAAAAAAAGAGAGTAGTGCAGTTTGACTGTGCACCATCAGTGATTTTGTTAAGTGTAGGTGTCACTTTCAGCAGCTCTTGGAACACAACTCCGCCGCTCTGCTCCTTTTTAGATTTGGAGTCCACAAATATGAAAAAGGCAGAGAGGATAATTTATGTCTTTATGAATTTCTCTCCTCCTGATGATAATAAAGAAGAGAGCAGCTTTCAGTCTTTTTTTCTCTCCCGTTATAAAATATGATCTAGTTTCTAATCTGGTCCTCTGTGATGGGGAGGAGGGGCTGCTCCGGGGGCTCGGCGCTGACCTGATAACCCTGAAAAAAAGCTAATCTTGAGTCGGGGGAGGCGGCCTCTCTGCCCTCGCTGGCCTGGATGAAATGCTGATGGGCGTTTGGAGGCTCACTCTCTCTTTAATACATGCTTTAATCATTTCCTATTAAAAAAAGGACCATCTCCATCTTCTCTACGGTCACATGATTGATTGTCTATGTCATGTTTTTTTAATCTTGAGGTGTCGACGACCACAGAAGCAGCTTGTTCCTTCAGTTCAATGCAAAGTAAGATATTAAGTCCTATGAGTTTAAAGTTATTTGCATTTGTCTGAGCCTTAAATATATAAACTGTGTTCCTTCATTTATGACTAAAATAATTAGATTCAGTTGGTACTTCATGATTAACTGCATGGGAAATAAGCATATGCAGAGGTTAGCGCTGTCGCCTCACAGCGAGGAGGTTCCTGGTTCGATCCCCGTCTGACAGGAGCCTCTCTGTGTGGAGTTTGCATGTTCTCCCCGTGCATGTGTAGGTTCTCTCCTGGTACTCCGGCTTCCTCCCACAGTCCAAACACATGCTCTTTAGGTTCATAAATTGTCCGTAGGTGTCAATGTGAGTGTGTATTTATGCGGCCGCTCCGAGGGCTCAAGTAGAAAGTCTTTCAACTTTTCAGAAAGGCGCTGTTGACGTCACCGGCGCTGTTTTAAAAATGTAGGATATTCTCCGTAGTTTTGCCGCCTTGGGATCGTTTCTTGTACTCGCATCCTCCTCGCTCTGTGTCTGATCGGGAAATAAACGATCTCAAATCAACAAACTATTGTCATGGAGACAGGACGGACGTGCAGCGCTTTTCTTCTCAGTGCCGAAACGCTTCATGCAAACACTCCCGAGAGCACAGCCAGCGCTTTTCTAACCGGAAAAAAGGGGATTAATTAGGTCCTGCACGTACCTTCATGAATGTGTCCGAACACGTGTAACTTGGGCTGGACTCTCCTCTGCACCGTGTTGAGCAGCTCCATGCAGCCGACACGCTGCATCTTCTTCGGCACCCAGTCCAGAAATCCTGCACACAAAAGACACACGAATCAAACACACCTCACACCAAACTGGCTTCTACTGGAGCGTTAAATCAACAAAACGGTACAATCACTTCTATCTGAACCAGTTCTCTTGCCCGCCTCCATCGCTGCAACACCTGTTGGTTTGACCTGATAACTGCTCTAATATCTGGCAAACAGAGGGGTGTCCAAAACGGTCGTGTTGGGGTGCCTTAAAACCGCCTACCTTCTCTGGTCCAAACAAATCCAGAGCATTCAGGAGCAGAATCTAAAGTAAATAGGATGCTGAATGTGTCTTTAGGGAGGGGTATATGTATCAAAAAACGATACATCACATTTTAAAATGAAGCTCTCCATTTCAGACTCGTCGTCTCACGGCGAACTGCACATTGCAGCACAAACAAAAAAAAAAAGCAGTGTTAGAAAGCGGCTATAGAAAATAAAGATCAATCACAGGCAGACACACAGATGCAGACTTCACAGTGTGTGTGACAAGGATGAAGCGAGGAGTGTGTATGATTTAGTGGCTGCTCGGCGACGACGGATGCCGCTGATGCTGAGTCAATAAAAGCATCAAGTCGGAGAAATAAAAAAGACCGAGGAGAACGTGCCTCCGTCTTTCCTGCCTTCTGTCGCTCTGCCCAGACAGGAAGAGGAAAGTCAACACAAAGGAGACGAGAAAAGTGGAGGAAAGGGAACAAAAGGACTCCAAAAGAATAAATAGAATAAGGCCTTATGCTAACGTTGGCAGACAAAGAGTCCTGTGGGCTTCCTCAGAGCATCTCAGAAAACATGAACGTTTGCCCAACAGATCCTTACGTTTTATTTTATACGCTGTGATTCTGGCTTTGAACCGGAGCAAGAGAACTTGAGGGTCAACTTGAGTGATTGTATTCCTCCTCCGAAGGCATGAATATACTCATCAAATCTGCACCGATCAGGTCTGGAGGGAACGCTCTTTGTTCAAGCAACGTATGGACTGAGAGACCTTTATATTTTATAAATGTAAGGCTGTAAAGAGACATCAAACAACATGTAAAATTTATTATAAACCAGCCTTCACAGCTCCTCTGAGGACCCGCCACTCTTATAAATGCATTTCTAAGGATTTATAAATGTGCTTTTAAGTGATTAAACGTATTCACACAAACCTATAGCAATGTCTATGAAGGGTTATGAGCAGTGAAATTATGACGGTACGATATAAAGGTGCACTCACACTAAGCAAAGTTGACCCGCACCGTGCTGGAGCATGAGTGTCCCCCCCTCCCCAGTGAAGACGTTAGACCTGACTTGGCTTTTTCTAACCAGGACGAGAAAGTCCTTTCTCAAGACAACAGAAGTCGACTTGGACGTGGAACGGGGATATCTTGTGAAAATCCTTCTTTTCCAGACGACCCCTGCAGGTCATGATTTATTTGGAACGTCATTTGACAACTGAGGAGCAATTTTAGGTTTGGAGAAAGTTAGCATTGATCAACCTCTCCGCTAAATTCAACAGAAATATGACAGTTCTCATGTCGGCTTGGTTCAATGTGTTTTAACAGAAAGAGCTGAAGTCTGAATTCAAACCTGTTCTTTCCCATTAAAGGACGGCTGCCGTGCTGTTCAGCCTCGCGACAATAACCTGCGGAGGTAGTGTGATCTCATCAAGCGTTTTATTTCATGTGTAGGTTTTTAAAAGGAGCCGTTTGCACATCCTTTTATCACATGAAGTAGGTTCATAAGGAAAAAATCCTGCACACTACGTTTACTTTGCATCACTAATATATAAGTAAAACATTTATAAGAACGTTTCAGCCTTTCCTGGACCGAGACAGAGACCTGATCTATAAATAACCTAACACGACGAGCATGAGTATTGAAATCAGGTCCAGCCACTGCTCGGCCCCCTCATCCCAAATATAGTACAGTAAGGATACTGTTAAAACCCTGGGCGTTATCTTTGACCGGGGGCTCAGTTTTGCTCAAAACACAAAAAAATTGGTGCAATGTTTCTTCCAACTCAGGAACATTACTATAATCAGACCTATGTTATCATTGAGCAATACAGAGAATATTATTCATGCTTCCTCTTGCCTTGACTTCTGTAACGCCCTGTTTACATGCTCAGTGCCCGAGATGTAGCTAAACTTCAGACTGTGCAAAACTCTGCAGCCAGACGTCTGACACAGACAAAACGCTTTGCTCACATCACCCCCAGTTTTAGCCTCTTTGCATTGGTTTCACATTTATTTTAGGATCCACTTTTAAATGTTACTTCTAACAAACAAGGCTTTACATGGACATGCACCAGACTACATCCCTGAACTCCTCACTCTTTACCACCCAAGACGGCCTCTGAGATCTGCAGGGTTAGGCCTCCCCCAGTTCCACAATCCAGACTAAGGTCAAAGGGTGACCGATCATTTGATGTACTGGCTCCTCAGCTTTTGAATAATCTTCCTGTTGATGGTAGATCTGCCGACTCGGACTCTGCTTTTAAATCCAGGCTTAAGACACATTTTTACACACTTGCTTTAGTGTCTGAGACCGGAGCAAAGGTCATGAGAAGGGACGAAGGAGTGGACAATAAGTCAGGGTTTAAGCAAGATGTTGGTTTGCACTGCGGCAAAAAAGACACCCCGTCTTTATGAGGTGTGATAAAGCAGCAGATCGTCGACAAAACAGGGAGAATATGGCGTCTTTATCTGGCTGTGAGGAGGAAGTTAACAGCAGAGGGGAGAGACAGAGAGGCAACGTGAGACAAAAAGAGGAAAACAGGCTCCGTGCCCAAAGCAGCAGCTGCTTTGAAACAAACGGCACATTAGAGCAAAATACCCCGAGACACAGAAAGCCCTCGTAACTTCTCACTTCACTTCCAGCGTCTCCGAAGGCTTGTAAAAGAAGACATTTCTACTTTTAAGGCGCTTTATGCTGAAGCTGATACTAAAAGCGGGTGTGTTTTTTTCACAGGTAGATCCATTTAGAGGATGAATTAGTCGAATATACGACTTTACCAGCACGACTGATTCACTGCCAGCTGAGCACACTGGAGGTTTTTACGTCTTTGTTGAGTACGAGGCGCTCCATTAACTTTGCTTTGAGTGAAATCTTTCGCGCCCTGTTTTGTAGTAAAAAATAAAAATGTGGGAAGAATCTCAAAGTCGTCCCTAGAGAGTCTTTTCTTTTCCCCTTCACTTTCTCTCTGGGATTTTTTATTTTTTTAAATCAGCCTCAAATCACTTCACTCGCTAATGCTCGCTCTAACCAGCATGAAATGATACGGGTCCATAACTGTTTAACGGTGTGCACAGACTTTAATCAAACTGGAGGAAAATAAATATTTGACACTTTATTATGAATCATAATCGAAGCCAGGGTTGAAAATCTAAGAGATCGAAGGCTTTTAACGAAAGACTTAGCTTTTCTTTTTCCTTAAAGAGGACATGTTGTCCCCCTTTTCCTCCTTTTCAAACAGTCCCCCTGTGGTAAACCAGCTCTCTCAGAACGCTCCATTTTGGTGTGTGTCTCTTTAAATGCAATGACCCAGGTATACATCACTGCTCTGTAGCAAGAATAAAAATGGCGGACCTGTGCTAAGGTTTTGCTCTAGGCTGGGTGGAGTCTATGGGTGGAGATACCAGTGGAGGGGAGGAGATTTTTTTTTAACAGAATCCCACTGTGACATCACAAGGAGAGCACATTTGAAACAGAGCATTTTTCTCTGTGTTGTAAGACTTATGCAGACCACAAACAAAGGATTGGATGGATTTATTTCACATTTTGTGGGTCAGTAGACACTCAGGTTACCCAAATATATGTTCAAAAACACTAAACGTGGATTTTATGTGACACATAAATATATCAGAAATCCAGTATATCCTGTGTAAATTCTTCCTTTTAGCTTGACAGATATGAAAATTTGCCAGCAGGGTTTTTGTAACAATGTATCGTAGTTTTGGATACACTTACCGACTGACTAACATGGTTAGCCAGTGGGTAAGTGTATGGATGACTTAACGTCAACTGAAGTGGCTGATGTGCAAAAAGTTAATCTAAACCCATGTACTGAAAGCAGGGTTAAACAAGTCATTTTCCCCCTTCTTTTTCATTTTAAATATCAACTTTTTTAACCAAACTTTCATCATTATTCCCCTTCCTTCCGTCTCATTCTGTCCCCTCCAGTCTTGCTCAACACCAACATATGCCTGTGTTTGTATGCCGACGATCTGCAGCTTTATCACGCCTCATAAAGACGGGGTGCATATGCAGCAGTGACAAACACCATCTTGCTTTTTCCTTCGTATTTTCTGTCCATCTTTTGATTGTTTAAATGATTCAAAAGTAGATTTTTTTTTTTTTTTACCTCCATAGCTCTCCAAAACTTTTTCCTCCTACACTTTTGCCTCTTTTTGCATTATTTTCTTCATGCCATTCCTTCCAGTCTTGCTTTAAGTCTTCGTGTGTGTGTGTGTGTGTGTGTGTGTGTGTGTGTGTGTGTGTGTGTGTGTGTGTGTGTGTGTGTGTGTGTCATGCATTAGTAGCCTGCTGTAGCTGCTCCATATGCCGCTGGCTTACGAGCAGATAGCTGGAGACACTTCGCTAAGCTGAATGGAAAATAAACGGCCGCGCTCGCAGCCGAGACGCAGACACAGAAATCAATCACACACACTCGTCTGAGCACCACAGCTGCAGCGGGAGATGAGGTGTGAAAGTGTGTGTGCGAGAGTGAGAGTCAGAGAGAGAGAGGGGAGTGTGTGTGTGTGTGTGTGTGTGTGTGTGTGTGTGTGTGTGTGTGTGTGTGTACAGGATGTCAGTTAACTCTCGAGCCAGCATCTGTGTTTATTCAAATGCTTGCTTGTGAGGAAACACGAGTGTGAAATCTGAAAGGTGATCAGTAATGAGGCTCATGATCTCCTCTAAAAGGTGAAGTGTGTTTTCAGGCAGAGACTTGATTCTTTCACCTCTTATTCATCCTCTCTTTAACACAGTGATGGATCAGATCCTTTTCTCTCCTTCATTTCCAGAAGAAATGAAACCATTTACTCAGAGTGCTCATGGTATTTGAAGAGAGATGTGTGCACACATTATGTTTATGCAACCAGTATGAATATTCAAAAGTGTAAATTTACAGACTTGGAGGATCATAAAGGTCAAGTCCTGAGTGCAGTGACCCTCAAAACTCTGCAAGAGAAAAAGTCTCTGCTCGCTCATATCGATCTTTAAGCTCATTTTTCCAAATGCTTTAAATCACTGTAGTCCAAAGAAGCTCAGCTAAAAGCTAATGCAGGCCAAGAAACCAATCAAACAAATATTAAGGATGTGTCATGATGTTTGTTACGATGAATGATGTTTGTTACGATGAATGCACCATAATAAAAACGGTATAATGCAAACAATTATCTCCAATATCTCCTGTGCATAGAATGTTTTATATGTGTTATATTACCTGATGCTCTGTACCCTTAAGCATGGATAGGGTGCATGTATTTTTTGTGTATGTTCATATTGTTAAAACATGTGTGATGCATCTTTACATGTGTCTGTATGTGAGCTCAGAATGTGAATAAACTTACACGGGGTTTCTGAATGTGTTTGTGTGTGTGTTTGTGTGTGTGTGTGTGTGTGTGTGTGTGTGTGTGTGTGTGTGTTTGTGTGTGTGTGTGTGTGTGTAATGTGTGTCTCACCCAGTGGGGGGCAGTGTGTGACCAGGATGTCCGTGTTGTCGGGGATCTGGTTCCACTTGTCCAGCAGAGCTTGACCCCGTGGCAGGTTGAAGCCCCAGCCGTAGTACCAGGGCTGCCTGCAGACAGAGAGAGAGAGAGAGAGAGAGAGAGAGAGAGAGAGAGAGAGAGAGAGAGAGAGAGAGAGAGAGAAAAAGAGAGAGAGAGAGATAGAGTATTTAATACACTCACTGTCAGAAGTATCAGAATTACAAAATTAGATGCCGTTTTAAATCTTAAATTCCTCCCCCTGCAGCAGTCACATGTCGTTCATCTCTCACTCCTGCCAGTTAACCTTTAACACTCCAGTCACCTGAGAAGCTTCTATATTTCTTCTCCAGTCTTCTGACTACTCAAAGTGCTTTTACACCGCAGGTCACACCTACACATTCACACACTGACGGTACAGTTTGCTGCTGTGTAAAGAGTCCATCAGGATTAACTCGTCCATTCATACGTCGATGAAGCAGCGGGAGCAACTTGAGGTGAAGTGTCTTGCCCGAGGACACACCAGACATGTGGCTGCAGGAGCTGGGTATCGAACCCTTCCGCTTAGGAGACGACCGACTCTACCAACTGAGCCACATCCGCCCCCCCCAGAGGCCACACTGACAGACAGAAATGACCGACAGGAAATAACAGCTAAAGCTAATACCTGCAAGTAGCTGAAAACATCAGTGCACTCCGGGCCACATTCAACATTTGTATATGTGCTCACATATGTTGAAAACAAATTGAAACTTTGCGCCATGTCTTTGAAGTGAAATTCAAAAACACTGAAATGAAATGAAACTGTTAATGGTCCTCCATAGGGCATCTCTCGGGTTCGGTTTCCTGTTGCTTCTTTCCCTCTTTCTCTCTCCAAATAAAGGCAAAAGCCCAACAATAAATATTTAAAATATCTTTGCATCTCCTAAAAAAAGGTCCTTAAACTTCTTAAAAACTAAAAGCTTCCATTAAATGTTATTGCAGTTAAAACAAAATCCTAACTTCACCTAACAACTTTAATTTAGCTTTCTTATTAAGGTTGTTCTAATGTTTTAAATTTGCTGCATCGGACGGCACATGATGGAAAAAACTGCATACATTTAAAACAGAGACCAAAGATCCTGTATCCAGAGTGACCTCTCACTCCTCTCTGTGCACCCAACACAAACATCTGTCAGCCTTTTTTTTCCTTTCTGTGTCTAAACATGTGGTTTTGACCTTTGAGATGAGAAGACGCCCCGAGGGGCTCATGAAGAGCAGTCATCTAAAGGAGGAGGAATCAAACACACCCGAGAAAGAAGGGGGCGGGTGACCACTGAACATCTCCTTGATCACGGTCACACCCCAGAACGCTCCACGACAGGAAGCCGAGGAGCAGAAAAAAAAGGGACGAAATGAGAGAAGCAGAAGAAGAAAAGGAGAGGCCTGATGGCGGGGGCTCGTGTCCCGAACTACTTTGATAGCGGACGCTCGGGCCGTGAGTGACGGAGAAGAAATTAACATGTCACTTACAATCTGTACTCCGATCCATCTTCCTCTCCGAGACGGCAACACGTGTGAGTGAGTGCAACCGCAGGCGACGAAGTTTTTCGCCGCTGCTGCCGTGCAACTGGCTTCCTTTTTAAATTGCCAAGTGCAGTCACTTGAAACGCCAACTATATCGCTGCAGCCGCTGCCCGGCGCGCCTGTGCTCAGTGGAACATCAGACGAGGAGTTTTGAGAATCATTTCCTTCTTATGTGTGTGTGTGTGTGTGTGTGTGTGTGTGTGTGTGTGTGTGTGTGTGTGTGTGTGTGTGTGTGTGTGTGTGTGTGTGTGTGTGATGCTTCAGAGACAGACTCAGAGACAGGCCTCAAGATAAGAAGAAATACCTGTCTCTCTGTCTCTCTCTCTCTCTCTCTCCCCCCCTCTCTCTGTGTAATTAAGAAAGCTCAAAGTGATACAGCTCTGAAGTCACAGGACCAGGGAGGTTCGGTCAAGCACACATGGCATTGCATCATGGGAAATTAACGGCCTACTTTGGCTAAAGCGTAGGCGATTAAAATTCCATCACTTCCCGAACATCAGACACTAAACATTTGTGACGAACGATCTGACACTGCCGATGAAAACACGCTCAATAATTCAAACTGTGAATATTAGAACATTTAGACCGGCCTCAGCATATTAATGCGTCCCGTAGATGTAATATTCATGTCCGTCTTAACATGGACGTCTCAATTAAAATGGAATGAGCTCGGCGCTGCGGTTGATGCCCCCGATTCTCTCTGGTCGGGATTGTAGGGATGAAGAAGGAGCAGGAGGAGGAGGAGGAAGAGGGGGAGGAGGAGGAGAGACGGTGAAGAGGTTCTCTCCTCCTCGATAATGACGGACAGACGGAGATCCATCCCAATGGAGCGTCAGATAAACAAAGTGAAAAGATTCATGAGGAGAACATGGGATGAGATCTCTGAGTGGACAGACGGATGGAGAAGCTGAAGTAAAGGATATTATAGTTCGTGCATGTTTTATTCATTTAAATACACCTTCAGTGATCGTTATGAAGCGTGTTCAGATTGTAGATTTCTTATCCTGCAGGGTCTGATTGTTTTATTTCAAATAGGTCATTAGTGCAGCAAATTACAAATGACCCATGTGTGTACTTTATGATTAGACTTAACTCCTTAGAGAGCATGAAAGAAGGATGACGTAGTTTACAAGTGATGCTGTGAAGTTGCTTGAAATGAATACGGGCAGCACTCTGCAGGTATAGAGGGATGGAAAAAAAGTCTTTATCTGTTTTCAAATCTGCACTCCTGGAATTTGTAGAGAATTTCAGGAGGACTGCTCCGGGTATTCTCCTGATCTGGTTGTTCACACATACACCTCCACAGCGGGAGAGAATATGTGTCTTTCTATCAATGCTGCGTGTAGTTGAACAGAATCTCAATGTGAACTAAAGAGTGGAGAAGAACATTCTGGAGAACAGGAAACATGCAGCAGCAGGTTCATTAGGAGATGGTAGAGGTGGCGTGCAGACAGTCTATGGTCGTGCAGCGATCACAGGGAATAAACGTCACCACCCCCTCCCACTCGCTCCAGGTGAATTCTCCTGATTATATCCTGCTGCGTTCTCACATCAGCTCACTCTGACTTTCTGCAGAATAAACACGAGGAGGCTGGAGGAGAAACTCCGGGTGAAGTCTGAGTGAAGAATACAGCTGTTTGCATTCAAACATGGAACTTGAGGAGTTTTTCAGGAGTTTTGTGAAAGTGTGAAGAAAGTTTTTTTTAGAGTCTTGATTGCTAAAACTGTCAGAAGCATCAGTCCAGTCTTATAACGTATGCACATGGAATCGTTGATTGATCAATGATGCTTTAAAGCTCCTGACAAAACTTCTGAAACAAAACTTTCTTAATTAAAACTCTAAAATGTCTTTGGAAGCTCATTAAAAAAAAAAATAAAAAAATCCTCTCTTCAAGTTTGTCATGCAGCACAAGTTAAAACAAGATCTGGTCGATCATTTTGTCAAGCGAGGATTACAGCGTCCTTTATAAAGTAAAGCACCGCGGCTTGTTTTAATTTGGCGACATCAATCACTCTGTAAGAGCAGGATTCACTCTTTTCAAACCGTTTCTATCGCGCTCTGCAGGAAAAAGAAAAACCTCTTCATTGTGTTCACGGTGCCAGGAAGACGTCTGTGTGCCGACTGGAGGCGTCGGCATCACACTTTCTAAAAAGAGATTATCTCTGCTGAAAGAAATGACCGACACTCTTCTCAGAGAGAGAGAGAGAGAGAGAGAGAGAGAGAGAGAGAGAGAGAAGAAAACTCTGCACTAACTGAATGTAATTCCACGGATAATATCCTGCTCCTGAATTATGATGTTTTTTTTTGGTTTTTTTTTTTATCAGGTAAAGGATTACAAAGGTTGAAGTGATTTGTGTTCTTGTGAAGGAGGAGAATCGGGGGAAGCGTTGAGCATATTAAAGATGGTGTTAACGTGACGAGGAGGTATTTGTTAAGGGGTTTAAAGAAAAAGGAGAAAACAGATGTTTGTGTTGAAGCGCTCGATCCCCAGGTACAGCTTGAGGCAGAGCGCAGAGGGAGGAAAACAAGAGTGCTCAAAATATTACTTTCATTTCATTTTAGACACACAAACACACACACACACACACACACACTGAAACACACACGGACATAGACTGCAGCGTATCAAACTGGGAGAATTCTGCAGCTCCTTTATGGACAGGGGAAACTCTGTCCATTAACCCAAAGTCCAGCAGACTCAGTGTGCAAGGTGTCTGTGCATGACATGTTTTTTATAGGATCACAGATCTAAAAAAAAAAAGCCATTAAAAAAAACAAAAAAAAAAAACGACTCAGTGTGCAAAAGCCGTAAGAACTCACAGTCCACCTTGAAGGGCATCTGTGTTTTTAGGTTTTCCTGTTCATTTAAGGACAGGAGGGAAAATCAACTTATCAAACTTATCACTTCATGTAAAATGCATAAAAGGATTTAACACCGACATGGAGTCACGCAGCTCTCTGCTTCAGTTTCTGAGTTAGTCTGTATCACTGTGTGTGTGTGTGTGTGTGTGTGTGTGTCTCGCTAAAGCAGGCCTACTGATATCACTGGAGTAAGTCCATGAATCATTGAGAGCCTGTGCCGAGGGCTGAGAAGCCCCCATCCCTGCTTCTCTCTCCCTCCTCTCATGTCTCTGTCCATTTCCCCCTCCTCCTCCTCACTTCTATCTCCTTCTCCTCTCGACACATCACTCCATCCTCCTCACTCTCTCTCTCTCTTTTCATATCTCCTCCTCACTCTCCTCGTTAGCCGGGGAAACGACCTGCTGCCAGGAGATCCGTCTGCTCTCTGAGAGGATGTCTTCAGTGTTTGAGAGGGAATCTTTTTATAACACCACATCGCCAGTGACTATGCTCTGCATCGGGGAGGAGAGGGGAAGAGTTTGGAGAGAGGTCAGGGAGAAGTAAAGCCGAGGGTTCACACTGCAGTAGTTTCCCGACCGAAATATGTGCAATGAACAAACGAGCATCACAGCAGTTCATGAAACAGTCATTTAAACATGGGGCGAGTAAACTCCTGTTTGCGGGACAGAGACCTGAAGGGATGCAGGTGATTAAGAGCAAAGGGCAAGGTGATGCAAGAAGATCTGCTGGGGTCCGCTGATGAAACGGATGAGTTTTAATGAAGACCCAGACATTAGAGGGACGGGAAAAGACACAGAAAGAGAGGGAGTAGAAAGAGGAAGCAGGATGTGGGAGTTGTGTGGTTTGACAGTCAGGCAAAGAAGAAGAGTTAATAGAGGAGGTAATAAGGAGGATTACAGTAACAGGGTCCATCTTAATGTGTAACCCAGAGCTCCTGTTAATCACTACAAGCTCCGCCGCAGTGAAAACACTCGACCGTGATCACCTCTGTTAGATTTAATTAACTACTCACGACTTAACGACCCTAATAACAGCTTGGGAGGCAGCGCGGCAGACTGAATACACACGCTCACACACACTCACACACAGATTTGTGAAGTGATGCTTCCTCTGTGTTTGACGTGCAGCACATAAATAAAGATGCTTTAATGCCGAGCGTTTTCCTGGAATCTTTTTTTTTCCCCCATCTTTCTCGGCTTGATCTCCACAACGTCTTTACTTCCTCATCCCTTCTCGTTAGGAAACCTCACGAGGGAGCTGTTTCAATTAAAAAAAACGCCCAGGAGGGGGGAGGTTGGTGTTCCCCCGGGACTCCCCCCCCCCCCCCGCCGCTCTGGGGAATAGAGGTTGACTCTGAAGGGCTCTGCAGGTGAGACCACCTGTGGGTCCGCCTCAGGGGCCGGCGCCGTCTTTGTTTTATGCTCGAGAGGCGAGGAGTTTCATCGTGTCAGAGGAATGTTATACCTGGGTTAGCTGAGGATTAGCTGAGCTCATCAGAATCCTTGTTGCTGTCTTGTGTTTAATTGGTTTGTGAGGCACTGTGGTCATCTCACTTTCAATGTTCAATAGAAATAAATTAGCACTGATTGTTTCACTTCTAATGCTAACTTTTCTAGTAGGAAGATGTTTGCCTGACTGTAAGATGGTCAGTCCCAATTTAGCCATACTTAAATATCTATTTGTCCCTTCATCGACCAAAATCACCTTCATAAAGTTCACATCTGTCCACTACTTTGCTTTGAGGAAATATGGACGACGGTCATCATCGTCAGCCGGCTGTCCTGGCATTAGTTTGGTTTTGCAGCAAAAAAACAAGAAAAAGAACGTGGCTGAGAAGACCGCAAAGGTGCGGCTTATACGCTGCACTTTCCACTTGTCTTAGGGCTCAGGCTCGATCCTATCGATGCCACACTCTTGAGGATGATTTGGGCAAATCATCGGTTGTGTCAAGCTTTGAAATTGGGCCACGCCCCCCCAGATTGTTTGGGGGTCAAATTGGGCCGTCGAGTGTGTAGCCAGCTTCAGAGGATGAATGCTTCAGTGCTCAGGATTCCTTATGACACAATGCATAATCTATGTTTGCTACGAGACATTTAAATAAATACAATAGACAATAGATAGGAGCGATGGTGTAACTTCATCAATCGCTCTGTCATTTAGTCAGTGACAGACTTCAGCGAGCCAAAGTCTGCTGCAGTCCAGCCAAAAATCTGGGGTTGTAAGAGGTGCCAGGTTTTAACGAGGACGAAGGATCAGAGGAATTTAAAAAAAAAGAAGATTTTTCTAACGCCGTTCAAAACTGTGGAGTACGAGTCAAACGGGAAGTGTTGTTCTAAATCAGTTGTGTTCTCTTCTGAGATGTCCGATTGATGGGAAACTCTCATCGTCTGGATGAAGTTCTAATGTGTGCCAAACCTCCTGCATGATCCTGATTCAGAAAGGAAACACTGCTTGTGCATGCGGAACGATGTTACTCATGTGAACGCCGGCCAGCGGGGGTGAGGGGAGGCGGGGTGCTCGGGCCCCGGTGCTAAAGAATCGTGCCTGATGTGAAAACGCCCTCAGACATTCTGGGCCTTCTGTGCATTAGAAAAAAATCTATCAAAGTGAGAAAGAAAAAATTCATCCTTGTTTATTTTGTCATTTTCTTTGAGCAGCACTGTTATTTATAAAAAGAAATCAAACTTTGTAATTAAAGCAACACGGCTACTTTATCGATCCAAACACTTCGTAATCACAGACTCTCCCCGCTTGTGGTTTCTACTGACAAAAGAAACATTGTCTTTAAGCTCTCTTACGGCTGAAAGTAATCAGTCAGATTCAACCTGTAGCTGCAGCTCAATTAAAGTCTGTCTTCAACGAGCAACAACGAGGCGACAGGCAAAGCGAGAGAAACACAAGATAACCGGGGGAAAAAAAACAACAAGACCGAAATCAAAAAGTTCCTCTTCTTTCACTGAAGCAGCGCGGGGAGGCCTCTGTCTCCACCCTCCCTCCCACACAATGGGATTAGTGCTTCTCGTCTCTGCAGATTTGACAGTTATAACTCAATAGACATACGCAGACGTGTGCGTGCATGGAGGCAAAACGTGCACATAATCTTGGGCGCCCGCATAGCCCGCGGTTGTACATGGCGAGCATGTGAGAGAGTTAGCCTCTGCCGGCCCACTCAGCTCAGCAGGGAGCCGAGAGAGAGAGAGAGAGAGAGAGAGAGACGCAGAGCGGGGAACAAGTTGTTTTAATACGTCGCAAAGAGACACTTTTCACTTTCATTATTCATTCGGACTCAAAACTACCGCATACACACGCTACTCCATTCCCTGTTCGCTTACAGACAGATGTTTAATCGTGGTCAGGCGCACATGCACACCCAGAGTGGGACGTTCCTCACGGCTGGGACACAGAGAGGAGAGAGAGTGAGAGACGATGAATGAGAGGAGGAGAGAGAGAAAGGAGAAGCGGTGCAGAAAGACTGAATTTGAATTTGAATTTGAATTTCCAGAAAATAGGACGAGATAGAAGAGAGAGAATAAATGGCACAGTTATGGTTGGAGGACTGGAAAGAGAGAGAGAGAAAGAGAGTGAGGGGGGGGTGGGTGAGTAAAGAGAGGAGGGATGGATGGACGGAGTGATGAAGGAGGAGGGAGGAAGACAGCGCTGGAAGGGAGAAGTTATCTTGACGTTGACAATAAGGAGGATTAGAGAAGTGACAGAGAGTAGCCTGCAGCACCCTGCTCACTGTCAGTGTGTGTGTGTGTGTGTGTGTGTGTGTGTCCTAACACCACCTCCATCCCTGTCTAACTCACCACCACTGATTTAACTCTATTTGACAGTTGTTAACACGCTGACAGTAGACAAAAGTCTCTCAGCTGATGGAGATCCTGTGATGTGACGAGCTGATGATAAAAACGGTGTAAATAATATAACCGGTGATTTTGACGTCACATTTTAAACTCCTGTTAATATCATTAGTTCTAGCTGTGCGTTGCGTTTCCTGCTCTGACACGTTAAAGTGTCAGCTGTGTGAAAGCTGAGTTATTCAGAAAGCAAAAGACACGACAGACAGTGAATTACGACAAGAAGGTAAAGACAAACATGACGACGAGCCTCATTCGTGTCTCCTGTTCAGATCTCCATCATGTCTTTAACAGTCCTCGTTTCCATTGCACGGCAGAAAAATAAACCTGATCCAACCCGTAAAGTGAGAGGACGAAAAAGAAGGAGTGAAGCTGGTTATCATGTTGTACTGCTCCTTTAGTGTGCCCTTCCTGTGACCTTGGTTCCACCTGTGTGGCGCCGACTGAGTCTTCACCCCCACACCTCTCTGCAGAGAGGCAGATTGGAGACATGTTGGCCCTCAGCATGACTTGTGTAACTCGCAGCAGGTTCCCGGACACACACACTGACACACACTGACACACACTGACACACACACACAGATGCAAAGGTTCACACACACACATGCTCAGCACAGATTTGATGATATTATCCTGATTTCACACGGAGTATTTAACTATTCAATTCAAACCATAACAGCAATTTATTCTAATCATGCAGGAAAAGAAGCAGCGACTTTCTGACACTTTTCCTGCCAATATTTATTTTTCCCTTTATCAGAGAGGACAGCTGAAGAGAGGGCCGAAGTCAGATTTGAACCCACGGCTGCTGCGACTAGGACTATGGCCTCTGTACACGGGGGGCGCAACACAGCCGCCAGACCACCGCTGCTCCCCACAAGTCTTTAATTTAATGATAATAATAACTGCAAAAGTTAAGAGAAAGAACGGCTGCTAATTGTTCTTGGTAACACTTTAAATTAAGGTCACTATTGTCACCATTAACTAGCTGCTTATTAGCATGCTAACTAGTAGCATACTGGCTTCTTATTAGTAGGCTACCTTATTTAACATGACCATAGTCTACAGCTAACAGGTCGTTACCTCCTAATTACTGCTCATTGACAGACAGTGAGGACCTTGTTGAACATGAATTATGATCTGTATATGCTTTGCTTAGTTTGGCCCTTATAAGGTTGAAGTCAGCGAAAGCATTTACAGATCAAAATTCAAGTTGAACAACGTCCTAACTGTCTATCAATGAGCACTAATATGGAGGTCAAACTCTTAGTTAACGACCTGTTAGCTAAGGACTATGGTCATTTAGAATAAGCTACTAATAAACACCCAGTATGCTGCTAATTAGCATGCCAATAAACCGCTGGTGTACTACTAATTAGCATGCTAATAAACAGCTAGTTAATGGTGAATATTGTGACCTAAAATTAAAGGGTAACCATGTTCTTGTCCTTTTGACAGAGAGTCGTCGTATTTTCTGATATGCCACGACCAAATGTGTGTGGGCTGGCACTTTGCGTGTTAGTCTACTAGTGTGTGTGTTAGAAAGACAGATCTGTATTTGCAGGTAAGCAGAGCGAGCAGCGGGGTCTAAGCAGAAAGTTGTTTAAGGATGAAGAGATTTCCAGAGCTCTGATCTGCACACAGAGTTTAATTCCACAGTCTTCTCTCTGCCGATACCCAAGCAGCAAACACACACACACACACACACACACACACACACACACACACACACACACACACACACACACACACACACACACACACACACACACACACACACACACACACACACACACACACACACACACACACACACACACACACACACACACACACACACACACTCAGCGGAGGGCCCACTTGGGTTCAGTTTGCTCGTGTGTGTCCAAGCATCCTGTGAATCCTGGACAAGGACACTGTGGCATCCCAGAGCCCATCTGTGGGACACAGAGGGGGGACATCTGTCCATTTGACACACACGCGCGCGCACAATCACACACACACACGCACAATCACACACACACACACACACACACAAACAAGCACACAGTGAAAGAGCATCATGAAAGAAACAGCGAGAGGACACTAAGAAACACTCGACATGTAGGAGTGTTTCCCTGCTCTGTGAGAGTGTGTGTGTGTGTGTGTGTGTGTGTGTGTGTGTGTGTTTGCCTCACAGTTGTCCTCATTCACAGTTTTCACATCCATCAGCATTAAGAACCTCTCTAAAACAAACTAGTGATGTTATAGTCGACATTATGTCAGACAGACAGATGCTGTAAGTTACAGAGAAAACACACTTCCTGCTCGTTGTTGTCGGCTTGAACTAATTCTCATTTTCAGAATGGATTTATCTTTCGACTATTTTCAGGATGTTGTAGATGCATTTTCCAGATGAAAAATAATTTGTGAATAATCAGCCTTCCTCTTCTCTAACAGAGCGGGTTTCATTCCGCATCCATTCCCGAGGTGATGGCTGTCACTTGCAGCTGTCTTCTCTGGAAAAAAGTGCACCGCCATCACACCAACTTTCACACGTTTACCCAGTCTGTCCATCCATCTAAACTCTACGTCTTTGCAAACATCCATTCATCCCCCGGGGCGGTAAAATCTGCTTGTTTGCGGAAAAATGCAGAAATCTCACACCTCAAGGCCTGCGTCAATTACACACACACTCACACCTGGCAGGTCTCTGTCTCCTTCATGTCTCCAGCTTTTAATCAGACACAGAAAGATGCTGGAGAAGGAAGGAGGAGGGGGGGGGAGTTAGAGAGGAGAAAACAAGAAAGAGGAGGAGACTTTTGGGATGACGAACGATGGAAGACAAGACAAAGAGAACGACGCAGAGCAAGCAGTGAAGGAAAAGGAAGACGGGAAATAAAAGGAGACATCATCCGACGCTGCCGAACAAAGACATGAGGAGTGAACACACACAAAGACACACACACAGACACACACAGAGAGAGGGGAGCGAAGGAGATGTCGGGACACACAGAAGAGAGGAATCACACGCAGGATTAGTGACAGATGAAGAGTGGAGTCCCCTGTTCCTGCTCTCCTCCTCTCCTCTTCTTTTCCTGACTCTCACTTTCTTCGTCTTTCAACAAACGCCTTTTTGCTCTCAAATCAAGCCCGATGTCAGAGCGACAAAACTGATCCGAGACCTCCAGAGAGAGAGACAGTTTCATGTCACAACACACCCTCGATTCAGAGGATTTAAGGCCCACGAGGAGCGGGATCTAACTATTTGTGGATTTTAAACTGAAGTGTAGACACTGACAGAGACATCCTTCAGTGGAACAGCAAACAAAACTGAAGTTTTTAGGACTCCAGCATCACATAAGACAGGAGAGTCCAGATGTTACATGTGTCATTCTAATCACTTTCCCCTGGAAATACTCCACCTTTGAGTGTTTCTTTCCATAATCTTCAGAAACTGCAGGGTTTTTTTGTGTCAGGTTTGAACAAAGCTCGATTGCGCGTTGCTAAGTTTGCAATCATGCATCTGTCAAAATGCTCTGCAGCGTGTAAGAAGGTCATTAAGAGTGAAAAAGGGAAAGTTTCCTGAAATACGCCTCACTTTAGTTTATACAGATGTTAACGGTGCACTCAGTAGATTTCCCATATTGTGGTTAAACATGCTGGAGAGCCCAGGACATGTTAGGATCTTCTCTTCAGGGTCGTTATCAACACATTGATAGAAAAGTGAAGGTGAAGTAAAGACAGGAAGAAAAACTGAAGAGGAAGAAGTAGAAAAAGGAGCGCCTCAGTCAGAGCTACAGGATGTATTTAAGTGGAAAAAGAAAATGAGTTTGATATGTGTGTAACAACTCTTGTAGGTCATTCTGTTCTTTCACGACTGATGCTGAACATGTCAGCATGGCGGCGGAGCTGGACACACCGCAAAAACTAGGGCGACGATTGCTCACCGACGGTCCAACTAGGCCCGACGACCGACGATCTCCTTGGTGTGTCACGGCCTTCAGCTGTCTTTAGGACATCATTAAATGCCTCTTTTCTGCATGTGACACATCAGGCTTCAAACTGACTGCAAGGAAGACATGCAAGGGACATGCCCAAACATCTCTATTTGATACATTTGAGATGAGAAGGGACAAAAATTCCTTTTCATAGGATATCAAATGATCCAAATAATACAGGAAGTCTTGATAAAGCAGTTTTACATCTGTGTTAAGCTGCATGTTACCACAAGTCTTCAGTAAGAATGTGATAAATTGAAGTTATGACATTAATAGTTTCATCTTAATAAAGGTGAGCAGACTATTGAGTCGACACGTTGTTCCTTATCATTTCAGTGGTGCTTCAGATGTTCATATTCCCAAACATTTCTCCAATGAAATTAGCACAGAAGACATCACACACAGAAATACTGGCGCTCTTAGTGGCCCTCATGTTCTTCAGAGCCGACAAGACAATCTAACTTATCACCGAACATCTGCGGCTGACTCTGCAGCGAGTCTGGATCTTCTACCCGTCAGCAAAAGAAGAAAGCTGCAGATTAATCTGTAATTATAAAAGTGATTCTCATGAAACTCTAATTGGAAGATAATGGTCGTTTAAATAAAGGTTTAATCAAATTAAAGGAGCAATATGTAACACTGACAACTAGTGTTTAAAATGTGTACTGCAGTCCAAATTCTAAACATTGTAGAGAGCTGCCCCCCCCCCCCTCCTAGTTTGAGCACGTTTCTGCTCGTGGAGCTTATTAGAAACATGCAGAGGCTTTTTAAGTCGGGTACAATCACTTCTATCTGAACCACTTCTCTTGCCCGCTTCCATCGCTGCAACACCTGTTGGTTTGACCTGATAACTGCTCTCATATCTGGCAAACCGAGGGGCGTCCAAAACGGTCGTGTGAGGGGTGCCTTAAAACCGCCTACCTTCTCTGGTCCAAACAAATCCAGAGCATTCAGGAGCAGAATCTAAAGTTAGAAGGAGGACATACTGGCTGCTGCATTGTTGTCAGAGAAGCCAGCACTTCAACATAGCATGTTTCCTTAATGTGTGATCATATAGTCAGGTCACACTATCATTTAATTCACTACACATCTCACTGATTGGACCTTTAACAACCCATTCAGACTTTGTGCTCTTCAGTGAAAAATAAAAGGAGAAGATTTCGGACGGTGGAAGTAAACCTTTAGCGGCACAAAAAGGAGGTGTAAAAATGAGGCCTTTGTATCAGGACTAATGAAAAACTAACCTGGGTACCTTTGAGCCAAAACCTTTGAAAGGCTGTTAGATAAATGATAAATCATCCATCTATTTACAGCTGGGACTTCATTTTGTGTGTCCAATTCTGCAACCTTCCAGAGTTCTTGAGCACGATTCAGAGCTCTATTCAGCCCTAAAATATGACCCAAATCAACAAAAACATGCAACTTTTTTACTTATATCAACGTGCAGCACAGACACAGCAGAACTCACAGACACGCTGACAGAGACTCCTTCAGTTAAAGGGTCGTCAGGCTGATGGATGAATCCGTCTACACCCTGATGAAGCCGACATGGAGTAAAATGTCATCAATCTTTGCCTTCATTGCTGACTTTCCTCGCTCTTCGCTCGCCAGCTCATACTCATGCATCTAGTGAGTGGATAAAGCTCTGCTGGGGCGCCATTTCCATTTCCCAGAACAACACAGAGCCATAAAAACACAACTACACGAATGACTGTAAACAATACGAGTGACACGACACAAGCCACATGGAAACACTCTCAACACGCTGCCACGTGACTCGCCAACGTCCCTCTCTGCCGACAACAGTTACTGTCAGGAAACAAGACAGTAACAAGCACGGGATGCAGGAAAACGCTTTGTGGCGCTCCCAGGAGCACGCCGTTCCAGACGATCCTCTCCACCCCACACACTCAGAACTCAAAAACACCCCCAATCTGCTGGCTTTGGCGGGCGGGCGGGAGGGGGAACTGGGATGTGACAAGTCAGCCGGGACCCTGGCAGTCAACTTCATGCCCGGCGATAATGAGCTCCCGCTGGAGACGACTCTCACAGGGAGCGAACGCCGACGTGAAAACACGCTAACGACGCGCTAATCGGCCAAAGTGGAGCGTGTAAAGAATTTGAAAAGGGAAAAAAAAGAAAAAAGAAGTGTTCACAGGGCGGAGTGTAAAAATGTGAGGATTTGGAGGAGGAGAAGTGATCTGAAGACGGGCAGATGGGCAGACAAACAGACGCAGGAAGAGGGGATCAGCACGGGGTCTCTGCGGAGGATCGCTCTGTGTGTGTGTTTGCTGGATGTGCAGAGGAGGAAGACGGGCACATGCATCAGAGCACATGGTTTCAGCGCAGCGTTAGCCTCCCTGGGTACAGCAGGTGGAGGCTGCAGTGTGTGTGTGTGTGTGTGTGTGTGCGTGTGTGTGTAAACAGTGCAGGTGGGTGATTTGCTGTATCATTTGCAGAAGCTTAAAGCTGCACATGCGACACAGGAGGTCTGATTCAGGCCTCTGTGTGTGTGTGTGTGTGTGTGTGTGTGGGGCTCGGGGGTGTCTGAATGTGCTTGAATTGGAACTGTACAATCACGGCGTATTTACTGCCTCGTACTACTGCTGTGAGTTTTAAATGATTACAGGAACAAACCTCAAACACATCCAAGATATCCAGCTGGAAGACCCGAACATTTAACTAAACTTCAACTCCATCCAGACGCTCTCAGATAAAAACCAAACAGTCCTCGAAATGAAAAACCATTTGTCAGTCCATGCATGTCTGAGCTGAGAGATAAAACTGAGTCCTTCCAAAGAAATGAAGCTTAATGGAAGTTTGATCTGGCTTAAAGGGAAAGTTTAAGTGGGATTTTGAGAGCGTCACCTTGTCATAAAAAAAAACATTTGTTTTGTTGCTATTTGATGGATGCGACACACAGGTGTTGCTCCGCCTGCAGTTTGAAGCTTATTTATGTTCTGTTTCACCTGTAACCTGAAAGTTTAGATGCAGGGTCCGTCAGTACACACTGCTCATTTTCTCCTTGAAGCCTTTTTAAAGTCCATGAGAAATTAAAAGGCCTTAATGAGACCTTTCGATGAATTAGCACATCATATTGTGGAAAACAATATTTACAGAAATGTGCAACAGTATCTTTGACCATGCAACACTAGAACTTCTTTTGTACTGCTTTTTAAAACCTCTTACAGTATTGGAATTTTAAACATTTCTGTCGCCTGAAACATGTGAGTGTGAAGTTAATATTATTTTTGTGTTTAAGGGATACACAGCAAATCATGTTGTACAGTGTGTAATGATACAAAAGGTATATTCTTTAAATATTGTATTTATGCCAGATAACAAATTGAAGTTAATGTTTCGGTATCATTGATTATGATTTGTTCTTGAGGTCCTAAGATATTTCTTTCAGATATTTCTTTCCTTATGGGAGAGGGAAGACAGATTATTAATCAATTCAGGAATCTGAGATTAAACGGGCTTTCCTGTTGTTGCCATGGTGATGTTGGACGCTGTCTGTCAGTTTGGGATGGCACGATCATGAGAAAGAAAAGCCCTGAAGTTGGGGAATCAGCTAGTGGCTCTGCTCTCACTGTAGAGTGAGTAGTCGCACGACCAAAATATTAAAAATGACAGAAAATAATCAGAACGGTCGGGAGCAGCTGATCGGTTCATGACCGCCGGCCTCAGGACAACTAAAGACGCACAATCAGCCCGACTTCAAAATCAGTCGTATGACTCAAAATATAAAATTGTGCAGAGTGTGCTCATATTTATGTAGCCAGCTAGCAGCAGCATGGTACATTTAAGTGTCTTCTGGTGTTTACCATCTTAAATCCTGAGCGCATTAAAAAAAAGCCTTTTACCGGCCTGTTGGCTAGCATTGGTTCACTTGTAATTCGAGATCAATGATTTATATTGCTTGTGCAGAAGTCGCAGGTGATGCTATGCAGACAGGTAGTTTATATGAGTGCTGCCACACTTGTTTTATCTGTGTCAAACACTTCTGTAGAGATTGTGTAGAGGTAGAAGAAGGTCCTCAAAAACAACCAGAGAGGATATCACAAGGTGCTCAGCAGCGAGCAGATTGCTTCACACAGCATGTTTTAATTACTTTCTTCACAATTCAGATAAAATGACGATCATTGCTTTACTGATGCTGCCTGAATGATTTCTTTCTTCCTGCCTTTTCTCTGCTCTTAATTCCACCTCCTCGGCTCGTGATTCAGGTTTGACTCGCTGCAGATTTTTGATGAAGCACAAACAGACTCCGCTTCACCTGTTTCCTGACTCCGCAGCGTCCTGCCTTCAAACAAACCTCCATGAAGTGTCACAGGCAGGAAGCGGAAGAGGAAGAAATCCTTCCATGCCTCGTCGTGTCATGTCTTGACTGCAGCTTGTGGCTCTTTCACACCACAGTAAAGACCCCCAGCCCCCACCAAGAAACCCCACAATCCCTTCCTGTTAGTGCAGGTGTAATGACGAGACGTTTAACGCGCGTTTGGAAGCGCTGGGGGAAGCACATTTGTCCCTTCCTGTTCTAAATAATGACCAATTACCAGGAAGTGTGGATGAGACATTTCAGGCAGTGGAGGAGCTGTCACAGGTGGGCGGATGGGGGCAGGACGGGGGGGACGGGGGGGGACGGGGGGGGGGGTTTAGGCCTCTAATTGGAGGCAGATTTCACACTGATATTTCTGATGATGCTGCAGCATGAGGTAAGGAGAAGGAGATAAAAAAATGGGGGGAAAGGAAGGGAAACAGAGGAAGGGGAGGGGAGAGATAGAGAGAGAGACAGGCAGGCAGTGGGAGATGATGAAGAGGATGAGGGGACGGTAGACGTGATGAAGAGGAGGCAGAGAGAACAGGACTGCTGCTGTTTGTCTTGCAGGGATAATATTCCACCAAAGTCTAATTCTGTCCGTAAAAGCTGTTGGACTTCTTTTTTTTTCCCTCTTTTTCTCCCGCATCCTGCCCCCCCTCTTCCCTTTTTCTTTCAGAGCGATAGTTGCCTTGGCAACCGTGGCAAATCTTCCCTTTCTCAAACAGATGTCCCATTTAGTTGGAAATTAGAATGTGCAAAAAAAAAAAAAAAAAAAAAAACCCACGAGACGCAAATTATTTCAAAGTTCTTCTCAGTGGAGAGGAGAAAGCGTGGGGCGGGGGGGAGAGGGGAGAAGAAAGACAATCAGAAAAAAAAAAAAAACAGGACTCCTCCTCCTCCTCCTCTTCTCGTGTCTCTTCTGGTCTTCTGCATTTCCGTGTGTGAATGGTGGAGATGAGCCAGATCATCCAGAGCTGCTGGCTTGTACAGGAGGTGAGGTGTTAGAGGGGTGGGAGGAGGGGAGGTAGGGCAGCTCCTTTTCCTGCAGCCGGGAAGGGGTGGGGGGCAAGTGGCCAGGGTGGCAGAAGGGGACACATTGATTCCCTCAAGGAACAATATGGAGCCAACACTGTGATCCCTGCACGCTGCAAAAAACATCCTCATGTCCTTTTTTCAACGCAAGAAAACATGCACATCAACAAGTTACCAAATTCAAATTAGAAGATTCAGATTCTTCATGAAACAAATCTTCTTCTTTTGCCAATTGGTTGTAATTATTGTGCTTGTTTCAAATGCAAATCACTTCCTTTGAAAAGCACAGATTTTAACAAATTTAAAAAATCTGAAAATAAAACCCCCACTTTTCAATAAAAAAAAGGAACTGGCTGGGAGATGTGATTAACTGGCAAACTGGGAGCGACGCGGCGTTCTTCTGAGACACTTCCAGCAGAGACACGGCAGAAATACTAAAGCACTGATGTTCAGTGATGAACAGGGAGAGAAATCTATCAGGGAAGATGAACACAGAGGGACCAGTCCGACTCAAAACAGAATGGACCAGAACGCGGCCTCATGAGGGGTTGGATCTTCCTCAAGGCCGAGGAGTGCCTCCTGTTCAGGTAGCAGACTGGGATGTTTAGAAACAGGCAGGCTCTAATTAGCGCTCTTTGAAGGAGATTTCCATTTGAGCGTCAGTAGAAAGATTGTTTTAGTCCACAATGCTGAATTTTTGCAAAGTAAAGGTCATTTCTATTTCATGATCAGAGAAAAAACTGATCTTTTCTTCTTCTTATATAGTGAGTAGCAGCTACAACCAGGTCACTGTACGATTTCAGGATGATTTAGACCCCATTTTTGAGTCTTACGTGTCATTATGAAGTTGTGCCGACTTTGAGCCCGATCGCCTGGCACGATGGCCGATCACCGTTCGATCAGCTGCTACCGATCAGTCGGATTCATATTTGACATTTTGATATTTTGGTCGTACAACACGTCACACGGTGTGAGCAGAGCCACGAGCCGTTTCCTCGATGCCTGTATGTAAACATACAGAGCTATTTAAAACCTAATGGTCACGACAGAAGGAAGTGGAAGTGTTGCAAGCTAACTTTAGTAACCTAGCGACAGTAAACGCCAGTGAGAAGTGTTCTGAGATCGAGGTTTGGAGCACGAAAACGCTGTTAGCGGACACAGGCGGTAAGTGTGAAAACTATGTAATAAAGCTTTCTCTCACTTTACAATTATCGACTAGAGAGACGGATAACGTTACTATTCTTAGGGTCAAACGAGGTTGTCATGGCAGCCAAACAGGTGCAAGCGATGGTGATGGTGTTGCAGCGATGGAAGCGGGCAAGAGAAGTGGTTCAGATAGAAGTGATTGTACCCGACCTAAAAAGCCTCTGCATGTTTCTAATAAGCTCCACGAGCAGAAACGTGCTCAAACTAGGATCAATGTTGGAGATGCTTTTTGAAAAATGGAGAGAGGTTAGAACACAGAAAGGTTTACAGACCGATGCAGAGCTGGATAAACACTGAAGCTTCAGTGTCCACCACATGGTGACCTGTGTGAGCATCGACTCTAGAGAGGAGGGGGCGGGGGGAGACAGCTCTACAATGTTTTTAAATTGGACTGCAGTACCCATTTTAAACACTAGGTGTCAGAGTTACATATTGCTCCTTAAACTCAAAACCAAGAAAACCTTAGGTGGAAAGTTTAAGGTTCTAAGAGAGGCTGTGCTGAATGAGATAGTTTCAAGTTTTGACAGCTTATGATTTCTCATTTACATAAAAACTGAATGCGATGTTTCAATCTCTAGAAGGCTATATGTAAAGCTTTAATCAATATGCAAACAAAGGGGTGAATTACACCACTTTAGCACAGAATTACACCGAGAATGAGAATTAAATATGACGAAATACGTGGAGAAAAACAGTCCCTTTATTTCCGTGCATCAACATGTTTATTTTGCTCATTGTAATGCAAGTGGATCAATCTCAGTTAATCCGCCTAGCTTCTCGCTGAACACATTTGTTTGTGCTACATTGCTGTAGCAAATTAAAAAGGCATTTACAGGAAGCAGAATCGTCTCCTCCGCTGGATTTAACCGTGGGAAGAGAAACGACTGAGAGGGAGACGATACCACTTTCCCATGTGGACACTTTTTACAGCGGGCCATGGCATCCCGGCTCCCTCGACTCTGCGGTCCAACACCGAACATAACCGCGCGCTGATGAACTGGCGAGACGGAAAGGAGAGGAAGGACGAGGGGAGCTGTGTGTGTGTTTGTGTGTGTGTGTGTGTGTGTGTGTGTGAGTGAGTGTGAGAGGGAGACTGAGGCGAGGAGGAACATAAGGACAGAATCACTTTAATTCAGTTTTTTTCCTCCACAATGCCACAAGCCTTGGGGAGGGAAGGCATGTGTGAAATGGAGGAAAATGCCCCGTAGCGTGCCGTAACACACACACACACACACACACACACACACACACACACACACACACACACACACACACACACACACACACACACACATGCTGAAGTCCTGCCCCTGGAGGCCATTTAACAGGTAATTTAAAGAGGAATCCCTCCAGGGAAACGACTCAGTAAATGTCCTCTCGTCTGCTCTTCCTCCCTCTGTAACTGTTTATTCAGCGACAAGCCTGCAGACTGGCAGCACTTACAGAAATTGGAAGAAGTAGGAAAAGGGAAAAAAAAAAAAAAAAAAAAAAGGAGGAAGAGGAGGAGGAGGGATGTGTGTGTGAGAGGGTGGGAAAGTGACAAGTGTTAAAGTAGGCCATTTCTTTCCCGTCTTATTTCCTCTCCCAACCCCCTTCAGTACCCGTTTATTAATGTTCAGTGTTCGGAGGCTACTTTATTTAGCTCCTGTGGGACTGTAGGGGCTACGGGAGATGGAGGTGGGAGACGGAGGAATGAAGGGATGTAGGGATGAAGGAGGGGAAAGGGAAGAGGAGAGGACAGGACCCAGGGGGGGTTTGAGAGTCTCAGAGTGACGCGGATGTTAATTTAGTGCGGGCTCTAGTGAGGAGGCCCAGAAAAGCTCCAACTCCCCAAACCGTGGCGTCTCCTCGTCTTTTTATATGCCACGACTTTAAAGCAGCACAGCGGTGGAGCTGCATGTTATAGCCCATTGACTGCAAGCCGTGCATACATTACACTGCTCCAAAGTGGACCACGTGTTCTCAGATTGATTTCCTTCCTTCCAGGCGGCCATCGGTTTCAGTTCATTTAAACAGACTCTGGGAATAAACAACTTTTGAAGAGGTTTCCATCACACTGAGCGTTTCTTTTCAGCTCCTGTGATTATGTAAAAACGCTAAAGACATGTGGAGATACCATTCCTTCCTTTACAATACCCATTGTAATATGTGTGATGTTGGCAGATGCAGAATATCCCTCAAATAGTTGGAGGATTAAAAACACATTATTGGTGGAAAAACACAGCTTGGAGACATTTTGGTGACTTTATGTTGTTCCGCCCTCATTAAAGAGTCCCCTTCCTCAACTAGGCAGACAGATAACTCCTTCCACATTCCGTAGTCAATAAATGTTGATTTATTTGTGTGCCACCGTTATTCATTGACAGAATGCAAAATGGAGTAAAACTGTAATAAAGTAAAAAGAAACAATCAGTTATGATACACGATCAATAAACATATCTGTGTAGTATAACATGCTTGTTAATGTCAATCAAATTAACAGTATGTGACTGAAAATATATCTGACCGAAAACTATCACCTAGCGAACAAGGTATACTGCAGAACACAAAAATCATGGTCTAACATAGCCATCTGCGTAAAATGAAAGCATGGTCGTGAAAAGAAACATCTTAATCACACTTTACTCACAGACAATGATTATACGATTCCTTCCTAGTCCAGGATGGATTTAGATCCTTCATAAGGCAAGTGTCCACAACATGCTCTTATCAATGAATGAGAAACCCAAAATGGCCTCCTACAGAGCGCCATGAGGTCCAAAAAACTCAACAACAAATGTAGCACCCCCTAGTGGCTGCAAGGTGACCTACAGCTCCTTACTTAGGCCAGAACACTCCCCGCCTGGTATCTAAAAAGATGCCACCACAACTGTACAATGCACACTAATACAAACCAACTACAATGTCTCTGGGGAGAGGAGTAGAACAGTCTCTGAGACAGGGCGTAGAAAGGTCTTGAATGAACCATCGTTTGCTGTCTTGATTTCGACCTTCCTCACCTTGCCATCTGCGCTGGGGAATGTCTTGACCACAATACCAAGGGGCCAATAGTTTCGTTTTACCTGCTTGTCTTTGAGTATTACAATGTCTCCAGCTTGAAGATTATGTATTTCCTTTTGCCATTTTCTCCGTTTTTGCAGAGAGGGTAGGTACTCTGTCCTCCAGCGATGCCAAAAGGTGTTGGCCAGACCTTGGACTTGCCTCCACTGCTTGCCATAGAGATTGTCGCCATCAAAATCTCCTTTTGGGGGAGGAAGTGCACTGATCTTTTGAGTCAGGAGTGTTGCCGGTGTCAGGATAAGTGGGTTGTCTGGATCAGTGGATACAGGGACCAAAGGGCGAGCATTCACTATAGCCGATACTTCTGCCATGAATGTAGTCAAGACTTCATGGGTAAGCTTTGACGGGCCAAGTTTTAACAGCATGGAGTCCAGGATGCGTCTTGTGAGCCCAATAAGACGCTCCCAACTGCCTCCCATATGTGATGAGTGTGGTGGATTGAAGACCCATTTACATCCGCTGTCGCTTAAATATCCCTGTGTTTCTTTGTTGGTGACTACTGTTTCTATCTGCAGCTCTTTGCAAGCACCAACAAAATTTCCTCCACAGTCAGATCGTATCTGCTTGGCTGGTCCTCTGATGGAGAAGAACCGTCGCAGAGCATTTATGAAGCTTGAGGAGTCCATAGACTCTATGACTTCAATATGTATGGCTCTTGTGCTCATACATGTAAAAAGCACTGCCCACCGTTTGTTGCTGGCCACTCCTCCTCTAGTCCGCCGTGCCACAACCATCCAAGGTCCAAAGACATCCAGACCAACAAAGGAGAAAGGTGGGTCGGTACTGAGTCGGTCAACAGGTAGATCGGACATTTTCTGAGTCTCTACAGCCCCTCTAAGTCTTCTGCATGTAACGCAATGATGCAGAATGCTACTGACACGGCGTTTCCCTCCAATAATCCACAGACCAGCAGCTCTTAAGGCACCCTCAGTGATATGACGCCCTTGATGGTGGACCTGTTCATGATAGTGTTGGATTAATAAAGTTGTGATGTGGTTCTGTCCAGGGAGAATCAGAGGACAAATCTCATCTTCACAAAGGCGAGCATTGGAAAGGCGTCCGCCAATCCTGAGAAGGCCAGGACTGTCAATATAAGGACACAGGTTGTACAGTGGGCTTTGTTTACGAATATCCATTCCTTTCTTAACACATTCCAGTTCTTCTGTAAAAGCGATTTGTTGCAGACTACCAACGATGATGGTCTTCGCTTTGTCCAAATCTTCCTTTGGACAGGGCCCTTCATGAATGTGCCATCCTTTACAGTTGCTGTCTTTCTTGAAGGAACTGGCAACATGCTGAAGCCTTGCAATTGCACGAGTGAGTGATCGCCAGCTGGAGAATCTCTCAAAGCGCTTGATGTCCAGACCATCTGTGGCAGCCTCTGTGGTAAGACATGTAATCTGTGGGCGGATGTCAACATCAGAGCTAGGTTCAACCAAGTCAAAGGATGGAGGGGAAGTTTCCAGTTCAGTTCCTTTCAACAGGAATGCAGGTCCTGACAACCATGTTGTTTGTAGCAGAGTCCCTGCTGCAACCGCTCTTGAGCCATGATCAGCCGGGTTCTGGTTAGTTGGGACATATTTCCATTGCTCTGGACTGGTGGTTCTCCTTATGCGTTGTACTCTGTTATGTACATACACATAAAATCGTCTCGTCTCATTGTGGATGTAACCCAAAACCACTCTACTGTCAGAGTAGAATGTAATGGCATTGAATTTGACGTCCAGCTCATCCACCACTGCTTCTGCTATTTCTACTGCTAAAACAGCAGCACACAGCTCAAGCCTTGGGATGGTTAACTCAGGACGTGGAGCCAGTTTGGCCTTGCCAAACACAAAGCCAACCTCTGTCTTCCCCTTTGCATTGGTTGCTCGCAAGTAGGCTACGGCAGCGACTGCAGTTATGGAGGCATCACAGAAAACACATAGCTCTTTGCTTTGAGCTTGGCTTAGGGATATGGTGGTGTACTGCCGAGGGATTTTTATCTGTTCGATCTCCTTCAGAGAGTCCCTCCACAGTTTCCAGTCTTGAAATTTATCTTCTGAAAGAGGGGTGTCCCAGTCACATGGTTCTGTAGTCAGCTCCCTCAGTAGAAACCTTCCCTGAATACTGACAGGAGAAGCAAATCCCAGCGGATCGAACAAACTGTTGATGGTCGACAGAACCCCACGTTTTGTGTAGGGCTTCTCTTCCGTCGACACTTGAAAGGTAAACACATCTCCTGCAACATCCCAGCTAACTCCGAGACTTCTTTGCATAGGAGGTGGGTCTGTATTGAGATCAAGGTCTTTCAGCCCCTTCGCCAGATCTTCTTGAGGAAAAGCCTTCATCACATCTACCCTGTTGGAAGATATTTTATGAAGACGAAGATTGGAGAGAGCCAACATTTCTTGAGTGTCTCGAAGAAGGGTGATGGCTTCTTGCTCACTGGGAAGGGACACCAGTCCGTCATCCACATAAAAGTTCCGTTCGACGAACTGTCTTGCCCGTGCTCCGTATTCTCTCTCTCTCTCTATGGCAGCTCTTCTGAGCCCGTACGTGGCAACTGATGGAGATGGGCTGTTACCGAAGATGTGAACCCGCATTCTGTACTCCACTACTTCACCATCCAGGTCGTTGTTGCGGTACCAGAGGAAGCGAAGAAAGTTGCGATGATCCTGACAAACCACAAAGCAATGAAACATCTGCTCTATGTCAGTCGTGACGGCGACCTGCTCCTTCCTGAATCGCAGTAATACCCCAAGCAGACTGTTGTTCATGTTAGGGCCAGTGAGGAGGACATCATTAAGGGACATGCCACAATGTTGGGCACTGGAGTCAAATACCACCCTTATTTGACCAGGTTTCTGTGGATGGTATATTCCAAAGTGAGGTAGGTACCAGCACTCTTCTTCTGGTTGTAAGGGTGGAGCAACTTCTGCATGTCCATTCTTAAAGATCTTATTCATGAATTGAATGTAATGTTCCTTCCTCTCTGTATGTTTCCTCAATGTGCGGGTCAGTGAAGTGAGGCGATTCCTTGCCTGTTCGAGATTGTTAGGAAGGCGTTGTCGTGGACTCCGAAAAGGAAGTGGAGCGACCCAGCTATTGGATTCATCCTGATGGCATTCACTATCCATAATTCTCAGAAAGGCAAGATCCTCCATAGAAGGCGCAGTCTTGTCATCATCCTTTGTGGAGCAGAATACAGACTCTCCCACAAGACCCATTAAGTCTGTCAGAGGGGCCCCATTTTCTTCCTGGGTGATAAAGGAATTCTGAGACTGGTGGTTGTGACTGAAGCCCTCCTTGACTCTGATTTTGTTTGGGCAAGGACTCATCAGGCTTGGGCGTCCATTCTCAAGAATGTTTGTTCTGAAGGTGTTCACAGATGAAGGTTTGTGCGCACCATCAAGGCAGACCTCTCCTACTATCACCCAACCGAGAGCTAACCGTTGTGCAAAGGGAGCTAAGAGAGGCCCATTTCGTTGTTCGTGAACCTTGTGCACCTGAATTATATCCCTTCCTAAGAGAAGCAAAATATTGGCCTTGGGGTCAAGAGGGGGTATCTCAGTAGCTAGGGACTTCAGGTGAGAATGGTACCTAGCAGCTCCTGGAGTGGGGATTTCAGCCCTATTATCAGGTAGCTGGTCACACTCGATGAGTGTGGGGAGGGTAAGACTGGTCCTTTCATCTGCAGATTCTACAATGAAACCCCTTGCTCTCCGGCCTGCAGTCTCTGACACACCTGCACACGTTCTGAGTGTGTAAGGGGAGGTGTCATCAACTATGTCAAACATCTTAAAAAAGGCTGATCTGGCCAAAGACCTGTTGCTTTGGTCGTCTAGAATGGCATATACCTTGGTTTTCCTCTCTGGCTGACCCTTTGGGTATACGTAAACTAGGCAGATTTTGGAACAAGACTTCCCTATTGTGCTGCCTCCACAGACCTCTGTGCAGGTTGACGTAGTGATTAGAGAAGAATGAGCTTCCTCTGCCTCCCCGCCATGCTGTTCAGAGGGGTTAAGCTGTGGTTTAGTTGACCAGGGTGCTGGGCCGGCGTGAAGAGCTGCAATGTGCTTCTCACTGCTGCACTCAGAACACTGTATAACTGCTTTGCAGTCCCTTGCTTGGTGCGAAATTGAGGAACAGCAACGAAAACATATCCCGTTTTCTCTAAGGAAGGTTTTTCGTTCCTCCAGGGGCTTCGCTCTGAAGACTCTGCACCTCTGCAGGGGGTGGGGCTTCTTATGAATAGGACATTCCTTCTTAAGGTTGTCTAATCCGTTGGCTTCAACTTTCTCTTGAGTATTCTCCACTTCTGTTCTGTGTACAACTACAGGTGTTCTTAAAGATTTCAGAGGGAATCTCTCTCCCTGGAATCTCTCTCCCTTATGTGGCGGGATGCTTGAGTTTGCGGTGACGAAACTTGGGTCGTTCCTCATCCTCGCCTCTTCACGAATGAAGCTAGAGAAGACAGAAAACGGTGGGAAGGTTATGTGGTTTTGTTGTTTGTACCTTGTCCCATGTACCATCCATTTTTCCTGAAGGCTGAATGGTAGTTTCTCCACGATAGGGTGAATGCCACGTGCTGTATCTAGGTAGGACAGTGCTGGTAAGTAACCCTCCTCTTTGGCTGCTTCCACTTCAAGGAGCAGGTCACCTAACTCTCTCAGGCGTTGTGAGTCTCTTTGAGAGACCTTGGGAAAATATTCAAGCTTGTTAAAGAGAGCAGTCTCCATTGCCTCCGCAGATCCATAACACTCCTCTAACCTCTCCCAGACCATACTAAGGGCTGCAGCAGGGTGTCTGATGTGAACTGACCTCACCCTCCTCACATGTTCAGCAGACTCCGGTCCAAGCCACTTAACAAGCAGGTCTAGTTCTTCACTTGGTTTCAAGTCCAGATCTTCTATTGCATTGGCGAATGTGGACTTCCATACCCAATAATTCTCCGGTCTATCATTGAATTTAGTGAGTCCGGCTGTAAGAAGGTCACGGCGAGCTAAAAACTTAGCTAGATCTGTCACATTGGAACGTGGCTCAGCAGGCTCATTAGCTGCTCCTGTGCGTAGCTGGTCGTTATCTTCTGTATTGTCTCTGGGTGGCCATGAGCTTTTAACCACTAATCCAGCCAATGGCGTGCTCCCTTCAACTTCCCTTTTAGGCTCGAAACTAACTTGTGGACATCTGTTAGTAGAGGTTGCTTTGATAAGAGATGGGGTGTATAGAGATGAGTGCTGCCCCACATGTTGGTTATACATAGGTATGTGATGTGAGGGAAAGTCACGATGTTGCTTGTGATTAGCCTCTTCTGGGCGAGCCAAGTCAACTTCAGCATTAGAATGTGGACTGTATTGGGGTGCTAATAGCTGATTAGCGTTTATGAAGGCATGCTGGTGTTCAACGTACTTTTCAGTCCTCTCAGCTGATCGATATGAAAGACCTTTATCAGTGTGATGAATTTGAGACAGCTCCTCTATTTCTGGCATTTCCACAGCAGCTTCGAATATTGTAGCTTCAGCGAAAGCTGCCTCTGCCTCTTTCTCCTGCTGGATTGCTTCCAGTGTTGCTTCAAGGCGTGTCTCCTCTACCTTTAGTTGAGCCCTTTTTACTTTCATTTCAATTTCCCTTTGTGCGTAGGATGCTCTGGTACGTGCTGCTTCAGCTTTGGCCCGTGCTCTTACCGCAGCCAAGCTTGTTGCAGACTTACCGGAGTGTTTTGATGAGCCTGAGCAGACAGATCTGGTCTCGTGGCCTCCCCTTTCTGCAGCTGACATCTTGTCTTTCAAAGATCTAGGGGTTGAGCCGTACTGATCTGTTATCCACCAAGGTTGAAATCACTGTAAAGTCTGTCTTTTTACTGTTCCGCCCTCATTAAAGAGTCCCCTTCCTCAACTAGGCAGACAGATAACTCCTTCCACATTCCGTAGTCAATAAATGTTGATTTATTTGTGTGCCACCGTTATTCATTGACAGAATGCAAAATGGAGTAAAACTGTAATAAAGTAAAAAGAAACAATCAGTTATGATACACGATCAATAAACATATCTGTGTAGTATAACATGCTTGTTAATGTCAATCAAATTAACAGTATGTGACTGAAAATATATCTGACCGAAAACTATCACCTAGCGAACAAGGTATACTGCAGAACACAAAAATCATGGTCTAACATAGCCATCTGCGTAAAATGAAAGCATGGTCGTGAAAAGAAACATCTTAATCACACTTTACTCACAGACAATGATTATACGATTCCTTCCTAGTCCAGGATGGATTTAGATCCTTCATAAGGCAAGTGTCCACAACATGCTCTTATCAATGAATGAGAAACCCAAAATGGCCTCCTACAGAGCGCCATGAGGTCCAAAAAACTCAACAACAAATGTAGCACCCCCTAGTGGCTGCAAGGTGACCTACAGCTCCTTACTTAGGCCAGAACATATGTAACATTGAACTCTCTGCTGGCACCAAAGTGTTTTTGTCTGAAACGAGTTTGTTTGGGGCAACTAATAACATATTGCATATGAACGATGCATTGACAGGTGTAGTCACTATTTATGGGGAATCCAATTACCATTTCAGTGTAAGAAGCTGATATTGATACTGACATTAGAATTTTTTAAAAAAGTGATTCATATCAATCTCATCTATTCATCCACCCTCTATGGTTTTTAATTCGGGCAAATATTCTGAGACTGAAATTGGTTCAGGTCTGAGAAAGGAAAACACAAAATGTGAGGGATCTTTTTAAACCACGTTTCCAGCTTTTAAGATTTTCTTTTGGTAGGGGCCCCTAAAGATGGGACAGTTGACATAGTCAGAAACCAGAGAGAGAGAGAGAGAGAGCAGGAAACCACATGCAAGAAAGGAGCAACAGGTCGGATTTGAAGCTGGGCTGAGCTCTCTCTCTCTCTCTCTCGAGGACCAAGCAGCACCAATCGCTGCCCCTGCATGTTTCCAGCTTGAAACTTTTATTTTGAATTGTGTTAGGAAAGCTTTGCATGATAATGAGTCCAATGAACTCGTTAATTTCCTTATCTTTGTCCTCAAAATGCAGTCCATCCGGTCAGCTTCTGAAACAAGCTATTTAAGCCGCTGTCTCTTTAAGGCCTCCTTTCCTCTGATTGGCCAGCTTTCTGAACTCCTGCAGCTTTAGTACCGTGCAGTTGCTGAAACCTCCTCGAGCACCACTCAAAACTTTAGAGATCAGTCCTGAGCCGAGTGGTCAGAAAACTTCCTGCAGAGACTGAGCGGGTTGCTTGGTGTTTCCTTGGGCTCAGATGGAGAACGATGTGGTTTCAAATCTGCATAATTTACTTCAAATATCCCGGTCAGGGTAAAGAGGAACCGAGTACCGTTATCGACAGAGAGACTGTAGGTTTGTTATTTTGGCCCACAGTGGCCAGAGTTAAGTTTGGGCAATAAAACCCATGCACGCTGAATGTTATTGTGAGACTGTGAGAATTGTGAGAATCACACACATGCACGACCAGAACCTGTGGACATGCAGAGAGATGTCAGAGTGGGGCTGCTACACAGGGAGTGCACCAGAGCGGTTGGGGGTTTGGTGCTCAAGGGCGCCTTGACAATACTCAGGAAGTGCTCTGGCACCTCTCCAGCTACCAGACCGACTTCCATATTATGGTCCGCATCGAGACTTGAGCCGGTGACCCTCCGGTTCCCAGCCCAAGTCCCTACTGACTGAGCTACTGCCGCCTCAGCAAAATATGAACAAGACGCTCAAATTATTTTACACTTCCTTCATTTTCCCACTTGTTTGAAGTGTTTGCATCTCATCTCTTCTCTTTTATTCAGAGCACTTAAAAGAAATGGTCCTTTCTCTCGGCTGCATGGTGAGCATTTCACAAAACTCTTAACGCTCAGGAGATGAGAGTTTACTGCGAAAAAAACCCGGCTAAAATCACTCCGTTGTTTTCACAATGTGGAAAGTTGCTCATTGAGTCTGCTCCCTGATGGACCGATAAGATCTGGATTCTGTGAAGATGTCCTTCTTTGCAGCCACATTAGCGCAGGATGACAATGGAAACAAAACGTGCACCGTGATGGCGTTGATTTTTACAAGATACTTTAATGAACTGAGACCAATGTCTGCCTGGGAGGAAGGAAATCAGTCTGAGTAAACTGAACACAATTTGTAGTTAATGGGCTTTAACGCGAAACACGGCGAGTAGAAGTCCGACTCGTCACTCATTCATTCTTTCTCTCGTCGTTGGAACTTCTTCCTCTGAAGTGTTTTTCTCATCAGGAGGGGAACAAAGCGAGCCCAGAGCGCTCGGAGAAGAGAAAGAAGGTCAAATTACCTTCACGGCATCTCCGCCATCATTAGACTCATTATCGTTAAAGAAAAAGCTTTACGTGCCGCCGCTCGCTGCATTCTAGCGCTCCTCTTCCTGCCTCCTCGCTGCCTTACTTTCACCGCGGCCGCAAAAAAAAAAAAAAACAAGCAAGTTAATTAATGTCGGCGAGAGTCCTTTTCCATTTCCCGCTCATCAGCGAGGACAAGCCATCAAACGGAGAGCAGGTAGTCCATTTCTGTCAAACGAGAGTGCCGAAGAAGACGAGATGGAGGAAGACGAGATGGAGGGGAGGGGGGGGGGAGCTCTCTTCATCTCTTTAGTTTTTGATGAGCTTTCTTAATTGGGCCACTATAGAAGGAGAAGTGAATCCTCAATAATTAAAAAATCTAATTAAGGAGTCTTTTGCATCTCCGTCCTTAATTATTCCGCGCGGAGCAGTGGGGAGTGATACATTTCTGCCGTTTTCATTTAAAGAAGAAGAAAAAGAAAGAAAGAAAGAAAGGGTCTCTCGCTTTTTTTCCTCCCCTCAAATCCTCCCCCGTCAACAAACAGACGACTTTGTCTCTCTCATCCTCCATGTGTGTGTGTGTGTCTGAGAACACGCCGTCTGTCTCCCCCCCCCCCACCGCCCGTCTTACATTCAGAGGGCCGTCATTTTAAACATTTAGATTTAACCCATTAATGCGTAGACACTCTCCTCAGATGATCCCTGAACGTCCTCGTGTGGTTTTTAAATCAGTCAACTCCTCAAACGTCCTCCTGAAGCCCGGTTCTACCAGGATGCACAGCGATGCGTTGCACCCTCATTTTGAAATTTCTGCATCCTCAACAGACGCAAAAAAATTAACTGTAGTGTTTCAGTAAACGCTGGTTGGAGGGCCCCCCAATTCATTTTTGTAAAGAGCCCCAATAGACTATAATTGCCGCTGACTGTATCTGCACCCCCTTTAATCTCACATGCACCCTAAATTGTCTTGTTCTAACAGGCCTGATCCGACTGAGCTCAAAACATGACGCGTTACTTGACTGTAAACTAACAAACAGTTAAGTTAGACTCAGTTTTTTCCCCCTACAAATGTCCCCATGGGATTAAATAATCAAGGCTTTAACTCTATTAGTTTCAAAGTTATTAGGTCTGCCCCTTCAAATTCAATTATTGGAAGCATCTGTCAAAAACCCTCGAGCCAAACCGTCTCTCGTCAGGGTTTTAACATTTCTGCTATCGCCTTGAAAACAGACTAAATTTAGGCAGAGGCATTTCCCACAAAAAAACAACCCAACAGTGAACGCATCTTCTAACAAGTATTACGTGTGTTTACAAAGTCTGGTGTAACTAGAAACTATTATCACAGATTCACACCGTGCACTGGTCTGACGTTTCAAAGTTTATTTTTGACTTAATCTGTTTTGTTTTGTTTTCTGATGAAATCACATTGAAACGGTGTCATAACGAGGATCCAAATTGTTTTTGAAATCTTTTTGAATTCTATCCACTTGAAGTTGAGCGCTGAACTTCAACAGAGAACGTAACAGGTCTAGCCTCGAAAATGAGTGGAGGGAAGTTTGAGAGTGTTCAGACAGATAGATAGATTTACTTTATTGATCCCAAACTGGGAAATTGTGGAGACAGACTGGCGGCCAATCTCCATTTAGTCTGTGCACGTCGCGTTCCATCAGTGCCACGGTTTAGCTCTGTCCTACAGCGCGCCCTTCATTTTCAAGTCTTACAGAACTTTGTAGCTTCACAACTTTTACCTTAAAGTGCTGCATTTAAAGAATGAATTTAAAGAAACAACATATGCCAAATCCCCAGAAGCACAAACGCTGGGTTCACAACATATAAATAGTTATTTTATCATTTGGTTAAAGGAGCAGTATGTAACTCTGACACCTGGTGATTAAAATGGGTACTGCAGTCTATATTTTAAACACTGTAGAGCTGTCTCCCTCCGCCCCCTCCTCTCTAGAGTCGATGCTCACACAGGTTTCCATGTGGTGGACACTGAAGCTTCAGTTCGAACCTCTCGTAATATTTTTGACTTTTTTAAACCACAGTTAGCATTCCTTTCTTTCAGAATTATTGCAAACCAAAGTGTCGGATGTAAAAGTGCTTGTTAGGGAAAACAAATAAAACCTTCTGTGCTCTTACCTCCACTGTGAACGCCTCGTTTAGAAAACATTCAGTAAGTGTGAGCCGTGCACAGTCTTTGATTTATTTGCTAAACAAATACAATTCTGCAAGTTTGAATCTTTTTTTTTTCCAGAAATAACAACAAACAACAGGAGCAACAAAAAGCCATGAAAAATGCTCTGAAGCTATATTTAGGAGACCATTTTTTATAGGATGTCAGCTTCCTCCACTAAAGAGTGTCTTATATTTACTCCCTCGTGAGGCTTTAATCTCCCTCACTATAAGAACAAATAATGACGGCAGCAGGCTAAGAGATTTACACTCACTCCTTGTTTTTAGTCGTTGTTTTGGACATTTTATTGAAGGTGCAAAACCTGGTCTGCTGCAGAGTTTTAGGCTTTTGACACTTTTGGAGTTTTACGAGTTCAGACGGAGATTATTTGCACAAAATAAATAAGGTAGAGATCCTTCCGACAGTTTTTTTAAAGCAAAGATTAAAAGGGTATTAATCGTCCTTCCTTTGTTAATTAAATCTGATCTCCACCCTAATATTGGACCAAATGCTGCTCTTTAAAAATCAACTTTGAAAATGAATATTCAGACAGAACATAATAGTCGGACCAGCTGGTATCACAGATCTTGGACGCTCTGTATCTCCGGACGACTCTCTACTCATAATTTAGCGACTAAGATGCTCGGCAGCAGAAACCAATCTGGCAACCTCGCGCAGATTACATCTCGAGTCATTATTAATAATGAGCCGTGCGGCCTGGACGGCGCGGATCGATTGAGCACAAACACGGACATGAGTATAAGCTTCGCGCTCTGTGCAATTTAGTTTTTATCAGCGGCCAATTAAGGGGAAAAGTCATGTCTGATAGAAGAGGAGTGAATGACTTTATGAGTCATGCTCCTTATAAATCACTTCAGGCATCTTTCTCTCCCCAAGATTTAGTCGTGTAAAAACATCTGACAGAAGAAGAACATCTTTACACCTGACTGACAGTTTGTGTGTCTTAGGAGGTAGTAGGAGGAGTCAGATGGCTTCAGTTTACTTCCATCTTTTCTGTTTTCTGTTCTGTGACCACCTTCGGAAACTTAGGCTCACAAAGGGTACACAAAGGGCTTTCATCACGTTGTATTAACTTAAAAAATGAATGTGTTTGCACATAAAATAGATGTTAGGTGATTCCATACTGAAACGTATCCCTTGGTTGGAGCTCTGAGGTACTCAATGGAAGATCATGTTAGATAAAAAAAGATTCAATCTCTGAAACAAATGAGTGCAATAAATATGAAGATGCAAAAACAAAATAATAGACTGGGTCAAACTCTATTTTATGAAAGACTGTAGCAGAAAACTCGAGAAAATTTTCAATTTAAGGTACAATCAGTGAGATGTGTAGTGAATGAAATGATAGTGTGACCTGACTATATGATCAGACATTAAGGAAACATGCTATGTTGAAGTGCTGGCTTCTCTGACAACAATGCAGCAGCCAGTATGTCCTCCTTCTAACTTTAGATTCTGCTCCTGAATGCTCTGGATTTGATTGGACCAGAGAAGGTAGGCGGTTTTAACTCACCCCTCACACGGCCGTTTTGGACGCCCCTCGGTTGTCAGATATGAGAGCAGTTATCAGGTCAACAGGTGTTGCCGCGATGGAAGCGGGCAAGAGAAGTGGTGCAGATAGAAGTGATTGTACCCGACCTAAAAAGCCTCTGCATGTTTCTAATAAGCTCCACGAGCAGAAACGTGCTCAAACTAGGATCAATATTGGAGATGCTTTTGAAAAATGGAGAGAGGTTAGAACACAGAAAGGTTTACAGACCGATGCAGAGCTGGATAAACACTGAAGCTTCAGTGTCCACCACATGGCAACCTGCGTGAGCATCGACTCTAGAGAGGAGGGGGGGGGGGGGGAGACAGCTCTCTACAATGTTTAGAATTTGGACTGCAGTACCCATTTTAAATACTAGGTGTCAGAGTTATATATTGCTCCTTTAAGGTTCAAACTTAAAAGCCTTTTCACTCTTTTGTGAATTTGCACTTATTCTGCATTTGATTTCTGCAAACGTTTTATGCAATGTCCTTTCAGAGCCCGCCATGGCTGTGCTAAACCAGTTGGAACCCACACATGTAGTATGAACACTATGTCAGTATGTCGAGTGTGTGATTTTGAAAAGAGGCATGTGCTTCTTCAGACAGTGAGAGAGTGAGTATGAGGAGAAGTCAGACTGGATTCCTCTTCATTATTAAATATAGAGAAGAAAGTCAAAAAGAAAAGACTCTCACTGTAACCACTGACGGACATTTACTCTGACTGCAGCCATACTCATCACGCACACACATTTAGCATCCTCCAATCCTCCTCACTTCCTTCAGGTCTCCTCTCCTCTCCGTTCAGACAGCGGGGCAGCTCTGCCATACGTCTGAGACAAACCACATGTAAACTCACATCAGCGTCAGGAGGAAGGAGCGAAGCTGCGCTCCCACGCCATCTCTCTGCTCTGCCCAAAAATCATGCACGGACAAACTCAGAGAGTCGGAGGAGACTGGAGGAAAAAGGATCTAATTGAAGGTTTGGATGGAGACACACTGTGCATGTGTCTGTATGTGTGTGAGAGTGGAACCAGCAGTGAGAGGGACTAGAGGAGCCCACTGAGATACACACAGCAGAAGCAGAGAGTGAGTGAAAAAGGAAAGACGGGATTGCAGAGGAATGAGTAACTGGCCTCATGAAGCCGTGGAAGATTCAAGGAAGGAGTTTGTGGGGAGTCCATGTAGAAGAATTACAAAAAAAGATCACGAGGAACAAAAAAAACCTCCTTGTCCCGATCATAGATGTTGGCTTTTTACAAAGTGTTTAACACAGAGACAGCAAAACAGCTCACCTTCTTTTCCCCAGTTGGACCATTTCAAGTTTTTTAAACCAATATTCTTAGGCATTTTTTACTTAAAATTCTTTGCAAATGTTCCTTGAATAAAGGATTTGCAAAGATCCATATCAAACCATGGACTATTATCAAATTAAATTCAAACACAAATTAAGCAGCAGCAGCCTGGCATCACCATGTCTGCAGAAGGCACAGGACAGGCTCAATCCCACTACTACCCTTCAGAAAATCGAGCATGTCGTAAAGTTGGACGCTGAGTTTGCCATAGAGGTTTTAAAAATAGAGGTCGGAAAGTAAGTGAGAACATGACGAGCAAGAAGAGAAAAAAGGTGCAAGGAGGAAGAAAATGAGCAACGAAATAAATGGGGTGGGGGAAACACCTGGATGGAGAGAAAGAAAAAAGCTGGCAGAGAAGGATGTATAAGGGGATAAAGGAAAGTGAAGGAAGCGGAGAGGAAAAACGAGAGAAGGCAAGGAAAGAATGGAGGGAAGCGGAGAGAGAAAAGACGGAGTAATGAAGAGAGGATGTCGAGGGGACAGACAGTGCAGACGGGGACACACACACGGTTTCCAGCTGGAGACCCTCTGTGCTGCAGGAACACACCCCGAGGCTCACACACACTCATCACCTCATGTGCCCATTACACCAGCCAGGGCCAGCCGGTGATACATGAATAAAATCATCTCTTCCTAAATCTCCCTCCATGCCTCTGTCGTCTGTCAGTCTCTTCATCCGTCACCACCTCTTCCTATCCCCTTTGTCCCTACCCCCCCCCCCCCCCCCCCCTCCCCTCCTCCTTCCTCCGCCTCCATGGCTTCTCACACTTTTCCCCCTCCCACTCCTCCTCTATCCTTTCCTCTTTCTCCTCTCCATCTTCCCCTCCGTCCACCTCGGGCAGATCTCTGCAGACACCCGAGCAATAAACTCGGGGGACACTGCTATCACAGCAAACCAATTACCCAGCAGCACTGGGGGCACACACACGGGCGCACACACACACACACACACACACACACACACACTCAAACACTGCCCCCGGGAACCTGTCACTAAAATACACACACACAAAGCAGATCATGGACCACCACCTCACCTCACCACCGACACACACAGAAAAAGCAGCATCCTGTCTACGAGGATTTGAGGTAGAAAAGTAGAAAGCAGCTCAAGTGAAAGCCAAATAAAGAGGTAAATAAATGATTCATGTCGATGATGCAAAGTTGCACGGATGAAGTTCAGAAGAGGACACATGGAAAGCTTCATCACGATACCATTTTATATTATTAACAGAACCCTAAATATAAGACAGGCCTCAATAATTCATGTCATACAAATTGATGTTGTCACAATAAATCCTGAAACACCATCAAACTCTTTGCTCCCAGACGATCTGAAGAGGTTTGTGAGATGAAGAGGAACTTGTTCCAACGCTCCTGCGTGCGGTGCATCAGCTCAGGTTACTCACCAGGGGGAGCCGTGGATCTTGAAGCCCCTCACGGTGACCTCGGAGTCCTGCAGGTAGATGCAGTTGGTGAGCAGTGACTGGACGTTCTCGTAGTTCTCCGGCTTCAGCTTGGAGGCAGAGGGGAAGTAGTAGAAGTCCTGCTTGATCAAATCGGCCATAAACTCCTGATCGAAGGTCAACTCGTGGTTACCGGCTATGACGATCTTGATGTCGTAGGGAAGGGTACCTGAGGGGAGATGACATCGAGAATGAAAACTGAACGAAAGGGACAGGTATCCTCCAGTTACAAAACCATGAAGTTAAAGGAGAGGAAACAAGTGATTCGTCCTAAATGATTAGAATGATGTCGTCTGCGTATAATTAATCAATTTAACAATAAAGATTGTAAAATAAATCCAGCAAATTTAGCAACTGTAGGTAAAACAATTTGATGATATAATGTTGAATATTACAAAAATTACAGACCTGTAAACCCCCCCAAAAACATTTTTTAAGGGTGCATTCAAACCAGAGCTGTTTGGTCTATTTAAAAAAAAAAACTCTGGTGCGCTTTGTCAGATTGTTAATTTGGTTTGGGGGCGGTGTGAACACTCCAAGAACTCTGGTGCAAAAGAACCAAACCCTGGTCTGTTTGAAAACAGGGGTCTCGGTTTGCTTCCATGTGCACCAGAGTAAAAATGGAACCAAACCAACACTGAACCAAAAAGCAAAGCATTGTGGGTTGAATTAGGGCGTCTGTAAACAAAGTCAAACAGGTTTGCTGAGCATGGCTAACGTTAGCATTGCTAGCAACACCAGCATTCATTCCTGATTGAAAGCTAGCATCCAGATGCCTGACCTAAATGTGGTTACACATCGCTCCGGTGGATATTCCAGTTCAACCTGACACAGAAGACAAATAACTTCATCTCCACTTTATAGTTTAAAAAACTGCCAAGCTGAGCCGCCCTGCAGGACGCCATTCTTCCACTGTCCTGTGGTGTACTTTTGGGTCATAGTGCAACATGTTTAAATGCAAAGTGCAACAATGCTCACCCCTGAATCACACCACGTCCACCTAATGTGAAAGTTGAGTGCATAAATATTTTTGAGTGGGTTCAATTTTAAGGTAGGATTTTTGGGCTTGAATAACTGGAGTCGTGATTTTTCAGAGACCATTATTTTTTTCTTTTAAGGGAAAAAAAGAACCGTCAAAGAGCTAGTGTGTAGCCTGGTTCCTATTTTCCTAACTTTTTACAAATGCAAACATATCACCACCTTGGATAGAACTGTTTTTTTAATGCATGTATTTCAGTGGGGAAAAAAAGGGAAAGGCAAGGAAGAAAGAGATGGAAAGGATCAGGTGAGGAGACGTGCATGACAAAGTAGAAAGGGAGTGATCGGGGAAAATAAAGAGAACAAGATATAACGCTTGGTACAAAGACAAATATGAGAGGAGACGGGAGTGGAGAAAAGAAAAAGACAAAAGGAGAAGAAGAGATAGGGAATGAAAACATTAGAGGAAGATAAAAGGGAAGGGGACATCAGGACATGGACAGAGGGGATGGACAGACAGGAGATGTAGGGAAAGGAAAGAGAAAGTGAGGGACGTGATACACTCCCAGACAGCTCGGCTTCCACACATGACGGCGCTTTCTCATTGTTTTCCTCTCATTTTCTAGCAAATCTGTACATCTGTCTCAGCTTCCCTCCATCAGTCAAGGTCTCAACCCAGTGCACTGCTGTCTTCTGTTTATGGAGGCTCGAGCCGAGCGATCCGTCAGGGAATCTTTATCTGCACGAATGATGAGGAGGAGGAGAAGTCTACGACGCAGAATATTAAACATTTACGGGGGGGGGGGGAAACTGCAAACGCTTCTGCATCTTTCCCTCCTTTTCTTTTATCATGCTCCTCTAATCACTCCTTCACATCTCCACCCATTTTCTCCTCCGTCTCAATGGCTTTAATTGGCTATTCAGAGCCTGGCACAGCAGGCCGCGCCATCGATCTGCGCCCATCAAACCCAGCGGCGGCTCGCCCTTCACAAATCTACACGATGCATTCAAAGCCCTGCAGAGAAAACAGAGAAACCAGTGCTGACAAACATCTGGGGTCTCTCTGCCAGGTAGGAGCTGACGGAAAGTTCAATCACCGCTTTTATTACAGCGAAGAACGGAGCGGCGTGCAGCTGAAAGCATCAGTTTGTGTGTTTTTTTTTTTTTTTGTGAGCCACTTTCCCCCACTTGTGTGTGAGTTTGCATGCATCTGTGCATGAACGTGTCATGTTAGTGAAAAGGAGTAATTAAACTGAGCTTTAGAAGAGCCTGACAGCCCGGCGACGGCTCTGTCATAACAGCCAATCACAGCACGGTGACAGAAAGAGAGGAAGAGCAGGGGGGGGGCAGAGAGGAAGGGGAGAGGGACAGCAATACTTTAGGAAGCCCAAAAAATCCTTGAGTGTGAAGGAGGAATAATAAGGAGATGAAAGCAGCTGTCACAGAGTGCCCATCTCTGCAGTTTGGGCCGGGTCCGCCCCCTCTCTCCTCCGACACAGCTCCCATTTGTTTGGCAGAAGGCGCTTGTGTTTAGTTGTCAAGCAGACACCGAAAAAAGCCCCTTAAACGAGGGGCTGCACCTCCACAAAGGCACACGTACGCACACACCATCAAGCAATCAAAAGACGCTTTGGATGCTAAAGTAGCGCTCAATCAATTGTCCCCCGATAAACAATTTATTCCAAAATTAAAAACGGATCATTATTGTAATTAAAGCCACGTTTTAAGTTGAAGGCAACACCTGTCGACGAGGTGCTTTTTCATCACCGCACATTTTCCAAACGCGGAATGTGATGTCATCAACGTGTGTCACTCTGTTTTGGTCTCTACCACCTCCTCAGAAATTATATTTGCCTTTATCTGTTAGGATACTGAACCGACAGATGTCAAAGGGCTTTATGACGATAACAAGCTTTAAAAACCTGCAGAGACACGGTGCAGAATTATTTGATTTTGTCACCATGATCGATTCTTTTCACATTATATTTGATTTAATCCCTTGCGCATGCAGCGTATTAACAGTGTAGCTTTTTAAATGAGCTATGTTTGTCACATTTTTGCCCACAGTGTTTACTAATGTTTTTATACTGCATCTCATTTTACCTCACATTCACATCTATTAGACAAAATCTCTTCAGCCTCTACGGCGACTCCTTTAGTTTGTGTGGGGAGAAAAACTCGTCAGGAAAAGGAGCCAAGAAGCTGCACGGGAGCTCAGCGTCTACCTGGAGACTTGCTCAGTTCTCAGTCTCTGAAGACCGGAGCAAGCTGAGTGTGATGAAAACTGGGCTGACCCGAGAATGCACGGCAAGCAGAAATGCTAAAATATACATGAAAAATGAATAAAGTAAGAGGGCAACCTTTAGTGTCTGAGCTGCGAAACTTCTGTGAGATGTCTTTAAAGTCAGGTCAAGGATGTTGCTCTCCGAGGAGACAAACTTTACATCCAACTTACACGCATCTCTCTTTATCTTCAAACACAGTGAAGAAGTATTCATGACAGACGGACTCTGCTGAGCCTCTCAGACCCAGACGAGCAGAGAAGGGATTCAATCTGCTTTACTGGAGATCACCAGATGAACGCTTAAGATGCAGACATCAGAAATGAGTGAGGTGTAGATGGGCCTAGCGGTTAGGTCGCGCCCCATGTACAGCCAAGCAGGTTCAAGTCTGACATGCGGCCTCTTTCCTGCATGTCATTCCCCACTCTCTCTCAATTTCCTACTCTGTCCACTGTCCTAACAAGTACATGCAAAAAGACCCAAAATTAAAATACTAGAAATGACTCAAGGGGGTCACCAGTAGCCTAGTGGTTAGTGCACCATCCCCATGTATAGAGGCTATGGTCCTCCAGGTGGGCGGCATGGGTCCGAATCCGACCTATGGCTCCTTTCCCGCATGTCATTCCCCACTCCCTCTCTCACCATGATTTCTGACTCTACCCACTCTAAAAAAAAAAGCCCAAAGTAAAAGTGTGTAAAATTGATTTTAAAATGTGTGTGTGTGCCTGAGGGGAAGACAGACAGCAAGCAAACAAGGCGAAGACAGGGACGTAACAAAGGCGCGCATAAATTTTGAGCAAATAAATGCTATCTGTGTCTCCTCTGAAATTCTGCAACACGAGCAGTTTTTCACCCATGAAGTTTGACGGCTGACTGTAAACGGAGAGAAATAAATCACAGCAAGGAATATATAAAACCCCACCAGCTGGACACAAACAGCCCACCTTCCCCCTGCGTGCGTACACACACACACACACACACACACACACACACACACACACACACACACACACACACACACACACACACACACACACACACACACACACACACACACACACACACACACAGCAAAATTAAATTCCAATTTCATGGATGAATTTTATTAAAGTTCCCCCCAGAAAAAACAGCTGCAAAAGGACAATATTAGAATACCAACAAGCTGCACTCCTCATAATTGGATCCAACTATCAGCACGTCCTACACAGAAACTTCATCAAGGGGGCCAAAAGATTCAAAATAAGACGCTGTAGGTTACCCTCAAGTGTCCCTCATTGATGTTAGATGCTCATGTTTTGGATATGCGCTTGAAAGAAGTCAGTTGACGGTGTTAGAGGAGCAAGAAAGTCTGTGTCAGGAGGTTGTTTGGGTCAGTGGGCCGATCGAGATCATTCATCCAGGAAACTTCTGCTCCAGTGTTAAACTGCAGTCTGAATAAAAGATGGACAACACGACCGAGTGAAGATAAAGATAATATTATATATTATAAGATAACAAATTACTTTTTCTCCACAAAGCCACCAAATTTTGTCCTAAATCTTCAAAGTAGTTATGGTGCATAAAGCAAGCCACCGTGGCAACCATGGTTATTGAAAAGTGTGAGCATCTGCAGTTCCTCCACTGAGGCTGGCTGCAAAAGCCAAAGAATCCCCTTTAGAGCCTTTTTTAAAGAGGACATTGTTACAGCAGGAATTAAATGTTAACAGCCCGGTTAAAAAAACAGTTTCTGTCTCAATAGCTCATCTCCTCTTGATAAAAACTGTACAGGGTTGAATTTCTTTTTAGAACTCATCCCTTTTGATTCAATTAACCATACGAGTTCTCACTACATATGCATAATTAAGGGTGTGGCCTAGTTGACAGACAGGTCGATGTGTTGCTACTGCTTTTCACAAGGCTTAAGGCCCGCCCCACCTCCACATCTGTTGTGATGTTGATTGAACGTTAGGTTGACTTCAATATGGTGACCCCCGTCGATGGGCTTCTAAATGCCTCTTTAGAAACCAATTGGTGACATCACTGAAACTACGTCCATGTTGATACAAACGATTAAAAATGTTTGTTTGTGCTTAATATGAAAGTGCAATCAGTCGTATATTTACCTTTGCTCAGTTGCCTGCTGTATCGAAGTCTAATAAGACCAGGCTTTTCCAGTTTCTCTAACTTGACCTCTTTCACTGATATCACTGATATGACCTTTTCATTTCCAAGGACGAACAGGGCACTCCTTTTGTTTTCACAGCTGACTTGACAGCTTTATTTCTGGAGTCTAAATGGCTGTTGTGCATCCACTGTCACAAACCTGACTGCAGAGTCAGAAATCTCTCACTACAGGGTCGCCTACATCTTTATATTCTGAGGCATCAAGTCACTGGCAGGCCGATGTTTCTGACATAGTCACAACAGTGAGAACGTGTTGCGACTATTCAAGTTTCCAGTTTCTGTTTATCGAAGGTGTTTTCAGCTGCAGCTTTCTGCAGTCAATAAAAAATACAAAAATAAAAGAAATTCAACAATCCAGTCTCTTATTGTGCGTGACAACAAAGAACAAATCAATCGTAAAAAAAAAAGGCAATTTCTGCATCAAATGAGAATCAATGTGTTGCTTTTGTGACACAACGGAGAGAAGAAAAGAGGAGAGGATGTGGGGAGGAAGTGTGTGCAGGGTGGGGGGCAACTAAACATTTGGGGCGACGTTCCCCGGCAACAAGCCGACCGCTCTTTGTCGCCTCGCAATCTTTTGTCTTTGAATTCTGTTTTTAAGAAAAAAAATGTTTTAATTTGTCCGCGAGGGAATCGGCATCAGCACAGAGCGGCGTGCCCTCCCCGTCTGCAACAAGAGAACAAAAAAAAAAAGACAAAAGTAGAAGAAAAAAGTCAGCAAGTGTGCGAGGAGGAGGGAGGAGGGAGGAGGGAGGAGGAATAGGAGGGCAAAAATTTAGGAAAAACAGGGCAAGTGTCCGGAAACAGCTGGACTCCAGTCTCTCCTTCTGTCCCTTCACCCGTTTATTCCTCTCCATTTCTGTTTCCATCCATCCTTGCTTTGTGTTTGTTCTTTTGTCAAATGTCTGCCACCCCCACCCCCCCCCCAGTGGTACACAACGGAAATCTGCTGTCTGTCACTGTAAAAACCTGCGTCCCCCCCCCCTTGAGCTCCGCGAGGCAGCCTGTGTCTGGAGTCACCTGCAGGTACCGACATGATCCTGGAAGTCTCTGTGTGCATAAACACGTCTGAGTATTATGACTCATGAATGCATATAAATGAATAGCTACATATGAGTCTTCTATCTGTGTGTGTGTGTGTGTGTGTGTGTGTGTGTGTGTGTGTATGGGGGGACTCCCACCCCGCCACAGGAAACCTTCCGGAGTTCGGCCACCATTGTTCGGTCTCTGCGATGGGTGGTCTGCTCTTTGAAGAGGAAAATCCCCGCTCTGCCCAAAGCTCTGCCACATACAGGGGGATTACTGCCCATTGTGTGCGTGTGTGCTAGCATGTGTTTGTGTGCGCACTCTTATGTGTGTGTCCGTGTGTATGCAGGAAAAAAAAAAAAAAAAAGGCAGACATTTCCATTCCGCCAAAACAAAGTTAATTCCTAAGTGTGCGTGTGTGTCTGCGTAGATACCAAAAAAGTAGTTGCCAAAAACATGCAGCCAATAACTTAGTACCAGAGTGTGTGTGCGTGTGTGTGTAGGACGTCTGTGTGTGTGTGTGTGTGTGCAGTTTTATAAAACAGGGGCCAAATATTTCCTGCCAACCCAGAATGCTTAAATTAATACCAGTGTGTGTCTGAGTGACTGAATGCAGCCAAAACTTTCTGCTCAAATCAAAATTTTATTTATAAGTAAAAAGTCCATCAGTTGATCTTAATCTTTGCAGCACGGCAGTCTGTTTAATGTGAGTTTTTAAACGCATTGCAAAGTGTCTTAATATTAAAGATATAGTATGTAGAATTTTATGACAATCTTTACATTAACATATATAAATTAAAAATGACTAAACCTATGTTAATTTTTTTTTGTTGAGTACTTGTATCACCTCAAATATTTCCAACAGTTATCAAAACTAGAGAAAAGGGTAATTTTATAGTTGTAACGGGACGTGTCTTGTCGCGGCAGCCGCCATGACAGACACAACATGTGTATCGTTGCCGTGGAAACACCCGACGTTACGTCACAGGCCGCTGCATAAGGAAGCGGGAGCTGCTGCTGAAAGCTGCCGTACTGTTGCTGTAGGTGCTGCTGTGATATGATAAAAACGTGATGTAAATTTTGCTCGGATACATTAGCTCGTCTGTAAACATATTCTCTTCCTCAGGTCGGTTTCACCCGGTTGTCATGACTACGGTCAACTCAGAGTTCGTTTTCACCGGGGGGAGGGAGCAGCAGCGATAACTCCCATTTATCCCCTGCCAGCCCCTGCGTAATCTTGTTATTGTTTTGATTGAGAGCCCCCTGCTGGTGGAATCTATACACTGTGCGTTTAATAAACGAGGGCATCAGAACAGACCGGCGGGACTCGCCAGGAAACCGTGAACACTTTGAGCTGCTTTCTTTTTATGACGTGGCCAGATGGTATACATTTCCATTCTTTTTTCATTTGAAGCCTTTTAATGACTCTAAAGTTTATTTAACAAATGAGAACAGGTGTCCAAAACGTTCAATACAGCTGGACATTTTCTTATTCCTCAATATTTGTAGATAAGATTCAAAGATTAACATCACTCTGACGTCTGTTTTCCAAGAGAAGCTAAAAGATAAAAGCTGAGAATATGAAGGAAGCAGGGGTGGACGGCTTGCCTCGCTGTGTCTCATTCAAATTAAACCTCTAAATCGAAACGCTTCACAAAACAAGGAGAAGATATCAGGATAATTTAAGGAAAATGTTGGTATCATTCAACTTTGACATGTTTTGGATTTTTAAACGATGAGAGCTGAGGTGTAATTATCCTTCATGAGATAAAACACATAATGCAACGGCTGCAACAGAATCCTGAGGGGCAAATGTACGAGGCCCGGAGGTGACAGGCTATCTTTTTAAAATAACTCTAAAGGATTACACCAGAGTCATTACAGCACGTTTTGGGTGGACGGCTGAAGTATCTACTGCACTGGGACGACTAGAGAACTTTGTGTACCACCTACACACTGTTTATTTTTTATTTTTTCCAAAATTGACGCATTTTAAAGAAGAAGCAAGATCTCATGTTATGGCGATCATGTTTGCACACTGACTCTGAGACTGTCGTCCTCTGTTCAGGATCAGTGGTGTTCCTCTTTTTAATATGTGGTATGGAGAGCAGCGTATCAAACTCGACCGCTGACATCCTGAAATACACGAGGATGCGATCGGGAGAATTCTGCAGCTCTTTATCTTATTTTGTTGTCATTTGGACTGAAACCGTTGTTCAAGAAGTAAAAGAAGGACAAAATCATCTCCACTGCTCGATCACTCTGCATGTGAGACGCATTTTGGCTTATGCTGCAAATTTTCGCATGAATAGAAAAATGAACGCATCAGCCTTGGTGTGCACTTTCTCAGATTACGTTTCCAAAAATCACAAAAAAAATAAAAACAGACTCAGAGTGCAAAGGCCTTTAGGCCCCCTAGAATAGGTAATAGATAGGGCTCAGTTTTGAAAAGTACATTTAGTTTCCTATAAAAGTTAACTTTAAGTTACTGGAGGAGTCAAATCAGTGCAGAGTCTAAAAGTTTATACAGAAACTTTCAGCTCTACATTCGCTCTCCTTCCTTTTCTCTCGCTCCTCTGGCGTTCTTTAACACCAAAGTCTTTGTCTGACTTAATGCCAGGTTGTGTTTGTACACACCCCACAGCTTATATACGTCGTCTTTATGTTCAGAAGAAAAAAAGTGAGATAGTCGCCAGACAGCGCTGCTTTTTCTGGCCCTTTATCTGAGCGCGCTTCAAAACAGAAATGCAATAATTCAAAGAGAAGCTTCAAAAGCAACAGCACTGATGTTCAAAGACAGACAAGCTAAAGACTCAGCTCGGATCAGTCCTAATTCCTTTACAACGTGTGTGTGTGTGTGTGTGAGAGAGAGAGCGAGAGAGAGAGCGAGAGAGAGAATAAAGTAATATGTCACATGAAAAAGAAAGGAAGAGAGAGGTGAGTGAAGAACAAGGAAGAGATGGATGACGGAGGAAGAGAAGCTTCCGCCTTCTCACCTCAGCTTAAACTTAATACTCACTCGCTTCATTTAAAGACGCCGCCCACACACACACACACACGCGCACACGCGCACATGCGCACACACACATACACACACACACACACACACACACACACGCACGTTCAAGCAGACACTAAACAAAGACAGGCAGCAATTATGAGACAGCGTACACAAACACCACCTAGTGAGCGACGCATCCAAAACACACATTTTATCTGAGTACAGCAGCACCTCCTCACACTCCTCAACGTCCTCACTGAGCATAATGCATTACACACACACATTCATATAGAGACACACACACACAGAGGCAGCGACAAAGACAGATACAGAGCATCATCAAGCGGCCTCGTAGGTGGTCTCTCTCTCTCTCTCTCTGTCTTCTCTTCCTCCCCTCCCACTCTCCTTCTCCGTCTCTTTCATCCTGTCTGCTCCACTTCCACGTCGGCCGTGAAGACGTCGCCTCCAGGATGAAGAGCGGCAAGATTAAGCTGCAACTTTCAACAGCGACCGACGTGGGCCTCCTCCATGAATGCTGATGAGTTAAAAAACAGGACTGGCCGCTCGCCATCTGTCCCGTGTCTGTTTTTTAAACTGGATGTCTATGACGCCACATTTAGGCCGTGTTCCTCCCTCGTACGGCAGACGGGCTATGATTTTATCAGGGCGACTCTCCTTAAACCAGATCCAAGATAAAAAATAAAAAAAAGGCTCCTCATGCAACATTTAAGGTGTGTTCATGTTTGCTTTGTTTTCTTTTTATTACTGAAAGCAATCTGAAGTCTGCTCAAATGAACATTCAGAGTTATTCCAGGAGCAGCTGGTGGAGTCATCGTCTCTCAACAGGAAGGTCAGGGTTCGATCCCCAGCTTCTGCAGCAACATGCCTTTGGGTAAGACCCTTAACCCCAAGTTGCTCCCGCTGCTTTGTCGGCGGTGTATGAATGGGATTAGTTACATCTGATGGACTCTTTACCCAGCAGCCTCTACCATCAGGGTGTGAATGTGTAGCTGTGACCTGCGGTGTCCAAGCGCTTTGAGGGGTCAGAAGACAAGAAAAGAAATATACAAGCTCAAGTCCATTTTTGGACTCTAACAAACTGAACTGAACAGAAGTAGGATATGGTCGTCCGAAAGAGATTACTGTGATGCAAAGAGGTCCAACACAAATTCCATGTGAGCCAAATGAGCCTTCCAAAAAAAAAAAAAAAAAAAAAAAAATCACAAAACGGATACAAAGAGCAGCAACAACAACGATTTTAAATATGTAAAATAAATCATTTTTTGACAAACAGCTCTTCTTTTTTTTTTTTTTACCTGATTTTGGCTCGTATCATATTGAAGTTTAAAATCCTGTTATGGTAACAGACCTCAGGTCAGAGATGTGTCTCTGATCCTTCAGAACCGGAGGATGAAAACAGGAAACATGTCCAGTGTGAGCAGGAAACACAAAGAGAGGCAGCTGGTGTTGCTAACAGATACAAAGAGACGCAAAAAGGGCATGAAGTGAGACAGAGCAACCATAAATAAAGACGAACAACCTGCGTCAAACGCAAAATAACTTAGAAGATAAGCAAAACAACCACAAGAGTACAAAGAACGCTCATGTTAAACCTGAATCTGTCATGAGATTCAAACACAACTAAAGCAAAGATATTTGGCTGCACCGCTGCCCTGTTGCTCCACCTTAGGATATTTAAGTTTTCATGAGTAACAGATCAAAGTTTCATCAGATTCTTTGTCTACGCCTGCAGTGAGTGGGGCTGCAGATCGTGTACAGACGGAGACATGAAACACTTCACCATCCCGATGTTTCGTTTAGCCACCAGCACTGCAGCACGCTCACTGATACACCTCCAACTCTGTGTCCTCTCTGTGTGTGTGTGTGTGTGCTTTTCTATTCTGCAAGGAGGGGCGACTGCTTAATTCAGCGACAGCTACGAGTACATCAAATTACATGAGCTGACGCTGACCCAGAAAACAAATCTGAGACGGAGGAAGAGAGGCAATGATGAGAAAGACGCCCATCGTTTAATGGGTGATAACCACAGAGGCTGGAGAAAGAGAGGGAACTTGTTTGAAAGGAAAAGTGGAGATGTTTACTACGACCGTTTTTCACATCCCGTTGCATCTTTTTTTCCCCCTCTTTCACACACACACACACACACACACACACAAACACACACACATATACACACACAAGGAACAGTCTTTCAAGTGTGCAAACAGAAGACACAGATTCAGTGAGGGACAGATGGGAAACGGTTTGCTTAAATTTGCAGTCACTTGAAATTCTGATGAGTTTCCCAATGTTAAAAAAAAAAAAAAAAAAAAAAAAAAGAGTCAAACTTCCTCGTTATGCTCTCCTCCGGCAGCACTCACTGCCGGGTAAACATGGGCGAGGGAGAGTGGGGGAAAAGGTAGGTAACAGGGAAGGAAAGTGGAGAGAGGGAGGAAGGAGAAACAAGGAGAGGAGAGAGGGAGAAAAAAAGAAAGGAGAGCGAAGAAGAGCGTGCTAGAAGAAGACAGCAGTCATGAAAGTTTAATGCTCTCGCTGGTTATAAGCTAAGGGCTGCAAACTGGGAGGAGAACGAGGGAGCGGGATGAGAGGTGAAGACGAGGTCCGAAAGGGGAGCTTGGGGAGGTGGAGGGGTTGAAACACCTGACACGGGACGGAGATTGAGGGGCAGAAACTGAGAACAGACACATGAAAAACACATCTCGGAGAGACGAGGAGGCAGCCAGGTGCAGAGCATGCAGACACACACACTCCCTCTCCCGGGCAGAGAAAGAACACACACACACACACACACACACACGCATTTAAAGTGCCTACACGGCAATCGCATCATGGCCGTCACTTATCTATTATTCAGCAGCGGAGGGGAACAGAGTCGAGCCAGCGCTAAATAAAGAGATGAAGCAGAGACGCTAAAGGCTGCAGACCTCCAAACCCAGAGTCAGAGAGCGGGAGAGAGAGAGTGAGAGAGAGAGAGCTAGAGAGAGCAAGAGGCCTGAGGTTCTTTTTTTTTTTTTTATCAGGAAAGACACTTCAGAGACTACATCTGTTTCAAACAATCACCTCCACACAGAAAAGCTTGTATATATTTAACTATCTGAATGAACTCTTATTTTTCAAGACAAAATCTACAGCGTCAGAACTATTTCCTTCCAAAGGTTATTATGACCCACTTTTAGTTCATGCACAACTACTGATCGTAGCTAGTTTAACGGGGAAAAGAGGAAGAGAAAGTAAGGTGACGTGTCAGAGTGAGAAAGGTAGTTTCGGTGAGCGCTCAGACGTGACAGTAGTTTAAGAAATTTAAGAGTTCACCTGATGAGAGTCTGAAAGTCAACGTCAACTTCTTGAAGCTACAGGCACTCTTTTTCACATATCTAAAATCCACTTCACCATGTTTCTCTAACTCTAATATGTGTCTCTAGTCTGTCTACAAACCCTCCAATGATGAGAAAAGTTCATCCTCTCTGTCTTTTACCTGCTCCTCTTTTTAGAAAATGTGTGCTCAAACAGGTCGTTTGGAGATTTTCCCTTCATGACATCACAAAGGGCAGTAGCCCCTCCCCCAGGTGGGTGACACTCCCACAGCTAGGTGTTTGTTCTGCCCTCTGAGTCTGCCTTCTCACCGTAAACAATAGGACATGGAGCGAGAAAGCCCGAGTACACCCAAGCCCTTCCAGAGAGGGGGCGTGGTCAGTGATAAGCTAGCACAAGCTAACCGCTGGTGTTCAGCGCCTGCTTGTCCAACAGAAAGAAGAACAACTCCATGTCCGCAAAGAAAGACAACCCAAGATTCACCCTAGTTTCGGAACGAGCTTTGTCCGCTTGGTATTCTGTCGTTCAGGCCCGTCATATTACTGTGTTTGAATCGCGTCCAATCCCTGAACTGTATCCACTCCTAAACTCACCTGCTGCGCTGTCATTGGCTGGAGGAAACACACCAGCTCCACCCAGAAACGTCCCGAGTCAACCAGAACAAACCAGAACAGTGAAATCCAGTCAGAGGACAGAGTCTCTGCAGACACAGTCACCACCACACATGTACGGAGGCCCAGAAGGGACGATGGAGCAGCTTTACTTTAGGAGAAGTCTGTATTTTATTTTGAAGGAGAAAGCAGCTGACTCTACCTTTAAAATTCAGCCAGATTTGGGTTTTCTAAGTGTTTTATTTTGGAGTGAATAATTTAATGTTTTACAGTTTGTTGTGACAAATGAATGGACTGTTAGTGTTGAATCACTACCCTCCGATACACTGAGATAGCTGGTAAAGGTAACTTAACTTGGACCACAAAGCAGAGACTTAAAGGACTTCAACAAAATGCATATTTAATGAAACCTTTCCACCATCTTTGCTGCGACTTCACAGAGATGTATCCGAGCCTGATTCACGGCCAGATCTGCAGGCATCCAAACTCACAGGTGGGAGATATTTTATGCAGTGTTGCAATCTCCTCAACTTCCTTTTTAACATAGAATTCACTCAGTCATGTCATTCATAAAAGACAGGAAATGCCCCGATGGTCGATTTAAAATTTAAGACCCTGAAAAAGCGAGAACAGCACTGAAAATCTCCCTCCGTTTGTTAATGAATCTGAACTTTCCTGCAGTGAATCCTGAAGTCACACAGACAGAAGGAGAGAGAGGAGGAGAACAAAGCCTTTAAGAATTAAAGCGGCTCCTCTCTTGACCCTGAATCGACTCGGAGGCACAATCAGATCCATATTTAAACACAACATTCACTGCAGAATATCCCCCGCTCCGCTCCGCCAGCTCACGGCATCACACGGCATGAAGAAAGACGCCACTCAAGTCGGCAGCGAGGCCGGGCAAACACAAACAAACACGCAAACACTCGCTCGGCTTACGAAATCCACGTGGATGCTTGTTGGCTCGTGTGTGCTCTGATGTGTGTGTGTGTGTGTGTGTGTGTGTGTGTGTGTGTGTGTGCTGAACGGCTGATCAAAGAGGCCATTATTGGAGACAATTGCAGTGAAGCGCTGCTGCTGCTCGCCAGCTCGAGGTCTATTCCCCCCCCCTTCCTCCTTACCGATTCTCTCTCCTCTCACCTGTCCTACGTAATCAGCCTCCATCCCGCGCTCACTTCTGAACACTCTCCCACATCGCTTACAGCGGTGCTTTTGAACATCAGGGCTCTTCAGGCAGAACAATGAGCTCATCAGAAAACAGCGTTCGGCCTTAAATACACACGAGTGTTGGACAAAAGGTTAAACAGAGGGTGAAACTGAAAAAACATGGGCAACAACCTCGACTTGGTTTGTACTTTCACTCAACAACCGTTATTTATGTTTAACTAGGGCTATCATACGATAAATATTTTAATGGATTCATCACATTTTTAAACACATGTTTGGAATTCCAATATTTCGCATTTAAAAATATTAAACTGCTAGGCTTTTATTTTGAAAGCGAAGCGCTTCTGGTAGATTGAAGGTTAGGAGACTGTAAATATAAATGTTTGAAGGCTGAGTGACGTCAGCTGTCTGTTCCTGCAGGGGGCGCCGGAGCCTCATCGTCAGCCGCCGCCATGATGGAAATCGTAACTCAGCCTAACTTTCCCACCTGTCAATCATGTCAGCTACACGCATCCTTTTCAAAATCAGTGTGTGCCAGTGATGACAACAACTAATCAGACCTGTTTGGTTTTTTGTACCAGGCTGTAAACATGTTAATCTCTGCTATAAAAACAGGTTTTCTTGGATGTGGTGTGTATTTGACTTCTGTTGTTCCTGCAGCCAGCCTCTAGTGGACACTCGATGAACTGCAGGATTTTGCACTTCCGCATTGGCTTCATTTTTCAATGCTGCTTGGTTAGGACATGAAGTTAAGCCCAGAAACAGGAAGTGGTTAGGGATCACAAACTGACCTCAAACAAATAAAAAAAGATCGGCGAGAAGCAAAGAAAAGGTTTGGCGAATATTGAAGATACATGACGTCTAAAATGACCCGTACGTCACACTTGATGTATTTTTTAGTGTTTAACCCCTGAGAAAAAGTCAGAGGAAATCTGAATAACTAAAATAAACTAAAAGATAAAACAATATCTACACAGAAAAGTCTGCACATGCAAATTCAAAAAGTGTAGAGTTACTGTACCCTGAAGCAGTGCGCGCACACACACACACACAATGACTGACAGCTGGATCACCATGACGATGACAGGCTACGTGTTCTTCCAGGTAAGGCAGCCTTCCTAATGGACTGTCTCCCTCCTCCTCCTCCTCCTCCTCATCGTCGTCTCCCTGCCATCTCCTTATTTTCCAACTTCCTGCACATCTCCTGCTTCCTCAGTCCTCTCCTCTCCTCTCTTCTTCCCTCCTCTCCCCCTTCCTCTCCTGCAGCGCTCGCCATCCCTGACAAAGCCTTGAGCGGCTGCCAGCGGCCCTTCGAGAGCCGACTGACTTCCTGCTAAAAATAAGGGCTGAGGGAACAATCTGAGAGAGCTGCCACAATGAGGGCTGAACGGGGGAGAGGATTGGAGAGGGGGAGAATCGGCACTAAAGAAAGAAAGGTGATGGAGGGGGTAGAATTCAGCATTTTTACACAGCCGCCATTTTTCTCTTGAGTGTGAGTATTCAACTGTTACCATGGTGTCTATAATCTGTGGGTGAATTTGAGGAGGCTCATTTATTGCACACGGGTTGAGATAGGTTTGTAAGGTTCCAAAGCTAACATGAAGATCGATGGACTTTTTGCACCCAGTAAAGCTAAACTTGAGACAACAACAACACCGATAACCATACAGCCCCCAACATTACATCTCAGTCAAGCGGCAACCTCCGGTCTTGAAATAACGAAGCCAATGCTGAAGAGCAAAATCCTGCCGTTTCCTCGAGTGTCCACTAGAGGCTGGCTGTCGTATCAAACAGAACACAGACGGGCTAACTGGCTGCTTTTACAACTGAAGGCCGTACGCGCTTCCCTCGAGATGACCTCGGCCCGCTGCCAAAGTTATTCATCGACTCTTAACCACTGTTCAATCGGGAATAAGTGATTTGATCCATTCTTACAACATGGCAGCGTTTGAGTGTCACACCCGGAGCATGACGTCAGAGGAAAGAGGCCGCCATGTGACGACGGTCAACGAGAGTGAAACGCTACGAAAAATAGAGAAGAGGAACAAAAAACGAACGAGCAGAAACCAAGAAGAAGAAGTAGAAGAAGACGACGATGATGATGAAGTTTAGGAGCTGATACTGTTACCTGAACGAGGCTTACATTGAAGCAATTCTTCGATAATGAAAATCTGATCTCTGTGTAAATCTGCTCGGCACACAACGCAACAGCAGGAGTTACATTCATCTACAGAATCAGCTGGTGTGTGTGTGTGTGTGTGTGTGACAGAGACGAGGAGCAGGAGGGAATGAACGAGAGAGAAAGAACAGGAATAGACCGGATTATAAATATTTATATGGGAGGAAGAAGAGGAGGACGGGAGAGGGATGGAGAGAGAGAGAGAGAGAGAGAGGAGAGAGGAGAGAGAGAGAGAGAGCGACTTCAGAGGCAGCAGCAGGCGCGTTTGGCTCGGTTTATCTTTTCTTCCCCGTCTCTCCCGTCGACTTTCTCGCCGCTGGAGTGCGGGCGAGCGGATTTGCAGCTCGCGCTCCCTGCAGCTCGTATGTGTGTGTGTGTGAGTGTGTGTGTGTGTGTGTGTGAGGAAGGACAACAAGTTCTCCCCCTTATCTCCCCCCCCCTAAAGAAAGAGACAAACTCTCTCACACACACACACACACGAAGGCCTGAGCACACGCCAACATGCGTCTGCGGGTGTTGATGACGTGGAGGACGAGGATGATGGAGATGATAGCAGGAGGACGGTTGTAGATTCACCGATTCAACTGGTTTTTTTTTTTTCCTCTCTCGCACACACACGACTTCCTGCGAGGTCACTACTTGGCGGCTTCCTGCTGATATCAGTGAGCGGTGATAAGACTTACACTTGCTCCCGACTCGGAGCGGAGATAAGACGCTCGCAGCGGAGGCTTGCTGAGGCAGAAAAGTCAAAAGGAGGCGAGACTGAGCTCCTGCACGTCTTCGAACAAAAGGAAACGTTCTGGAGGAAATTCATCGGAAACACTAAATAAGCCGCTCTACCACAGAATCTAAGTCTCTTATAGCACATTAGAGATTTGTTATCAAATTAAAACAAACCCTCTGAGGGGTGAACAGGGAAAAGACCTCCAGATGTTTGTTCTGGTCAAAGTGGTGAGCAATGACCAATGAGCTTTAAGACTCGGATTCATGCTTAAATACACACCCACACACTTATCAGACCTTAATATGAACAGCTGAAGACTTACTGCACAAATATACACACTACAACTCTACTGTAAGTGTGCACAGTCACAAATCAACGATTTTGCTGACTGGGGCCCAGATGGCCTAGCGATTGGGTTGCACCCCATGTACTGTGGGATTATCATCATCCAAGAGGACAGCCCGGGTTCAAGTCCGACCGGCGGCTCCTTTCCTGCAAGTCATTTAGGGCTGTGATAAAAAAAACAAAACTTTTTTTTAAGGTTTATTTTTTCACCTAAATGTAGAGATGAACAGTGGATATAGAAAGAAACGATGGAGTGAGAGGGAGGATTGACATGCAGGGAAGGAGGCACAGGTCGGATTCAAACCCGGGCTGCCCGCTTTGAGGACAATGGCCTCTGCAAATGGGGCATGCACACTAACCACTGGGGCTACCAGCCCCCCACATGAACCTCATTTTAACTGTTTTTTTTTTGTAAGTCTTCACTGTATGAGTATCTAACTTCTTTTAAACTCTTAAAACACTTTGTGATGCACTGTGTAATAAGTTATACCGACTTTGAAGAATGACTTGTAAATATTCCACATTTTGTGCGTCTCGTTCTTGTTCCTCGAGGCTTTTTTTTTTTAAACTCTTGATTGTGATTTTCTGGTTTGTTTCAGTGGGGGGGGGGTTGTTTCTCTGCTCTCTGTCAGAGCTTAGAGGAGTTTAACACAAAACAGACCCACCCTGCACCACATCACACTTAAAGGACCGTACAGGGGCTTTAACACAGAACGTCTATACGTCCCTGCGGCCTCTTCACCACAGAGCAGCATCAGTTTTCCTCTCCTCCAGCTGTCTTTGTTTCAGCTCACGTCTGAACAATTTGAAAAAAAAAAAAATGAAAAAACTTCCCGTCCACTGCAATGAACATTCAGTCGACTTCTCTTCACTTTGGTCAAGGTTATCGTCATGTAGAAGGAGCAGGAAAGTAATTTTAAAAGCACTCTCTTTTGTGGTGTGTTCAAGGAGCTCCTCAAGGATTTGAGAATCAGTGGCCACAAAGCGCTGCATTCATGAGCTCTGTTTGTCAGACAATTGAACACAGACGACAAACACAAAGAGCAGACAGAGGAAATCTTTCTTATATCGGAAAAAAAGAAGAAAAGAAAACGGCTGTTCAGAGGATTGATTTGAATCTCTAACGTTCCTATAGCGTCGCTGAACCCAACGGCAACAAGACTCAAGTCCATCAAGCAAGAGAGGAAATCAATTTTCTAAACGTATGGCTTGATGTAGGAAAGACTCAAAAGTGAAGAAAAAGAGATTTTTGATTCACAGCTTCTGTTGTAAAACGTGTGAATCCGACGCTACAGCTCTTGAAATCACAGAGAAAGAAGCGCGTTTGGCACGGCGCTGAGATTCAAAGAATCACTCTCCATCTAAAGGTTTCCTCAGCGTGAGTAAATATAGCCGAGCAGTGACCCCGGCCTCATTAACACATCGCCACAAGGGGACCCGGTTACATAAACCAGGCCGCTTGACCCGCTCCAAATCCACAAACACAACTTTTTTTTTTTTTTTTTTTTTTAAAGATGCTGACCTAGCCAGTCGTTGAACTTCTTGACCTCTGAGGGCAGCCCCAGCTCGGTGAAGTCCCCGGCGTGGATGAACACGTCGCCGTACGGCATCTGGATGGCGTCTGTGCGGGAGTGGGTGTCTGAGATGCACACGAAGCGGGTGTAGCCGGGCGGCTTGGGCGTGTCGTGGGGCATCGGGTCCACCCTGAAGAAGAACAGAAGAAGAAAGTTAAGAGAGAGAGAGAGAGAGAGAGAGGAAGTGAAAAGGGGTCACTGCGGCTGTTCTGAAAGGAAACAGGAGAAAGACGAAGCCTTTGCGTGCAGAGTCTCTGTGGTGAGACGCTGACAATGAAAGAAGTTTGAATTAGAGTCCCGCAGAAAGTTATCCCCACAGACTTGAGGCAGAGGAGGAAGCGGAGGAGACGCGGAGAGAAGCGAGAGGCCACAATAAAAGAGCGGAGCGCGGTGAGAGAGAGAGAGAGAGAGAGAGACAGAAAGAGAAATGTGCAGAGATAGAGAAAGAATAAAGCGCAGATATAAAAAAGAGCAGCGTCCTGTGGGACTTCCAGACGAGCGTGCAGAAACCGCGGGGTCTCCAGGGGGAAGAGGGGAGCTGGTGAATAACCATGGCCCACTTTAGTGAGCTCTCCTCCAGGTACGCTAACACCCTCCTCCTCCTCCGCCTCCTCCTCCTCCTCACCCCACAACAAGAGAGGAAGAGTCGAGAAGATGCATGTAGGACAGACGGTAAGAAGTGAGTCAGAAAGTAATGAAGTACACAGAGAGTTCAGGAGAAGTGTTTCATTTCCTCGATTGAGTCGACTTTTTAACGTCAGGAAAGTAAAGGGACGTTTGATGGAGCCCGTCGAGATCTTTTTCAAGCAGTTAACGGTTAACTTTGTCATCTAAACTCAACTTTACGAAGGTTAAAGAAGACTGAAGCGGATCTTTTCTTAAAGGGGAATTTACTGTTTTTTCTGAGATCTGAGAGATTCCCTTCTTAAATCCAGACTCTTAAAAAGGTATCGTTAAAACTCCCCAGCATCATTAAAACCCGCCCCTCCCCGGTTATCCTGACTTGCATAACACAGCAGTTGTTGGTTCACCACAGCCCTCTATCGGTTTGTCCTCCTCTGATTGGACGATTGATGCTTCAATTTATAAATAAAGAGGATCCAACTAAATATTTGTCAAACAGACAATAACACCAAAAAAACTATTAAAACATCTGCAGGGAAGCCCATCCCATATTATACCCGGTAAAATCAGGAGGTGGAGTTTGGCTGTAAAGACAGAGACCCTTCAGCTGTTTCTGATTTTTTTAAAAAGCATCTTACTCTGTTACAAAAAGCTCTCTATGCAGGGATCCTCTCAGTGACACCGGTGGATACTAAGAACAACAATCTGAGCGAGTCAACAATGTGCAATATTAACCAAAAACAGTGCAGCTAAAGAGTCTGTGTGCAATAGTAGATAGGATAAGTAAACATATTTGTATTTCATGGCCCGGTGTCTCCCTTTATAGTCTTTTTAAAAGTGTTCTGTTATTTTTGCTCTCTTGTATTTGTACTGCTCTTATATCTGTACACTTTTCCTTTCCTTTTTGTAGAGCCGACACAAAGAGTCCAACATACCTGAACCTGCGTAGTGGCACGAAACATCTCATCAAACCTTTTCTAATCTAATCATTGAAGAAATCTAATCCGATCTATCTCGAGTGTGCTGCAGGAAATGCTGAATGATAATACTGTTGACATCACTACCACTCGGAGGTAATGTAAGAACTTTCTTTTTTAATGTATGCATGAATAAATGTTCTCTGTCTTCGTTGCCATCATTCATATTTTTTCTTTCATTGACGGTAAATTCAGAAAACATTGATTTGCATTTGACGGTAAAGTTGACGATTAGAATCTCAGGATCTCAAATCATTGAAACAGCAAGTTTTAACAAACTTCCTTGTTAGCTGTTTAATTTCTGTTGAAAGTAGTTTTAAGTTCACAACACAAGATCAGGTAGAGATATTTAATCGTGAAGATATGAAACAGGAAGCAGATCATAAACATCTGAGAAGTTCTTTTTTTTCTCTGAATTATAAATCAGTGCTCACCTGCGCAGCTCACATACTTTATTTTCCCAGACTGGAAGTGACATCAGACTAACTGCATGCGCAACACCTGATATTGATCCTAATAAGCGCCCTCGACTGGTGATGCTGTGAAGTGCTGACCTGTTCATGTTTGACAGAGATACTGCTCTGCAAATCATCACACAGGTCATACAGCACTGTTCTCTGCAGGAGGACATACATGTCTCACAACTGGACACAAAATATAAAAAACTACTATTATTAAAAACCATTAAAGTCCTGATTAAACTAAAATACACTGAAGTCTGGACACGCTCCTGCACTTATGCAAATTCTGTTTTCTTTTTTTTTTAGCTTTTGTTTAGAGGTAAATAATAAATGCTTTGTGCACTTTGAAAAAATGACAGTAGCCAACCTTTTGATCTCCTTACTTGATTTTCCTCAAAGTTTTTCCACCTGACAAAGGTGCCGAGATTTTCTGAAACGTGGGAAGAATTCAACTCATGGAAAGTGAGAGGAATTAAAAAAAGGAGGGTTGTTTAGTACGACCTGTGACCTTCTAAGACGACGAGTTCAGGAGATCATAGAAACTGAACACGCTTCCATAACCTGATAAATATATGAAGTCCTCAAATGACACTGTTATCTTTCGGGTTGATGTTCTTCAGTGTGATGAGTACTCACATGTGGACGTGTGGTGGCTGGAAGCGTCCCTGGTTGATGTTGTAGAAGGTGAAGGCCTGGGTGGGGTTGGTGCTGTACTCGTCCACTTCCACCGTCGTCCTGTTTCCTCTCTGAGTGTGAGACTGAGCCTGAGCCTGAGCCTGAGTCTGCTGCTGCTGCTGCCGCCGCGCTGCCATGATCTCTGACAGGGTGAAGGCCATGGCACTACGGACTGAGGAGAGCGAGGTGGAGCAGAGCGAGGACGCAGGTGCTGAGGTGTAGCTGCTTGTTCTGTTTTTTTTTTTATATTTTCAGGATAGTTTTGGGATATTCTCCAGTTGAAGGAAATGCTGCTGCTGTCAGACTCAAATCCTCGCTGAGCTCACAGTGAGCCGAGAGGAGAACATCACCTCCCTCCTTCTTCTCCTCTTTCTTCTTCTTCTGCTTCTCTGCTGCTCGTCTGCACCTGAGAGGAAACACAGAGCAGAGTCGACATGAGGAGCTGGAAATACGACTGAAATATTGTTGTTCCACTTTTTTACTTTTTAAAATAGAGAGAGTATAGGTTTCAAAAAGTCTCATAAGAATCTTAAAGATCGAAAACAGAACATAGAACACCTTTATTGTCTTTATCCAAATGAACAATAAAATTAGAAATGCCTCATCATAAAGTGCACAGCGACATAGTCTGTCCATTTTAACCCAATACATAAAAGGAGTCACGCTCTAACAAAGCAGCCATGGCAAAAAAGAGGGACATAAAAACGGGTCTAGGCTTCGACATAAATGTATAAAATGCTTTTAAAGAGTGAAAATGTCCATTAAAATGAAAGCCCAGGAAGATATCATCAAGTGAAGAGATTCAACAGACCTTCACTTTGAAAACCAAAGAACCCATTAAAACCCTTTTTCACAAAGTAGTAGTTAAGTGGTGGGAAAAAAGAGACGAGAAAAACGATTTATGCTTTAATTTAAATGTATAAAACACAATAGAATAGTGAAAGACAACCTTAAGTCCTTATGTCCATCCTTCAGCTCATTATCAACACCATTTTAAGTGCTTTTATTTTTCTTGAAATGTCACATATTCTCCTCCTCTTCAACCAGTGTAAATAAGTCTCAGAGCTCCCCAAAACATGTCTGTGAAGTTTCTTGTTCTAAATCCACTCTGATCCTGTATTTGATCATGTCTATAAACCCCTCTATTTCAGCCCTGCTCAGAACAGACAGTTTCTGTGTCTGTACCTTTAAATATGTAAATGAGCTGTGTCTGACCACGCCCCCTCTTTGGAAGGGCTTGGGTGTACTCAGGCTTTCTCACTACATGTCCTATTGTTTACAGTGAGAAGGGAGACTCAGAGGGCAGAACAAACACCTAGCTGTGGGAGTGTCACCCACCTGGGGGAGGGGCTACTGCCCTTTGTGATGTCATGAAGGGAAAATCTCCAAACGGCCTATTTGAGCACACGTTTTCTGAAAAGTGGAGCAGGCAAAAGACGGAGAGGATGAACTTTTCTCATCATTGGGGGGTTTATAGATGGACTAGAGACATATTAGTGTTAGAGGAACATGGTGAAGTGGATTTTACATCTACAATATCACAGGATGAAGCTTTATATGATCAACTAAATTAATGAAGGACATTATATCGGTTTGCAAAAAATATATATAGACCTATATTCAAAGTTTTACATTTTTTAAGAAGTATCTATTAACAGGCATCAAATCAATATGAGCAACGTAACAAGTAACCTGAGAAAACGATCCATCCTGCATCGCCTGACAGACAATATAAATGACAACTGGGATATTACAGGAATGCAAAACCTTTATTTTGGAGGGGTGTGACAAACAGCTGTGTGTTTAATCATTTGTCAGTGATGCGTTCCATTCAATGTAAGCTGTGCTGTTTGTGAACGCTGCGTCCCCTGCAGCTACTGTGGTACACGAGCGTCTGTTAGCTCGAGCTCGGTCTCATGTTTAAATGTAACAGGGCGCTCGGATAGAAACATTCAATCAGGAACTAAATGGAAAAGTGGATGTTCTGCAGAATCCAGCAGCAAATTGAAGCCCAAAGACCTCAAAGGATTTATTATCTACAAATGTTCTTTAGTTTCTGCGCTTTGAAAGCTTGTTTCCTGCACATACTGTCATGCACACTTTGTTCTTTTCATTATATTTTTTTTGCTCGGGAGGAATCAAATAATACTCTAAATTGATAGATTCCTCTCCGTGTCGGTCTCTGGTGTGTGTGTGTGTGTGTGTGTGTGTGTGTGTGTGTGTGTGTGTGTGTGTGTGTGTGTGTGGGGCCTATTAAAAGTGGATTCAGCTGTGCGGCTCATTTTTTCGGAGGCTCAAGCCGCAGAGAGGTGCCGAGGAGCCGGGGATTCTGGGAGACGGAGGTGATAATTCAGGGGGACCGAGCTTTGGCAAAGTCCACCTGGACCGTGGTGTGATGTCAGCGCGCCATCTCGATTCTTCATTCACTGCAACCTCACACATAGACAGACACACACACTTCACACAGTCGCAGTCCGTCACGGGCAAATCCCAGCATGCCTTGTGGATGTGTTTCAGGAGTGAATATTGCATGTGTATGTGTGTGTATGTGTGTGTGTGTGTGTGTGTGTGCAGGCCTGTGCATGCATATTTAAATGTGTTGCTGTTGTCAGAATGTGACAGTGACAGTGTGACACAGAGATGCATTAACAGATGCTGTGAGATTAGAACACATCGGGCCAGAATGTAGTTTTCTACATCACACCGTCTTCACAGAAAAAAAAAAAAACAGAACCTCAACTGAAAAGCTTTAAACGCAGCTCAGTTCACGCTCAACGCTCATTCTTACTCCAACTCTGAACGGGGCTAAATATAAACATAATCTTTATGATTTCAACCGACAAAGACATTTGTTGCTGTAGTCATGGTTTGTGCATTTTTTTAAAATCTAAATCACGTGCAATTTACAAAAATAATGTAATGAGTCTTTTCTGCATCACTCATTAAAAAGGGACAAAGACAAACAAACGTCTCAAACAAGAACTGTCACCAACCAGATGTTGGGTACGTTACCAGCTCACAAAGATGGCAGCGAATAGTTAAAATATCATTCCAAAGGAAGAGCGGCTTTTTTTAATATTATATAATTCTTTTTTGTTTTTTTGCTTGTCCGGTGTCTATCGACGCTAACTCAAACTTTAAATCTCTGGTTTTGCAGAATCAACATTTCAGATTAATAAACAGAACCACCAGTTTACGTGCGTCACAGCTCGACACTCTGGAGAGTGATGATGCAAGTTGTAATCCAAATAGCGCCCTCTGCTGGTGAAAAATAACTGCTAGTGTAATACAATGAAACTCAAATTAAACGCAATTTGACTGGAGAATAACTTGAGTTATATCGGAGCAATACATTTTGCCGATACCGATAGTCACTGGATCTGATAATATCGGCCGATATTATCGGCCGATATTATCGGCTAGCTGATTAATCGGTCGGGTTCAAAGTTATAGTACGATATGAAAAGTAGAGAAACTTAAACCAGATAAATATGTTTAATGTTCATATTAGGCAAGCATTGTATTAGGAAATTGTACCATGTGTGGTTACTTTTTTCGATAATTCAATAACCAAATGAAGTGCAGTAACTTAACAAATATTAAAGTGTGTTTTTGACTCTGAGGAAGACGCAGTGCATCCACACGTTCGTCCTTTGCAGATAAATTTGCCTTCAGTGACTCGTGTACTCGAGGACTTTCTTTGGATCCCGCCTGAGAAGGAGTCCACTGAGTGCATACTAGCTACAACTAAATGTGTATCTTCATGTTTCAAAAAATACTCTTGTTTGCATGATGTGACTCATGAAGCCCAAAATGTAAAAAAAAAAATGTAACCCTTAAAATTGGCACCAATTAATCTGAGGGTATCAGCTGGAGCTTCAACTGACTGCATCAACATGTCACTGAGGCACGGCCTTTACACCTGGGCCTCCATCACACAGGTACCATTTATTATTTAGTATTTATTGCGTTAAATTCGAGAAATTTGTGATCTGTTTATTGCAAACATGGATGATGCCATCGCGATTTATTGTGAAGCCCTATAGGGTGGAGATGCAGAGAAGAAGAGAACCCAGAGAAGAAGAAAAAGGAGAAGAAGCCCTGTGGCAGCTTCAGTATGAACCAGGACAGATCCAGCTCAGTACAGTAAAGCGTGTGTGTGCACTGTGTGTGTGTGTGTGTGTGTGTGTGTGTGTGTGTGTGTGTGTGTGTGTGTGTGTGTGTGTGTGTGTGTGTGTGTGTGTGTGTGTGTGTGTGTGTGTGTGTGTGGGGCTGCAGAGTCTCTGATAAAGGTAGAATCACAGAGCGTCTTTCTGACTGATGCTCTCTCTCTCCTCTTTGTCTTATTCTCATACTTAACAAGCGGCCATCACATTACACACTGAGTGCATAAAATCTCCTCCTCCTCTTATTGGCTCGTGTTCTGCTACATGTGGACACACGCAGAAAATTAAAGTGCATCTGAGTGTGGAGCTGTATCACACTATCTGTTTCATGTGTAGCCTGGAGATCTTAAGTGTGCTGGTCTGATTTGGAGCCGCATGCAGCTCTGTGAAACGTGGACAAACCAGAATTTATGAGGGGAAAATGCAGCAAGACTGAAGAAAAAAAAACTCTTCTTATCCCAGGTCGTCACAGCCTTTTAGACGTCATGATGCAGTGTGTGATGCACATCATACAAATACACTTTTAGTTTGGTTTGGTTGATTAAAAAACATGTTTAAGGTTAGGGATTTGGGAAAGGTTTCACACCACTGGAAGCAGATTCTCTTTGTGTTTATAAAAGTCATAAACGGCAGCTTTTTTTCAGCATCTTATATTGAGGCACGAGGGGTTTAATTAAAGACAAAAGCGTCTCATTCAAGACGCTGAGGGATACCTCGCGCGTCTGAATGAGACGCAGAGGACCCTGACAAGCGTTGATGCTTTTGGATGAGACCGGGCTGCATGACAAAAACACAACACACACACACAAAATATAGAATAATGATGACAACAGCTGCATTTTGGAATTCTCCAACTTTCCCTCTTCACTTTTCTTAAATTCATTTTTGTGACAAACTTGAATTCATTCTGTCTTATTTGAGTTCTATCTTAAATTGACCTGCAACAAACTTCGTTTCATTTACAATCGTGCAGGCAGAGTTTTGCAAGCCGTGATCCCATTTGGAAAAACAGAATATTACCATTGGCCTATATCAAAGGATAAAAGCACACGTGTGCACATTTTGCCCAAGTTTGCCTCGTATCAAACTTTTCAGCCATGTCCACCCTCATGCTGCACCGACGGACCCATGCGGGCTGTGGAGAGCCTCTCCAGTCTGCGCTGCACTCCGGAGACTTTGCCCCTTGGATGCAACCTGATCTCACATAAAAGCATTCCGGCCGGAGCCTTTTTTTTTTTTTTTTTTTTTAAATCTGGGATCCTGAATGCATGTTTTTTATTAAAAATCCAGACTATGAAGGCGACAGCAGAAACGCCCCCCCCCTCCTCACGAGTGAGAAAACATCCCATTCTGCTGAGAGTGACCCGTAAAATGCGCAGCGATGTTCGGGTTTAATTCAACACAAATGTCCGCTGCTGGATTTGCATGCGTGAGAAGAAGACACCTCTGCGTAAAATCATGTAAAAGATGAAGAGGAATGTACCTACCGGCTCAGCTGCAGCAACGGTGATGATCGGTGATGATGTGCAGAGAGGAAGGTGTCTGCGCTCTCACAGACACGCGCTGGTCAGTTTGAATGCGCACCCCGTGGTGCACCGGCGCAGCGTTGTGGATCGCTCTCTCTCTCTCTCTCTCTCTCTCTATCTCTCTCTCTCTCGGTTCAGTCCTGCCCACCGTATTTCCCCGGTGAGCGGTGCAGAGAGGAGGGGGGAGGTGGGGACGGAGAGCTAATTCACACAGATTGAGATCACGATGGAGGTTTTACGCTCCGTCAGGGGACACCAGGGACGGGTCCAGGAATTTAGACATACTGAGGTCAAGGGCCCACCCCCCTTTAAAAAAAAACATTTGACTGGGTAACCAAACAGAAGTCTGAAAGGGTTAACACACATGCATTTGCATTCACTGATCACGTTAATCTCTGAATGTGAAGACTGAAAAGTGTTTTACAGATTTAAAAATCAATACTCTGGTTTATATGATTACATGGAACAATTACCATTCATATTAAAACATTTTGATTATTGTTATATTTTCCTGTCAGAGGAGTGCTACCACATATCTAATCTCTTTCTGTGTTTAACAGACATATTCGTTGTGCATGTAAAACCTTATTTGCAACAAAGTAGATTCATTTTTTTGGGTGCAGCAAAAGTACAAGCTCTCCAGTCAGAAGTTAAAATGCTGCTTTTTAAATTTTATCTCTTAAGTAGCAATGTGCAGAATATAAGAGGAAAAATACATTAATGTAAAGTATTCATAAGACATAATATTAAAAGTCATGATGTTACATTTTGGGTTTTTGTTAATGATGCATGTCACCTCATGCACGCACTTCATCCCACTGACACGCAACGTTCAGGAGTTGATTTTTAGATCTGAACCTTCAGTCGTCGTCGATCTGCTTTTTGAACATCAGAAACATGTGCATGCTCAAAAGTCAACAATCCTCATTTCCTCATAATTTGACCCCATTCTCTTAGAATTATTATCTTCTCTAACTGATGCAACAGTTTCAGCACACCACCTGCTGCAGAATTCAGTCGTGAAACTTCTCTTTCTCTCAGGAACACATTTCTCCAGCGCTGACCAAAACACCCCGGCTCTCCGTTCTTTTATAAACATCGACTCAAGATTCTCTGGACTGCCGCACGACATGGAACAGTAAACAGTCCAAACTGTGACGCTGACTTTAATGCAGGACACCTAACTGAGGAGCTGGGGCCAGCCTGAGATGTTTTTACATTTCTGCTTTGACAAGAAAACATGCTGCACACTATTTTGCTCGACATCACCAATTTATCAGAAAACATCACGACGCTTCTGTCCCTCTGAACCTTTGTCAAGTATGTGAGAACAGTCAGCGTAGTGTGCCGGATGTTTTCTTTTTCAATGGGGCAGTTTGTCCAAAACACCTTCTTCATGAGATAGTTGGATGTGCAAACACCTCCTGCACTCCTGAAAATATCTAGATAATTTCAGGAGGACTGCTCCGGAGATTCTCCTCCTGATCTGGTTGTTCACACACAAGTTTTTCAGGAGTTTCCTGCATGTGTGAAAGCCCTTTTAAAGAGTCCCTCCTGTTAAATCCAGAGCACACATTGATATTCTTCATTTCTCCATCGTGGTTTTTAACTTCATTTGTATGTTAGTGTTTCTATTTTTCAGGATATTACTCCTGAGCCTTTTTCTTTTCATACTGGAGATAAAAAAAGAAGTCTGAATCCTACAACAGATACACACTGAAACACACTGCACCTTTTTAATGATATAATTACAAACAAGTCAATGTACAAAGACACACTCCTTTACCATATCTGATCATTTGAGCTGTGATTTAAATTATTCCACGGTGATAGTTTAATTATATATTTCTTGGTAAAACTGGTGATTTCTGATCAGAACGGGACATCCTCGATTGTTATTTTCCTCCTAGACACAACAGATCAATCAGGAGTATTTTATTTTTAATCCTCGGTAAGCTCCAGCCTCTTCAATCTTTGCATTTGTGCAGAAATCTGAGCGGGGGAAAAACTAGAATCTCTCTCCGCTGTTTATTGGCCGTGTTCAGATAATCAGAGAAATTACAGCATTACAGCGAATCACCACCTCTGCTCCTGTTTATCCGCAGGTAATTGCACTGGGATTCAGGCCGGTAATGAGCTAAACAAATAGACCACAATCTGGAGCTCAGACTCGCATGCATCCATTATGACTGTACGAGCACACTCAGACAGAGCCAGGGAGCCGCAGAGTCTCAGGCTGGAGTCAGAGCGCCATCTGCTGGAGGACAATATGAAAGTCTGTCAGAGAAACGTGCTGGAGAACAAAAGTGTCTTGTTCCTTTAATTATCTTAAGTGCAGAAAATGATCCTGACACACATGAACCCTCCTCAAAAGTGTCTCTAAAACGCTTCTTTCTTGATCACTTTTTTAAAATGTGGCGCAAACAGTTCAGATGCAAATGGCGAGTAGCTGTTTCAACTTATGAAAAAAAATATAGAAACAGAACAAATAACTGCATTTGACACTCCTAAATACCCTCTCACCCACCCAGCACTCATGTCCTAACTAAACTAAGAAAAAAAGGGTGGGGCCAGTGAAGTATCCATCGGTTATCGAGGTAAAAAAAAAAAGGAAAGAAAGGGGTCTGAGGTTCGTTTATGAGGGAAGTGAACACCACAAGATCAGCTTGATATTTTAGTAATCCTTCCTTCAAGAGACATAGCAAAGATGGCCGACAAGGGGCATGGGGTTGGGGGTTGAGAACTACAGAGAGGGTCAAAAGCCCAACAGATGCCCAAAGAGTCAAACTTTGGGCAGGAAAAAAACATTGATAAAGGGATCGTCTGCATCAGGAAACAACTCCTTCAGCCTGACTCTTGTATAGTGGAGCTTCATCGATCACTTTTAAAGATTTGAGATAAATGGGGCATCGGTGGCTTAGCGGTTGGTGCGTGAGCCCCATGCACGGAGGCTGTAGTCCTGCAGGATGGCGCCCTGGGTTCGACGCTGACCTATGGATCCTTTCCTGCATGTCATTACCCACTTTCTCTCTCTCTCTCTCTCTCTCTCTCCGACTCTATCCACTGTCCTCTCTCTCTCTCTAACAAAAAAATCAAACAAGAAATCTTTACAAAGATAAACTATAAGAAACAACAAGACAGAAGTGCAAGAACTTCCAGGTTCTCACATTAAACATCCTCCTGATCACACATCTGCACATTTTAATGTGTTACTCTTTTGTTTGGTGCACACACCAACTTATCAGTAGCTCCAACACAACAGCAGCCTCATGGCACAATGTCACAAAACAAGCACAGCCATGAACGATGTGGCTCATGAACAGTAAAGGTGCTGCCAGAACAGGTGGGACCGCCTGAGCCACACAGCGTCCTCGTCACCACAGACACCTGGAAACAGGACAGAGACAGAGACACACTCAAGGACACATTTCAGTTCACAACTTTAATGTTTACCTGTCGGCTTCTTTCAAACGTTGACACCTACTCTACAGCTGGGCCGGGCCGTATATTCACAAAGCCTCCTCAGTACTAATGGTCGCTCCTGGTGACAAAATAGAATCAGGACACTTTCTAAGAATTTCCTCTCAAAGTTAAGACTAGATCCTTGTAAAGATGAAAGTTATTCACAAAGTGCTTCAGCCCTTCAGAGAGCTCCTAAGGTGTTAAACTGTGAGCAGGAGTGAGGAGGACTTTCAACAGGATGAAGAGTTTCTCAAGCAGAGGAGGAAACAGAGAAATGTTCTGTAAACACAACATGAAGAGTATTCTTATTGACTCATAGTTGAGGCAGAACAGACAACAAATTATTTATGCTGACATTTTAATCCATCGCTGACTTTTTTCAGTGCAAATCGAGACATGCATGAGTCTCTCTACTCTAATGTATTTACCTCCACAGGTGCAGCCAATCACGAATTAAGACTCTTCACATGATGATATAACTCACCATGTTTTATTGATCGGTGGTTAAATCTTATTCTTATCTTTACTTGATTGAGGGTTCTCCCTTCACCATAAAAAATGTTTTGCATTTGCCTTTTTTCCCCGTGATGTGTCTGAAATCCTTCTGCAGGATGAGCGATGGAGTCATTACCCGGGCCTGACTGTAAACACAGCAGATGAATCCGTTAATTAGACCAAACAGAAGTCGTTTAGGAACATTTCTGTCACCGCATCAGTCTGCAGCGTGTTCATCACTGCGGTGAACTTTGAGCGGAGCGACTGATGGAGGAGAGGCGAGCAGATAGAGGAAAGCAAAGAGAGTAATCTCAGCATCTGGTTACAGGCGTATATTCCTGCAGATGCTCGCTGCTGATTGGACGTCCCCGGGAAAGATCATGTAGGAAATATCAGATCCGCCTGTCACAAATGATTAATGAACACCAGCAAAGAGTTACAGAGAGATATGTGAGCAGGCTGTGAACTCGCTCATTAAAGGAGACACTGACAGAGTTATAGGACATTTAGATCTCAGGGAACACTTACACTGATTACTCTGCAGCAGGAACACATGTACAGCTCTGACGTCTTTAAAACTCTAAAGTGACACGCTGCCGTTCAGGAAAAACAAAATGCATAACCACACATCAGTAAAGGGAGTGAGGTGACATGTTTGTTTCCTGGAGCAGACGGTTTCTTTCCTCTGGCGTCAGGCTGTTCGCTGACAACAGAGTGTCATGTAATGCAGCAGAGACACAAACTCTCAAAGAGAAACATTCACACTCTGACCAAATCAAATGAAAGGTGTCAGGCTGTGATGGATTATCCCTGGAAGAGATGTTTGTTTATAACAAAGAGAAAAACAATCCTGGACATCTTAAAGTTTTTTTTTTGATTTGGTGCAGACAAGCTGGGAAGGAGACGAGGAGCAAATATGACAAATGTTTTATACGAGATCTGAGGCTTACCCTGCATCAATCTGAGTCACTCAAATGCAAAAAGTGAGTCACACTTTAGTGACACTTTAGCAAATACAATATATCCGTCATGGAGACAATCCCAGAGGCGATTTCTGGTCTGGAAACAGAAAGACACTTTCAACATGATGGAGAAAAAAAACCCTCTCCTTCACCACGTTTCAATTCTTCTTCAAATGAAATGCTTTTTTAAAAGTTGCCAACCACAGCTTGAAGTTGATGGACAAGGAAGAGTGGGATATTGTAAAGACACTCCTAAAAAAATCTGCTGCACACAAAAAAACTAAAATCTTGGCGAGTGTATTTGTCTTATTTCTAGTCAAAATGTCTCATTACATGGATTATTAGCAGTATATTAAGGTTATTGTAGGATTGCTGCTCTGTTTTCATTTTCTCTGTGTGTCTATTGTTCTGTCTCTCACCAGACATGATGGCTAAACTGGCTCATTACAGACATGTTATGAATGTGCATTGTCCCTGTAACTTTAAACATTATATAAATATATAAAAACATTCACATGACCAGTGAATGTCACACCTTCTTTCAGGACACATACATGTCTGCTGCATCGGCAGATATTTGTATTTATTACAAGCAATTCAGACTTAAGTTGTTTTTCTTTTTATATATCGTGAAAGGAAATGTTTATCTGGGCTTGTCTGGTGATTCGGGTGAATGTGAATGTGACTTTGATATTTGTTACTTGGAATTAGACGAATACATTTGGTAAGATTTGAGTTTTTGCAGTGTGTAAAGTTGAAGATAGAGTCATTAGCTTTTTCCTGAAAAAAAATTCAAAAAATTCAAAAAATTCAAGAAAGTAAAGCCGCTCCATCGTCCCTTCTGGGCCTCCGTACATGTGTGGTGGTGACTGTGTCTGCAGAGACTCTGTCCTCTGACTGGATTTCACTGTTCTGCTTTGTTCTGGTTGACTCGGGATGTTTCTGGGCGGAGATGGCGTGTTTCCTCCAGCCAATGACAGCGCAGCAGGTGAGTTTAGGAGTGGATACAATTCAGTGATTGGACCCGATTCAAACAGGACGTGGACGTAGCAGCAAAGAAGAGAAAATATAATCACAGTGAGGTGAAACGCCAAGCAGATAAAGCTCGTTCTAAAACGAGGGTGAACCTTGTGTTGTCTTTTACCCGTGGACGTGGAGTTGTTCTGCTTCCTGTTGGACAGGCAGGTGACAATTACAGGCAGGTTAGCTTATGCTAGCATGCGGCGGTTGGGGCGGTTGGGGCTCCTGGGGGCGTCGCAAGCCACCAAAAGGGGGGTCATGAGATGCCTTGTGTTTTTAGGCTGTAGTATTCCTTTGTGTTGTCCTTTTGTGTCAGTGTTTGGATAGACCTGTTTGTGTGTGTGTGTGTCTGTGTGCATGTTATACGCTTTAACCATCTCCAGGGACAGTGGTGGGCCTTTGTTGGGGGTCACGAGCTGAAAAGCTTAGGAGTCCCCAGTTAAGAGCATATGTGGCTTTCAAAAATGTCGAAAGTGATCAAACCCAAGTCTCGGATTCTTCAGAGCAGTGTCTTCTCCTCGAACCATTCCTGAACATTTCAAAAAGTAGAGCATTTCGAGCGGGTCGTCTCCTTTCCCATCTTCTTCTGAGGACAACGAAGAAAGGAAATGAATGGACAGGAAATAATCAGTGTGGATGACGATGAGTGTTTGTGGTGTAACGCCGAGATCTGCCGCACAGATTGTGAAGCTTTAAGATAAAAGAAATATTAACGGTGTCAGCTAAATTTTCCACAAGCGTCCTGGAGAAGCGTCCTCCAGGCTGGTCGTGTGCTACGTCACAAAGAGGGAAAGATAAGAGATCCAAACGAGCAGATACGAGCTGCTCCAACTCTACATGGACACACAGAAAGAAAGACGCGAGCCCAGTATGTTTTCTGCTACTGTTTTATTGAATCTGTTCAGTACTGGAGTTTTCATGGACCAAACAATGGCACAACACTGCGTTACACTTTCTCTCTTTGGGTACAACCGACTAACACAAACGTTAAAATTATTCCTCTACAAATTGGACTAAAGTACAAGCACACACACACACACACACACACACACACACACACACACACAGTTTTGTTCTCCATCACAGGCGCCCGGCACAAAACCTCTCACACACACACACACACACACACACACACACACACACACACACACACACACACACACACACACACACACACACACACACACACACACACACACACACACACACACACACACACACACACACACACACACACACACACACACACACACACACACACACACACACACACACACACACACACACACACCCTTTCACAATAGAATACATTCTCAGGAAAATAAAAACAGTCAATTATAAATTTTAGAGCATTTCATATCACTTTTTCCATCTCTCATATCAAACATATCGGACCCTCCTCAGCGGGCCGTACCATTACGTGTGTGTGTGTGGCAGCTTGTCGGCGAGGCCCGTTTATGAACCAGCGTCCAGTGAATTCACTGCTTTTTGGGCTGATTGTAAGAACGTCGATTTAAAGGGGGGATTATCAGCCAATCAATCAATCAAAAAAAAAAAACTAAAAAAAAAAGGTATTTCCCATCGTGTTGTTGGACATTTTAACTTTTTTTCTTATATTGTATTTCAGGAGAAGAAGCTAACAATGACTAGCTCAGTGGGACCATATTTTGGTTTTGCATGTTTCAGCCTCTTCATTACAAAAGTTCTGCATGACCATGAATGTGCACACATTCTTTTAACGCTAGGAGGACTATGGCCTCCATATCTGGGGCACGCACACTAACCACTAGGCTACCAACTATCTGTGAAAATTTATGCTAATGCTAATTCATGCCTTTTTTTACCATTATTATTGATCCTCACCCACCGTCCAGCTGCGCGACAGCAATGACGTCACCGTCGGCAACCGGTGAATGAGCGAGTAGTGTCTGAAATGTTTTCAAATTGTGCGGACTGAGTTCACTATATAGAGAACTCCCTATGTAGTGAGTAGGGAATGAGTGTGTGATTTTGGACACAGCTAATGTGTTTGTAATAAACTTCTGGAAGCAGATTTTCTTTTTCGGACAGATCCAGTACTGTACTTGGTCTTCATGCTATGCTAAGCTAACCATCTGATTGCCTGCGCTATATATCTATAGAAATCTGTAACTCTCAAGAAGTCAGATAACTGGCACATTCACCTAAATAATGCCAATATGTGTTTGTACTGCAAGGTCACAAAAGGCAACATGATCTGTAGTCAAGGGGCTCAAACTTGCAAAGCCTGCGGTCTGGTCCTTTAACCTCTAATCAATGTGTTGAGATGAGCTCTGAACACGCACTGAAGCCTCCTCATGTTCCTCGTGCTCGGCACTAAGACCGGACGCTTCCTCTTTTTGACACCGGCACTTCTGACAGGAATTTTGACACCAATAAGGGGAACTTATCTGACGGGGGAAGCTTGCCTCTTTTTAACGACACCACACACATGAAGCAGCAAGTGCTACAGACCCAGACACTCAGATAGGAGAGGCCTCTCATTCTGACCGTGTCCCTGCCACTACATTCACCTCCAGACCAACATGCCACGCACACTGTACTTTTTACATCGTACATGTCTTACACCGTACATCTCAAATCGTACATGTTAAACATCGTAGATGTCTCACATCATACATTTCACATCGCACATGTTAAACATCGTACATCTTACATCGTACATGTTAAACATCGTAGATGTCTCACATCGTACATCTCACATCGTACATGTTAAAAATCGTACATGTCGCACATTGTACATCTCACATCGTACATGTCTAACATCTTACAGCTCACATCGTACATGTCTAACATCGTACATCGTACATGTTAAACGTTGTACATGTCTGACATCGTACACGTCAAACATCGCACATGCCTAACATCGTACATGTTAAACATCGTACATGCCAAACATCGTACATGTTAAACATCGTACATGCCAAACATCGTCCATGTTAAACATCGTACATGCCTAACATCGTACATGTCTAACATCGTACATGCCTAACATCGTACATGTCTAACATCGTACATGTCTAACGTCGTACATGCCTAACATCGTACATGCCTAACATCGTACATGTCTAACATCGTACATGTCTAACATCGTACATCTCACATCGTACATGTTAAACATTGTACATGTCTAACATCGTACATGGTTTACACTCCACTTGAGTTGTGCAGACTTCGAGTCCATCTTCAATACGGTAAAGGATTTCTTAGACATATTAGTACCACTGGGGATGACACAGAAACATTTAGTTGGGTTATAAAGGAACAGCATAGCGTGCACACTACACTTCCTGATAAATGGAAAGAGGTTGCATCTTAGTGAATGCTTATATCTTGAGTAGGTTTTAATATGCTGTAGTAGTATGTAATGTTTGTATAATGCCATCATACAAGAAGCCTTTATGGTGACGCTTCCTCTCTCTGGCAGCTATGTTCGAGGGATGAAGCAGGACTGGGCAGTGAAACACAGACACACTGTAGTGGTGGTGGATTGGAGGGGGGGGGGGGGGGGCTAGTTGAGAGATGTGATGCTCACACTGTCTCTGTCCGTCTCTTTCGCTCCTCTGTGTGCGCAAGTTGCCATAAGTAAGAGATTTTTAGGGGTTAACTGCGAGCAACAGAGTGGGAGCGACGACAGGAGACGCAGCTTGTCTTTCATGTGGCATATTTCAAAACAACACAAAACAAAAAGAAACAAGTACGTAACCTTTTTCCTACAGTTTAAAATATAAAATTCAAGTGCAATTAAAGTTCCAAATATTAGTTACATCACATACATTTCTCTAAAGTAACAATCTGTTACTTGCAGGTAGTTTATCTCATCTTGTTATATATCTTTTTTTTTTATTATTTAAAAAAAATTACAATATAGACTTTGTGATTCACCCCCTTTAATCTTCCCCTGTGCTCCGAGGGATAAAGCCCACCCGTCCACATTTGAACATTTCTTTCAAATCATTTTTAAAATGTGTGTTTAAGTGCACCAACTGTTCCCTCATCTTTGTCTCGTGCACATCGGGGCCAGTAAAAAAAAAAGAAGAAAAATCAAATTCACATCCTTGTACACTGTGTGGGCCGACACATCCTAACACATCCTGCGTGCCCACACAGACACACATATCTTACAAATTTGTACGTCGACGTATCGAAAACATCTGTGACGAGGGCCTCTGCAAGCTCTGACATGTTCAGTATAAATATTACAAAAACAAAACAACACAGAAAAAAAAGCAGGTTGAAGGAGAAACAAGTTTGTTAAAGAAGGTGCAGAAATCTGAGAAAGGCTCGGAGATGAGAAGATGGAGTGCAGAAATAAGGTTTGACCGATACACTGGTTTGTTGATACTGGACTTTTTTACTAAATAATGGACTTGGATCCATCCATTATCTATTCCGCTTTTCCCTTTTGGGGTGGCTGAGGGGCTGGAATTAATCCCAGCTGTCATTGGGCGAGAGGCGGGGTTACCCTGGACTGGTTGCCAGTCAATCACAGGGCTGACATATAGAGACAAACAACCAGCCACACTCACATTCACACCTACAGACGATTTAGAGTCACCAGTTAACCTAACGAGCATGTCTTTGGACTGTGGAAGGAAGCCGGAGTACCCGGAGAGAACCCACGCATGCACGGGGAGAACATAGAGGGGCTCCTGTCCTGTATGAAGTACATAGACGAGAACATGAATTCCACTCTTATACTCAGATCAATTTGTAGCTTCAGACAGCGAGCTTAACTCTACATAACAAGGGGGGAACAGTTAGCCTCGCTCCGGCCGATGGTAAAAGAGTTTGCCTAAGTTTGTCCAAATATTTACTAGTAAATCAAACAATATCGATACCTGTTGCTATACCACTGGAACAAAAATAGAAGTTCTAGACATCAAATATTGGGTTCATTTCTTGGTTTTCATGACCAAAAGTTGCAGGCAAACTCCTGCACACTGTCTAAATTGCACAAACATATTAAAAACATGATGTAACAGCAATGTTGCCAATGTTTTTGTCCAATTTACACTCAATGCTCTCTCTCTTTCTTGCCACAGCTTTTGGTTATAAAATATACATGGAGATTATTTTGATCATTGAAATAACAGAGATAGAAACCAGTGGCATAGAAAAGCATCAGTATGGGCAACCTTTAACATGAGCGTGCTCAATTCTCCTTCTTGGCATGAGAGCTAATAAATGCACTTTTGGAAATCTTAAACAACTCTTGGACGCCCAATAATAGACTTTAAAAACTCTTTAGATTCCACGTTGTGAGGACTAAATATGTGGCTCCCGTGTGGCTTAAAGTTACGACGGCAACCACAAACCCATTAAAACCATTGTTCTTACATACAGTATTCAGTATATTAAAATACAATATGCATCACCAATATTGCCAGACATTGCCCTCTTGCTTATGTAGCAAACAGGCTGACCTACAGGGCTTCTAAATGTTCCTTAGTACTGAGGCAAAACTCTTGAATGTTGTACACATTTGGTTTTAAATGGTCAAATTTAAAGGAGCAATATATACACACAAAAATGATGATGTCTGTGACACAGCACAAATTTTCAAAGACTCTAATCGGTCAAACCTTATCCTTAAATCTGCACTCACTGGGGGAGGGTTGTCGGTTAATGACGTATTACAAGTTAAAGATGGGGGAAAGGCAACATGTGACAGAAGAAGATGATTAGTCACAGAACAGGAACGTCAATGTATCGACCTAGGCAGAAGGGGAAGTACACGGGGCAGGGGCAGGGGAGGGGGTTACATTTAGGTTGCCGGATTTGGAATGACGCAGGATGATGGGATTCCTTTAACAGGAGATTGGAGAGGCCCCGCCTCCTATTTGTACGGCCGTAGGAACCTGGTGACTTTGGAGCGCAGCAGTTTGATGAATGAGCGAGGGAACATCTCTTTGGACTCCTGTGCCGTGTACCTGAAGTAGTTCTGGGGATGGGCCAACACGTCGAATAGGGCCTTTATTAGCTTCTTGTCCTGCAGGGGCGACAAAAAGTTTGATCCCAACATTAATGTGCTGTTTTAGAAACTTGAACTTCTGTAGATGTTTTTAGATCAGTCAACAACAAAACACCTTTACCACCTGAAGCACTGTGTTGGCATTGAAGGTATATCCGAGGAGTTCTCCTCTTTGGAGTTCCTCAGGGCTCTACTCTTAGACATTTAAGTTTTTTTCTCTTTATACGCTGTAAGCGGGGGACATTCATCCAAAATATGGCATCTCGTTTCCCTTCTATGCAGATGACACACATATTTACCTGCTTAAAATCAAACAGAGTTCACTCTGAAACTCTTGTAGGAACATCTCAAAGACATTTTAGGTTCAATGGCTTTGAATTTTCACAACTTTATAGCAAGTAAAACACAAGTCCTGATATTCTGACCATGTGGCAGATTTAGGCGCTCTAATACTGAGTCCTGTTCCTCAGACAATAACAACGAATAAGGAAGGAAGCACCAGTCTTTGGTTTATTTACAGGGCACTCATTCTTAGCTGACGACCCTCCTGTCTCAAACATTTAAGGTCATCACTTTAAAAATATCAAGGTTTTGGACTGAATAGGGAAAAGATGCTTTTAGTGCTGCTGCACCCGTTGTGAGTTTTTAGGATTGATGTTACTGCTTTTTATTATTACTGACCTAAATGACCTTCTTAAAAACACTTATTCATCACTTGGCTTTTATGATAGTTGCCTTTTGTTTCTTTTATAGTTATCGTTTTTCTTAAAGTATCATTCTTTTGTCTATTAAAAAGGCATTTTTTGTTTTGTTTAAAGTACTGTTAATTTAAAAACTAGGGCATTATGCAATGGTAGTACTGAGCTGTATTCTTCAGTACCTTCAGTATCTCTTGGTGGTTCTCTGAGGCGTAGAGTCTGCCGTCTCTCACTATGTCCTCTATCAGCTGCTGGTAGTCCTCTGAAACACAACACAGTTAAATTATGAGAACTCCACAAGATAAAGTTGAAGGTTTTTTGTTACGATGGTAGAATCTGTGAACCTGTGAATCCAGATATTCTCAACGTTAATGTCACTCAGATGTGAATCTAAATCTTGCTGATGGTAACTCACCATCGTAGGTCACATAAGGAACTTGGAATCCTTTGCCGCTGTTGCCCTCGTTAGACTTGAACTGAATCCAGAGTTTGCGAGACCGAGAGGTGAAGGCGATGGGCCGCTCGTACGTCTGACACGTCTCATAGGTCGTGATGGAGGTGGAAAGAGCTGCAAGAGAAGAAATCAAGATCTTACAATATTATTTCCAACATCTTGACTATTCTAGGACTAAAAAACGTATATGGTTCTATTCTGCATGAGTGGAAAATTGAAAAATGTGTTTTGTTTTTTAGATCTCTTTGGCTGGATGTGGTCGGAGCTTTTTGGAATTCATTTTAGTTTTGCTTGCAAAGCCAGGAAACAAAAGGGCCACTGCACATTGTCTCCTACACTTGAAATCGTGAGAAAGAATGGAAACCAAAAACCTTCATCAGGTCATTTTAGGGCTAGGAGTTTTGAGTTTCCACCACAGTTGGCCTATGGTTCAGACCTAAGAACAGAAGTGGGCTAACGTGCAGACTAACACTTTACATACTGTTCATCTATCTGCTCAGTTTAGATGAGGAGCTTATGCATTGAAATATCTTTTTACCACTCTTCCTCATGACCAGCACGTCTCCACACTCATCCTCGATGGGGAGGAAGATCTCTGGAACCACGATGAGAATCCGCCTCTTGTGTGGCGGGTTGATGGTCCAGACACAGTCCACGTTGGACGGGTAATCTCCAGGATAGTTGGGAGACTCTATGTAACCTGTGTACTCACCCAGCTCACCTCCACACAGCTGGTCTAAGGGAAACACAACAGAAATGTTTGACAAAAAACAACAGCTGTTTCTGTAAGACCTGCACTCTGCCCTGGAGGCCTATTCCACTTGACTGATTGGACAACATCATTCGAGATTAGAGAATTAAATGAACACTTTGGGGGCAGTTTTACTTTTGCAGTGGGAGACGTTGGTTGCGCCATCAAAGTCCGTGGTGGTGTTCCCCGGGCAGGTGATGCAGTAATTCTGACCAAAGTCAGACTGGTAGGTTCCTGCGGGGCAGCGGATGCATCGGTGGGTACTGGAGTTGTAGTAATGTCCCGGAGCGCAGTGCACTGAGGGGGGAACAGGGAGTCAGAGAACACACAATTTAAACTGAATGAAGATAAAGAGCAGACAGTATCAAAGATGCTTCTCTCACAGCTGTGACTTTATTCATGCACAGATTACAGAATAAACAAAGCATTAAACAACTCCCGTATAGATGACTTTATTGTGCAAATAGCCATCTCATACACATCTGCACCATCCTTTATGATGACATTAACAATGAAACTGCTGACAAATGGCTCGTCTCTTTGCAAATGTCAGGATTAACATACACGGCTTTCTGAGCGGCAGATAAAAACCTCCAATCACTCAGGAGAAAGTCGAGCAATCTAAAGAACATTAAACAAGACGTAGAGTTTACAGTCATGCTTTGAGATAAACGTTTCGCTGTAAAAAACAATCTAAATGCTGCAAGGGTGATGCTGAGACGGTAGATTGCTCACCAAGTTAATCATCTTTGTAAGCAAACTGGTTCTTTGCATTGTATGAAGCCTGGCCTGAGTTGAATTTCAGAAGAGTTGGACACAATGTTTTTAACCTGATGATGGTGCCTAGTGAAAGGTCAGGAGGTAACCAAAGTGATTTTGATTTAACTTGAGGGAATCCTAAATGTGCTGCATGATGGTGCAGTGGTTAGCGCTGTTGCCTCACAGTGAGAAGGTTCCTGATTCAACTCCCCATCGTACAGGGCCTTTCTGTGTGGAGTCTACTTGTTCTCTCCGTGCATGTGTGGGTTCTCTCCAGGTACTCCGGCTTCCTCCCACAGTCCAAAGAAATGCTCGTTAGATTAACTGGTGACTCTAAATTGCCCGGGGTGAATGTGAGTGTGGCTGGTTGACTGTCTCTATACGTCTGGCGACCAGTCCAGGGTGTACCTCGCCTCTCGCCCAATGACGGCTGGGATCGACTCCAGGCTCCACACAGGAAAGGCAGTATAGATAATGGATGAATGGAACCCTGAATGTCTGTGCACCAGATATGTAGACCATGTTTATGGATAATTTACACAAAACCAAAAAATGTCAACCTCAAGGAGGAAGACAGTGGCTGTATATCCAAATTGCTAAGTACTTACTCAATCTAGCCATTAATCCAGCCATCCAGATATACCTAATAATTCACTTTTTTTGTCTACATCTGTAAATTTTGTAATTACTGTACATAGCACAGACTCTTGCACTTTCTGCTTATTTGCACTTCTGGTGAGATGCCAAACCTCATTTCGTTACTCTATACTTGTATATGTGTAATGACAATAAAGTTGAATCTCATCTCATCTCATCTCATCTCAATCTGTCAGTAGGCAGTAGGCAGTATGTAATATCCGTGCTGCATACTGTTAGTACCTACTATTCAGTAGGCGCGCACAGTAGGCAGATATTTGTTCCTACTTCTTCTGATTCATTCAGTATGGAAGTGACGTCATTTACGTTACCTGAACCGGCCGCATTTTAATTTTTTTTTAGCTTTATTCAAGAAGAGTAAGGCACATATACAGTCAGGTAAACAAAAAACAATATCACAATGTAAATCAAGTAAAAGACAGATTAAATAACTAAATAACATACAGTACATAAAGAAAAGTACAAATGAAGGACAGTAATATACAGAATATAAAATAAACCAATAAAGATGCATTTAAAGAGTGAAATCATTATTTAGATAGAGGGGGAAAGTTTTTATAATAATGCAGACATTTGTTATATTTTCTGTTGTTAATTTAAAGTAGTGATTTCAGTCGGGACTTTAACTCTAGATTAAAAATTGATTCTATTAATCCACGCTCATTTATTTTGATTTGGAGGCGGAAGTCAAGGCACGATTTACGTTTAATTTTGCACAGCATTGTGGGTAAAACACAATTCATTTCCTGAAAGCACGCATCCGATCCATACTGCATGAAACCCGGAAGTTAGTATCCACACTGAAATGTTCAGTATACTGAGGTGGACCCAAAAAATGCATACTGAATGACCACGTTTTCTACTGAAACTTACTACTGAAAAGTACGTACTGCCTACTGAACTGTGACTATTCGGACAGGGCCCCAGTCACCAAAATCACTAAAGATCATGGATGTTTGCACAATATTGCATATGAATTAATCCTGCAATGGGTAAAATATTAAACTACAAACTAAATCAAATCCTCTTGGAGCGACGGAAATCTGTACGGTATAAACTGGAAATGCAATGAGTAGAAATTTGAGAAATCTTAAAAAGTAAAACACACACACACACACACACACACACACACACACACACACACACACACACAAAGCCTCACCTTTGGCCTCACAGTCCCTGAAGGAGACTGATCCTTCATACTTGGTCATCAGACCTCCTCCACAGGGGAAGCAGAGGACGCGGCCCGGCTCCGGCTGGTACGTGCCCAGAGGACACGTCTGACACGGGCGGAAGCCGTCAGCGGAGTAATGACCTGCTGGACACTGACCTGAGGGACCGAAGGAATAAAACCATTTCACTTCATTCAGATTTTAATCCATCTATCTGAATGTGCAGTCTGTTATCTCTTAACAAAGTGTCCATCAGTTACTTAATATCTTTACAAAGTGGTCTTCCCTGAAGCTCAGTAATTGATCAAACAAACAGTGGTCTGTCACTCTCTCTTTAGCTCAACTACAGTTTACATGATGGCCACAAGGGGGCGCCAACCTTAAGTATTTGTATGTATGCGTCTGCAAGAGTGAAAGAAAGACATACATTACTGCACACCTGCATCACGTTCACTCTAAATATCAGCACCAAAACTCAGCTATTAGAAATCCTTGCAGCTAAAAGTCTGAAGTACTTTATCAGTCAATAAAGAACTCTGAGGTTCTGTAAAAAGACCTGGACTTTTTTTTTTAAACGCCTGTTGTGATTGGATGGTGATTTACCTCCGCACTGAGACACGTTCTTAGCTCCAGCGATGCCTTGTCCTTCAGTGCTGGGACACGGCTCACAGGACAGCTGACCCGAGGTGTCCTGGTACGTCCCGGGGGGGCACTGCACACACTGCTCCTGCTCCCCGCTGTAGAACGTCCCCACACCACAGCTCACTGAGGACGCCGACACAGGCGTTCGTTTGTTATTATCACAGATCAGCAATAACAGGACACAAGTGGACAACTTGCAGATTCTCGACGCTTACCACACTTTCCGTCTCGGAGGACTTGTCCCGTGCTGCAGGCCTCGGCACCTTCGGGGACCCTGGATGGTTTCTGAGCCACCTCGTACTCGGTCCCAGAGAACTGGATGTAGAACTGCTGCTTGTTAATGGACTTCCTGAGCGTCCGCATGGCGCTCTGCAGCTTCTGCTTCATCCTCTCCCGCACACAGTCCACGTTGCACGAGTCTGAAGGGAAAAAATATGATTTTTTTTTTTTTTTACAGTTTTAAAACCTAACAAACTTTTTTTTAATTTGGTAAGAATCCATATTTTAAAGACATGTTTTAAGATGCATGAATGGCGACCTCTCGTCTCTGTGATGTTTATTTACCTGAGGCTTCCTCCTCCTTCATCTCCATCTCAAACTCGGCGGTGATGTGGGAAACTTCTTTGGTAGGGGATTTGCGTCCTCGTCTGCGTTTCTTTGATGAGTCGCACTTGAGGTTGACAAACGTGACCTGGCAGTCGTCGGTGCAGGGGAACTGGCCTCCTTCCAGGGGAGAAAACAAAAAGTGAAGAATGAGGAGGACGGGATGGAGAAGGAGAGGGCAGCTCCTCATGTATGTGTGTTTGAGAGAGAGAGAGAGGCTTAACCAGGAGGTGAGGTGTTTCTGACTGAGTGAAACAGTGAATGTGAGGAGCTGTTTACCTTGCATGTTCTGTCGGGATGCGTCTCTGTGCTTCTCCTTGTTTCGGGGTCTCAGGTGACACTTGGCGTCTTTGATCTTAAACCTCGCCTTCTGTTTGATGGGCGGGGCCAAAGTGTCTTTTTTCATAAACAGCAGACAGAAACACAAGTTAGTTTATCATGAACGTAAAAAATAAAAGTTTGGAGTATATATTTCAAAGTCATGATGCAAGATGAAATGTTTTACCTCCTACTTGATTTGGCCTAAACTTTAGTTACTGTCAAAGATGGGAAATGAATCTTTGGAGAAGCCTGCATAAGTAAGCTTGACTTTGAAATTAAGCAAACCCAAAAGCCACAAACCTGCATTACTTTTTTTATTGCTGAATGTTCATCCCTAACCCCATCAAATGACCTTTCTCTGCCATTCTCCTGCAACTTTCTTCCTCGCTTTAAATCATGGAAACAGTCTGGTGTTGTGCAATTAGTGCACTGCACGATACACACAGTATACAGGTAGGAAGGAAGGTTGATAGACAGCCAGGTACGCCATCCAATCATTGAACGCAGAAAAAAGGATTGAACTCACTTACTGTAACACAGTCCAGTCACAGACACTCACTTCCCTCACATACCTTTTGGTTTATTGATTTTTCTCAGGATGTTTAAAAGAATTAAAAGGATATGACTCCTCTAAAATAAATTGCTTCCTGTAGCTTTAAGTGATGCATAGCTTCACTATTTCTACCCAGATTCCACCTTTATTAGCAGAGACAGGTCTAAAGTACCTTTCTGTCATCCTAGCCTTCTTATATCTTCTTATAGAAACAGTTTTCTTTCTCAGGATCTCATCGATCTTGGATGAGCTGCTTTTCTCCTACATCTGATGCTGAATGAACTCAGACCGAGCTTTTTTTTTAAAGTCAGTCCTGCCCTGAATACTACATTTCCCATCATGCTTGGGCGACTGTACCTGCGCAGGTTGGTAAGGCAGCGGTGACGTTCCTCTTCTGAGGAGCTTTACCCGGCTGGACGGGCACGCCGCAGCTCAGTGTGTAGCTGTTCTCCGAGTCTGCAGGAAACACACAAACAAAAACACACACATTTATTTGGTTATTTTGTGAGGCCATTTTTGGTTTTATTAGATAGGACAGCGAGAGAGACAGGAAATGCTGGAAGGAGAGAGTGGTAGGACGACACACAGCAAAGGGCCGAGGTCGGACTCGAACTCCAACCCACGCACTGCTGCAACCAAGACTCCAGCCTCTGCACACAGTGTGCGCAACATAACCACCAGACCATCCAGCACCCGAATATTTTGATTATTATTACTTAAGGAGGAAACTTTTTTACAACATCATGATGACTTGGAGGTCTTGCTGACATGTTCCACCCTGGTGTTTTCTGATAACAGAACACCTTGACCTAAGATAAAACACCTCCATTCAATCATGCATGTGCACACTGATGTGCATGAGTTATCAGTACAGTACCTCCCTGATTTACAAAAAAAAACATGTTTAAGATGTGGTTAAGGCACCGCGAGAGATTGTTTGTGTTAAAGGTCAATCAAGCAATCAATCTTTATTTTGTTTAGCGCCAATTCATATAACAAATGTATCTCTGTAAGTTACTTTACAGCAGGTATTCATTGTTTTATTATGTACAAATGAGACTCATTGTTAATCCACTATGAGCACAATACTAAGCAACATTTTGCACTGTGTCGAAACTACGTCATCTCACGTCTCATTCAGCGGTGAGTAAACTCTCAGTATAAACTCCGTCATCGGTGAAACGCTTTGAGCGTGGGCTAGTGCACACAAGAGGTGGAGAGAGAGCAGGGAGACAGGGAGGCTGTGATTGGTTCATCAGTCTTTATGAAGTTTTTACAGGCTTACAACTGATACAGATGACAGATTATCTTTGTTCCTTTTTCAGAGAACATGAGATCATTGCTCATCGGCAGGTCTGCAGATCAACACGGCTTCAGATCCTTCTGCCTGTTGATTGATGTAACTCGGTTCTCAGGTTAGTTAAAAACAACAACAAGGGAGAAGAGAAGTCATCCATAAAGATGATTAGAGGTATGAGAGTTTGTATTTTCTTCTGCAGGATTGTGTTTGAGTTGGCGTCGTGCCGAGGACGCAAGACTGCTCAGAGGATTAAAAAGAATCTCACAAATGTTGTCTGACCTTCCTCTCCTCCTGAAACTGCGCTGCCAGGTCATCTCAAACCGCCATCGACAAACTCAGGCCCAAATGAAAGATCTATGAATCCCGGGTCTCCATCTTTGTGCACTCGGAGATGCATTTCAAGTAAGAAATGAGGGATGCAGCCTCCGGAGGTCATAAAAAGCGTGATGATTAAATAACAGCCGGGCTGAATTCAGCCACAGGAATCTCCATGGCTCCTTCCCTCCTAAAAAATTAAAACTCACTCCAAGAGGACAGAAAAACAAATATTTCACCTCCCGCCTCAGAGCCATTCATCACTCTCACACCGCCGCCGCCAAGCAAAACGGACAGAGCGCCACACGATGGAAAAATGGAGTGATCATAGAATGTAATCAGTTTACAGATGTGTGTTAAGTACTATCACAGGAGGAGGAGCACGGTGTCGGCCAAAGTGCTGCAAAGTGTGAAGCCAAGGAAACCGCAAAGAGAGAAAAACACATCAGTCTGAGGGAAGAGCCCCCCGAGGAGGAAACGACAACAGAGACACAGAGAGCGAGCGAGCGGTTTCATCAAGCCGATCAGAGAGGACGGAGGACAGGCTGTGCAGAACAGCTGTGTGTGCACTCTGTCACCACCAGAGGGCAGCAACGTGTGCAGCATTTAACTTGTAAGCGTTTAAGCTTTGACACAAACTTTAAGACAAAATCTCACAATATTAATGAAGCAGTTAAATCCCTTTAAAGCGGAGAACAATCTATTTAAATAAGAACTAAATAAAAAGAGAGGAAACGTGTTTCCTTCAGCTGCTCATTTTGTCCCTTCCTGCAAATCTTCACACAGCTCCAGAAAGATCATAACCACGTCTTTAAATCGTTATTACGATTCTGTCTTTTGAAACCATGAATTTAGTCCTGCTATGAATTGTGTAGTTGTGTTGACATTTCTCTAAAATAAAGAAAGGAAAGTCAGATAAATATGCATCAGTCAAATCTGTAATTCAATTCTTCAAATTCAAAATGAGCTTTTCAAATAACCGCAATTATATTCTTCTGCACTCAAATCATTCAGAGACGAAAACAATACAATACTTTATTGTGCCCCCAGGCGTAAATTAGTCGCCATAGCTTTGCACAGTTGGTACACAGGTATACTGTACATATATGATGCCACTCCTGTGTCAAGTCTCTAGAATCCAGAACATGAAAAAAATATTCAGAGTATTCATGATTTAATTATGAATATCCAAAAAAACATAAATTTGATCATTTCTATTTTTGTCACTCAGATTTTGTTTTAGTAGTCAAATGAAATGCTTTGGCACTGACAGGGTGTGTGTGTGTGTTTGGTGTGTGTGTGTGTGTGTTTGGTGTGTGTGTGACGTCACGTTACAGGAAACAGCTAACTCTGTGTTGATGTGGATTGTTTGCATCTTTAAGGACGAGCATCACATCCTAACGTGGTCAAACAGAGATTTCAGAGTCAGTGGTTTAGATCACGGAAGGGTTTATGTTGAGGTAAGAATTGGTTACATTTATGGTCAGATTAAGACGACAGGAAATGAATATAAGCCTGTGTCAATACTCCGAATGTGAGGTTAGTACACACGCTTCTGAGTGTGTGTGTGTGTGTGAGTGTGTGTGTGTGAGTGTGTACCTGCGAGGAAGAGGGCGTTGGAGGGGCAGGAGAGCGAGCACACCTCCGCCCCCCCACTTTTTGCGCAGGTCAGCTGGGCTCGGGGCGCTGGCTTCCCATTGGGCAGACACTTCACCGCCTCTGAGGAACACAGCGAGTCACATCACCATAACAACAATGTGGACACACACACACACACACACACACACACACACACACACACACACACACACACACACACATTGGTTCGATGCTTACCGATGCAGTCCTTCTTGTTCCAGTGGAGCTTCTGTCCGGGCGGACACACACACTCGTAGCCGCCCTGTGTGTTGATGCAGCTGTACTCACAGCTGCCGTTACTGATGCTACACTCGTCGATGTCTGACACACAAACACAGACAGCAGCACAGTCAGAATTATTCTACTTTTACTTCTTCTAACTACAACTGGAAACTATTACAATTAAAGTAATCTGGATAAGAAACACAGAACAAAATAGATCTGTCGGTAAATCATAGTACATGCAAATAAACCCGAGCAATGTAATAAAGTTTGTCTCCACATCCCTCTACATTATTGATACACTGAGAATAAAACCCTGAACCTAATGTTCGGGTGTTTAAATCTAGCAGAAAAATTATTCAGAGCAACAGAAGATACAAGTGAAAAGTTGTGTTATTGGCTACCTACAAACGAAACATACACAAAAAAAAAAAAAAAAAAACACAAATTAGCAAACGTGCACATATTTACGGTAGACACACAATCACACACAAACACACACACAGAGTGGAGTTATTCAGGAGAAGTGAGGTGTGAGAGTGTTTTCAGCAGCAGCCGTCTGCACACGCTCAGTGACCTCCTCACCTTCACACTCTGAAGAGCAGTTCCCTTTTCCTTTCAGATACACACACACACACACACACACACACACACACACACACACACACACACACAGACACACACACACAGACACACACACACACACACACACACACACACACACACACACACGCTGCTCCATGTCGCAGAGACTCTCACCTCCGCAGTGAGTGAGGCCGTACAGGATGTAGCCCTTCTGGCAGAGACACTCGAAGCTGCCGGGGTAGTTGATGCAGGTGTGATCGCAGGTTCTCTCGAAGGAGCACTCGTCGATGTCTGAGGAGAACGGAGACACACGTGAACAGGTGAAGAAGAAAAAGTTTGTAATGCTGTGCTGTGTTTGTGTTTTGTTTCTGTATTGAGAACATACAGTAATAAAACAGAAATAAGAAATAAGAGGATCGTCCTTCATGAGAAGTGAATCTCTGGTGGTTTTGAATCAGTCGATGAGAGCGCTCTCTGGTTTGATCCCTCTGCATCCGTTTGGGTGAGACGAGTAAAGGTCAGCAGGATGAGTGGTTTACAGACATCACAAACTTCATGACTCACGTATAGACATACACATATGGCTCAGCGAGGAGCAGAGACTCTGCCTCATTAATCACACAGGACATTATAGTAAACAAATACACCAGCTCCACTCCAAACAGCACAAGAGCTCGCTCTGATATCCTACAAAGTGCACCGAGCCGAGGCTGAAGGTTTCACATTCACCCTTACGTCAATGTGTGTGTGTGTGTGTGTGCATGTTCATGTATTCTTTTCCAGCACTAAATATTATGAACCTATCAGGGAAGGAGGCCAGTGTTTCAGGCTCACCTGGTTTATTTCAGGCTGTCCTGATGTCGGGGCTTTACAGCGGCTGAAAATACGACATGTTATAATGGAGTTTGTCATGTGGAGGAAGTCATAAAGGTCTGCATGTTGGCTCAGTAAATACTGCAGGCGGACGTCCATCCGACGATTTAGGGAGAAGTTGCCTGTTTGGATTGAGTTTATAAAAGCGACTGCTGCAGTCTGCTAATGTTAAAGGGACATATTCTGTATTAATGCTGTTTGCTGATTGGCTGATGAGTTTGTTTAATTTCTATGAGAAACACCGCCTTTAAAATATTATGCACCACCGCAAATCATCTTACCAAATCATCTTACCAAAGGTCACATATTATCCTCCTTTTCAACCACTTTGAATATGGGGGTGGAAGTAGATCAGTCGGTCACATGTTTGTAACCCACTGAAAATGGCTCCGCGACCCACTTTTGGTTCCCGACCCGCCAGTTGAGATCATTGCCCTAGAGCAAGGCACAGAATCCCACCAGCTCAGAAGCACTCACTGTGGGCAGCCCCCCCCCTCACCCTGACATCTCTCCACCAGTGCATGGCCACAGGATCCTGATTGTGCATGTGTGTGTATTTCAGCATATGTGTGTGTAGCATGTCTCAATAACAGAGTGTTAACGACTGCCCTTTGTGATGTCATGAAGGGAAAATCTCTAAACGGCCTGTTTGAGCACACATTTTCTGAAAAGTGGAGCATGAAAAAGATGGAGAGGATGGACTTTTCTCATCATTGGGGGGTTTGTAGACAGACTAGAGACACATATTAGAGTTAGAGGAACATGGTGAAGTGGATTTTGCACAATATGTGACCTTTAATGGACATCATGGACTGATCGATTATTTCTGATGCATTTCTGAAGTAGGGAAATCTAAATGTTGATTGGCTTTCACAGCAAGAGTCAGGATGTCATCACAGTGGACTGTGCCTGCTTTAGCTCCTCATAAACAGCTAGACTTTTAAAGAATCTGTAAATAAAGATGACTTTATAAGTGAAGAATGCAAGTGTTTTGCCAACCTCTGGCGCTGAGGTGTTTTTACAGAGACTGCCGACATTTATCAAACGTTCCCTCCGTCTTTCTGCTATTCTAAAAATTCAGAAAAAAAAGATGAATCCTTGGGAATCGCTAATGAATCCACAGCACACGATCAATCTCTCCGCTCTGGCTCTCTTAGCCAAGCTCTGGCAGGTTTTCACCAGGAGCTGTTTGCTCTGGATGAGCTCACTTGCCAAGAAGAGATCTGACAAATCAAACATGATATTTCAATTCAAGGTCATGTCGGAGCTGCACGGCGCGGGGATCAGCCAATGGGACACACCTGGCACGGCGCTGTGGCAAAGGTGTGTCAGAAATAGGCAGAGGCGCTATGATGTGGCTCACACAGCACTCAACACCACATTATTAAAGACTCAACTTATTATAGGCACCACCGCTGCTGCACAGTTAATCCAACACACACTAACACACACACACTCATTCCCACTGTGTGGTGGTTTTGGGCCGAGGACAGAAGCACCTCCGGGGTTTTGTTGTTAATAAAATCATTTTGTGTTTGTCAGCTCTCCTGGCTGCTTGCTACGACTTGTTCGTAAAAAAAAAAAATCTGGCTTTGGTTGTCCCCAGGTATCGGTGGATTTATCTTCATCTGGATTTAAACACACACCCAGCAGAGGAAGTCAGACCCTACTCAGACAACACTCATGGAAATATAAACTTGTATGTATCTTCAAACAGTGTTCTGAGGAGGTGATCGATAAAAACGTCCTCTCTGTAAGCCAAGCGCGTCTAAGGGGAAACTAGCAGAGCGTAACTCTAGGACTGTGCTTGATGGAAAGTGTTCCGTCTTTCCCCTGACTGATGTCCTGCAGGATCTTCTGTGCCGCTGAACTGGACCAGGGATTGAATTGTTATTGATTTTCAGATCGGACTCCAGCTGAGACACAGGCCTGAACTAAGTCTCAAGTTTCCAGTCCACATATCACTGTCATCATTCTTAACTTTTGTTCGATAAAACTTCAAGTCTCAGAGTTAACTGAAGCGTTTTACAGCTGACTGAAAGCTGATTACAGGGAGGGTGTGTGTGATTGACAGCTGTCAGTCACTGACCTTGGCATGAGCGCTCGTCCGTGAGCAGTTTGTGTCCTTTCTGACAGCTGCACTCGAAGGAGCCCACGGTGTTCCTGCAGAAGTGATCGCAGCCTCCGTTGTTCTCCTGGCACTCGTCGATGTCTGCAGGGGAGGGAACAAAACAGAACGGAGAGGCCGTCAGTCACAGCACCATTTGTGTTAACCTCCACACATCATGAATAGAAACTACTGGACTTCTCCAGGTTAGGTCAACGCTTCGTCTGGCTGGTTGTTAAATCTAGTGTTTTGCTTGTTTAACAGGGATTCAGCAGGGAGTCTCATCCTATGATACGCTCGTTACCCGGAACTAAAGGAGTCTGGCTGCTGGGAGAGGACTGAGAGAGGAGGAGACAGAGACTGTTATTGAGAAAGAAGTCCAGACCGTTAAAATCTGATCTCTCTCTCTCAATCTGAAAAACATCACAAAAAAATAAGACCTCTTTATTACATCAGTGTTCTGCTCTAAGTTAAAGATGGCCTTGAGTGAATGAAGGGTGCCAGTGCAAAAAGTGCTCACAGGGTCAAATAGTAATGTTCACCATCCAACATAGTAGTTGTATGTTGCCTGCTGTTAAAACACGATGCTAGCACTGTAGCAGCTAGCTCCACTGACCTTCACAAGGTTGGAGAGGGGTCAGGTGGGAAACTTCTTTCTCTAGCTGCCAGCTAACTGTTTAAGTCACAGCCTTTATCCATGCAGATGCCATAAACCACAGTGAACACGAGGGCAGCTGTAAGCTAATTATTCCGTCCCAAATGCTCGGCCTGTTGGGTATTCTGCACCCTCAGCCTGGAGTCCTGTTGCAGAGTGACTGAAAACTCAAGGAGCTGGAGTCCGTAAATGTTTTTAAATCTCAAATGAAAGACCTGGAAGCAGATTCTACAGGATGTGGATGATTTGAGCTCGACTGTTTGAACTACTGACTCATAGATGTTTTTTCTCTTTCAATGCAAAGTTTAGTGTTTTGTAAATTAGTCTGTCTTTGTGTTTCCGTCTGTAACTTTGTGTTTTTGCTGCTGACTGTCACGACCAGGTCTCACTTGGAAAAGAACTTCTTAATCTCAATGGGACCAACCTGGTTAAATAAAGGTTAAATCAAGTTTTCTTCTTGCTTCTTTTAGATTTCCAAGACGAGCATGATATGGGAAACATCTCATCAGGAATGTCATTGCTGTCTGCGTAATAATGCCTCTGAAAGACATCGTGTCTTTGTAAAACAACAAAGTATTATTCTCATCTTTCTTGTTCTATTTTTTGTTTGGTTAGCGAAAACAAAGTAGAACTCAGGAACTGGCCGGTCGATCAGACGCTGCCGGACAAAGTGTTCAGATATTTGTCGGACTGCTCCAAGAGGTCCTAAACAAACAGATCAGCTGTCACGGGAGAACGTGTCGGCTGAATCCCCGCAGAATAAAAAAAAAACCTGGATACCTGAGCTCGGGTCCAGGTGTGGAGCAGCGATCCAGAGGCACAGATTCTAAAATAATAATGAGGCGAGCACAGTCGGCCCCCGAGGCAGCGCGGTCGGTGCCAACTGCAAACCTGCTGTCAGATCTGGTTTCACAAAACCAAAGCGTTCAACCTGATGCCCTCACCTGCTGCAGCACTGTGCCCTCACATGAACCTCATCTCCACAGTCACATCTTCAACTGCTTTATTTATCATCTGTGTGCATTTTTCTACTCCTCATTTCCCATTTATAGCATGTACACTCCATGTAGTTCAGGAAAGTGTACGGATTATTGCTCTAAAATCTGGTTCGAGGAGACAGAAGTTAGAGGTGGTAAGGATGGAGAAGAAAGAGAAAGAGGAGCAAAGAGAGGGGACAATAGTCTGGCAGATTACACGGGCTAAGCCCTATTTGATTGGCACTCTAAGTGATGAAAATTGGGAGGTTTAAACACCTAAGCCCTCGAGCTGGCAAATAAGTCGAGCAAGACGCCGGATAGAGGAGAAAGAGAGAGAGGAGAGAAGTTTGATGAGGGGAGAGGATGGGTTATAGGAGACACAGAGGAGAAACGGAAGCAAGACATTATCTTTTTAAATCAGAGTTTAGAAGAAAGGAGGAGAACTTGTTTGATCACGTTCATCTCCAAATTAAGTGATTAAGGATTCGTGTTCTCCTTCAATCCCTCAGAGAAAATGTTCCCTGGCTCGTCATTTCTACACTTCAGCTCCTTAAGCCTAACTTCCTCTTTAGCTTCTGCTGCTGCACGTCTGTCATCTTGTCCGATCTTCAACTACACAATTTACAAAATAATCATGAGAAGTCCCACCATGAAAGGTCTCATCAATATTTTTAAAGGAATTGGTCTTTGATTCCAGAAACAAAAGGAAAGCTTTGTCACATTTAGCCTCGATGGTGTCGGCTGTGTTGATGACGCGATATGAGGAAAGTTAAGCTCCACTAGTTGGCTTCAACACTTTCTAATCTTACTGTCACCAAGCCTTTGAAAGTGTTCAGGCGGGGCTGTCTTTTTGGCTACCTGGTTGATCCTGCCAGTAGCATATGTGTGTCTCAAAGACGCAGCTGGTTGTGCTGGTGAAGGAAAGGATGAACAAATTTACTCCTTGTCAAATGAGTTTTTTAGACTTTGTATTAATGACATATTCGGGCGGAGAAGTAATGTGCATCTGCAGTGAGCTGCACAGACTCAGAAGCCTGACAACTGTTTTGGCTTCTGCGCTCAGTTAGCAATTTTCATTCAGGTGACTGACTGGGCACCATCCTGTCCAGACTCCAGTTCTGATCATCCATCAATGGGAGAAAACCAAAATCTTGACAGGCACGTCATTTTAAGTTTTATGCCAAGCAGTGATTGGATAATTGCTTTTTTGGAGTGCTTCAGAAACAGTCAGTGCAGACTCTGGGCGCTGTTCTTTTTCATCTCTGTGTCTTGGCACGCTTTTACAGACGACAGTTCTGCACACAAGGAGAATTTTAATGTTTTTATGATGCAACAGTAAAGGAGGGGACTTCAAAATTTTCCATCGAGAAGCATCCATGAAAGAAAAACTTTCAGAAGAAAGTTACTCTGTGGTCATTGGAGGTGCCAGGGGAATGATTTGGGCCACTTAAACGGCAGGGTTGGTAATTTTCAAAAACTAGCATGATTTTGAAAGTAGCATTCCCTCTGTGCTCCCTCAAAAGCCACGCCCCCTTACTAACATGCACGAGCGCCGTTGGTCCAGAAGCGACCTCAGCTCATCCTTTGAGTGTGGGCTTGTGCATGCATGGGGTAGAGAACGAGCAGGGAGACAGGGAGGCGTGTGATTGGTTCATCAGACCAATGTCATCAGCAGACATTGGTTGAAGTTTTTACAGGCTTACAACTGCTACAGATGACAGATTTTCTCTGTTCCTTTTTCAGAGCACATGAGTTATTAATTTCTGTCAGGACCTACAGACAATTTCAACCAAAATCTTAAAAAGTGGATCAGGAGAAAATCACCAACCCTGACTTTAATGCAGCACATATTTAGACTATTAGTACTCAGCCTGATCAATTCACAGCCAGCTATTAACAGGGTAAAAAAGAAGGTGGCCACACAGGTCCAGTCAACACACACTGCGAAACGGTTCTCGGTGTAGCGTGATAAGATCCTTAGAAAACAGCCAGTAACTCAGCCACCGCCGTGTTTTTCCATCAGGGCCGACTCGAGCCTCCCTCGCCTGATCCTCTCGCTCTGTATCCTCAGGGAGCTTCTGCTGAATGAACTCTTCATCTAAGTATGGAGCCGAGACAGGAATCCACAACGAGCTGGCTGCGCGCCGCGGTACAAACGTAGTAAACTGTAAACGCCCCCGCTGCGCCCTGTCAGCGGCCTTTTAAAAAAGGGATCGTCCCTCCAACCCTGGCTAAGCTCAAACGGATTTCCCCTTGACTGGCTGGAGGGAGGAGAAAGAGGCTTCGGGTTTTTTTTTTTTTTTTTAAGGAGAGCGGGACAGGTAAGGTCACCCGAGTTGGTGTCTGTGTGTCATCCCAAAAGCTGATGTCATTGTTGCAGAGAAGCATTAAAAGGAGGACTCAGTTATTTTAAACCCAGGCCCTATTTAATGTAGTTTGGGGGTTGAAATGATTTATAGGTACAAAAGGTTTTTGGAAGTGCTCCAGTACATTACTCCAGACTGCAGCCTGGAATTTGGCTTACATAGCTGCAAATCAAAGAGCATCCACTATAAAGAGCTTCTTGTTCTGTCACTGACGGGCTCAGATGAGTTCCCTGAGTGCGCACCACAAACAGCTGTTTCATATATTTGTTAAAGAGCCACCAACCCGTCGAGAAGCTCATTTGACCTCACTGATCACAGGAGTTGTTGGTCTGCCGCTGCCTCAAATGGAGTCCTTTTTATTGCGTGAATGTGTGTTTTACTTTTCACAAATGTGTGTTCTGAATTTACCATTTAGGTCACCATGGTTACAAAACAAACCAAACTATTTAAGAAGCAATTGACCAGCAACTGCGATGTGTACTGCGATGTCAAATTACTGAGGGAGTGTGGTGAGTTTTCAAAGGAGAGATGTTGCTTCTCTCTCTGGCTGAAAAAGTATTCTAGAAAAAGGAGGTAGTTACACGCTCATGGTGTCGGGGCAGGGCCGTGCAAAAACAGCAGAGTGAGGAAGAAGATACGCACTCATACATGCCACAAAACGGTATCACCTGAAAAAGTCCTCTGGTTGAGATGTTGCGATTGTGATGGAAATCTAAATGTTTTGAGGCATTTGAAACAAGTGTGCGGATATATCTTCTATCTGAAGCAAAAGGTCAATCTCTGTTGTGGGTCAACTTTGAACCTGTGAGTGGCATATATATGAACTTATAGTGGCCATACTTCGGTCGGGGGGCATTCCCAGCGATTCAATTCAGCTATTACAGCCTATTAGCGGTTGCCAGCTAAGGCTATCTAGGAAATCTTTACTGCTAACTGCCAGTGAAGGACTGAGGCCTAACTGACAGCTGTTTGGCTCTAGCTTCCTCTTTCCTTCCTCTTACTCCCTCCTGATCTTTACTGATTACCAGTGATTGTCCTCCCTGTTGTAGGTGTCAAACCTGCAGTCAGCTACCATTAAGGATTTAAATCTGTCGTTGCAATTCACCTTTTTCTTTTGCATGCTGACAGCAGCTCAGAGAATGCAGCAGTAGGGCCGGGAATCTTTGGGTGTCTCAAGATTCGATTCCGATTTTGATTCTTGGGGTCATGATTTGATTCAGAATCTATTTTTGAATCAAAACGATTCTGGATTCATTGCTCCATGGATTCAAGGTCTATTTATGAATGAGTACATACTTTAGGATCTACTTCAGTCATCTTTGAGGCTGGCTGAATTTCTTGTTGGTCTATTCTACTGAGTTAAACAGCTAGCATTAGCACTTAGCAGAGAGCGACTGATTAACCACAAAAAGCCTGATTTTTGGAAGTTATGAATTGATTTAAAATCTTACAAGATAAGAATCTAAATTTTTACATAAATCCATGTTTTTTCCCTCCTCTATGCAGCAGAGGTTCTCACTTTGGCTGACACACTGTTACAAAACTTGCTTGAAACTACAAAGAATTCCAAGCCCAGAATATTTAAAATACAACATTTACTGAAGCTAGTGACTTGTGAATAAACACTTAAAACTAATGTTATAAAATCCACAAGAAAAAAAGCAACAAAGTTGAGGAAATTTGGATTCTCCAGTAAGGCACGTTTGTAAGACATACTTCCACTCAGACTGAGAAACACACAAACACACACAAACAAAAACACACCCTCTGCCCACACTGTCTCCGCTCTAATACCGATGTTAAACCAGGGGATACCACTGTGGGTCTATCCGACAGACAGACACAGCTTCGTAATTATTCTGGCAGCCACAAACGCTGGCAGAACCGAGGCATCTACCCACACTTAATGGCCACCCTGGGGACGGCTGAGCCTTATAACAGGGGATATAATTACCTTTAATGGAGCTTAAATAAGCTTTGAGCTTAAATAAATACATTAAGCCTCAGAACATCTTGAAATGATAAAGTCTGAAGGAGGAGAGAGAGGACAGATAAAGGCGAGTCGGGAGAGAGAATGGAGGGTGGCCTTCATGTGTGGCAATGCTGAGAAAATCTCATTTCTTCTACTGGTATTCAATCTTCTTCTACTCAGAATTAGAACAGCACTGCATGTTATTTTATACCTGAAGAACACTGTTATTTTAGTTTTAACCTCAAAATGGTAAACCAGGTGGATAGGTTCATCTTGGAGTCACTTTTACAAGTCCTACATATAAGAATTAGAAAAGCCTTTTAATGAAAATACATAAAGGCAGTGCTGTGTTGATACTGGTTCTGAATGAGACCACTATAGGGCGCTGGGGAGATTGTTGTCATCAACAAACTCTCTTTTTGTGACTTTCTTATTGAACCAGCAGGCCAAATGTTGGACTGTGTTTTGTCTGTGAAGAGTGCACGCAGGAGGAGAATAAAATCCTAAAGAAACTCACGTGTGTTCGCATGAACGGACACCTTCATGTCATGATGCACAAACATCTGGAGTGCCAGAGGCTATCAGCTCAGCCCGAGGGACGCTCCTAATTAACTAATGAATGTAGGACTGCACATGGACAATAATGAGAAGCAAAGGTATGTGAATCACACCCTCTGCTGATTCCCAACAATCACACATAAGTGAAAAGCTTCCACACAAAATACAGAAATGTGCACAAAACTCACAGCGGTGATGTTGTGACTCTCACTCTAATGTTTCCTGCAGAGACTCTTTCCACCTCTGTCTGCCCACATAAGAGAGAGGAGGCATTTGTCATTTTCACCACACTGCTGTGTGATTCTACACACACACACACACACACACACACACACACACACACACTCTGTCTCACGGGATCCATCTCTGACATTTACTCTAGACGATCAATATCTCCCCACGTTCTTCGATCAATACTTTCATCCATTGCTGAGAGCTGTGGGTGTTTGTGAACATCGCACAGCTCGCCCTGACATTTCCAACCTCTTGGTGGCAGACTGATACGGCCCGCATGTGACACACATAGCGCAGGTTTCAGAGAAGATAACTTTAGTGCTCTTTCGGGCCTTTTTTTAAAACCTCCCCAGAATTAGATTTTAAGAGCAATTTTACGACTCGAATAAAGAAATAGAAAAGCTGGCATGAGCCGCGTATTTCCAATTGAACAGAGCTAACGAGAGTTCTGAGAATCTAAATGGAAAGTTAAGAAAATGTTGCAGGGAAATGATTAAAGAACAAGAAGCAAATCTAGTTAACAGATATTAAAAGTATAAAAACACAACATCATACTGAACGAAGCCTGTTCTATAAATACTTTCTCTGTTGGTCTGAATCTTATGTTACTCAACATACCGACTCTGTTCACACAGTTACATCAGAGTTTCTCAAACTTGCTTCTGACCACGTTTATAAGTCACAAAAACCTCATGTCGTCCTTGAATCTGTGCGTTTCCTTCTCTGCATCATTAAAAGACTAACATGTTCAGTAATCAGTGCTGACAACCTTATTTGATATTTTAACTAAAGTCGTTACCTCAGCCAGGAAGGAGTCAAGTTTCTATCCAAGGTAAGAGCAAACCTTAAAAATATGAAAGCATGTTCCCAATCAACTACAGCAATGGAAAAAACTGCAAGTTTGGAAGCATCAATATAAGAAGTTGGTGGTATTCATTCTTCAATCAGACGCTGTTAAATCAGACGACAAATTAAAGGCAGGTATTCAAACATGACAGAGGAACCTGTTGGTAATCTGTCGAGAAACCTTACAGTCTCATTATCTCTCCACTTGGATGTGATGTCTTTGACTGCGGCTACTTTTTATTTTTCTAGGGAACAGTAAGGTTCTGCAAAAAATGACTCATGCAATGCAAATATCAGCCATTTACCTAAAAGGATAAATCCTCATCGTACGATAGCTGATGGCTTGGGAGATACACCAGCTTTAACACCTCGAACAAGCGTCAAACTGTTTCTCCATTTTGGTGGTCTTGAAAGGGACTGAAGAATCAGAAATCTTGACAACTATAATATTTTAGTGGTATAAATGTAAGCATCTTTCACGAGGGGAATGTAAGCAGATCTACTGGTTGAATGGTAATCCAGAGTAGATCTTTTGGAAGTGAACTGTTCTGGCCACATTGCAGGCTGAGGGCCAAAAGAGAAGTCTCACTAACATCCACCTGGGCCAAAGGAAACAAGCACTCCACCCCCCCTCCACCCCCCCGCCTGCTCCTCTGTGAGCTTTAGGGCTGTGTTTGAGAAGTCCAGTGTTTGGCCTGAGAAACCCAACTCCAGAAGAGACCACAATGCTGCTGTGGGGCTCAGCTGCTTGATAAAGCCCCCCGACCGACCTGATTGATTAGCACTGCAGCTTAAACAAACTGCCATCGATGGGGGTGGAGCAGTTGAACCCTAACTGCTCACCTCTGACAGCAGCATCCAGAGGTCAATCCCAGGCTCAGGCTCTTATGTAAGCGGCTCATCCGGCTGCCTCCCTCCTCAGACAAACACTGAGATGGAAGAGGGAGCCCAAACAAGCTGACCAAGAATAAAACTCTAGCGTTGTCACTTGAGCCACATTTAGACTAGCTTGTAGGAATGTGCAGCTCATAGCTCCAGGGTACAAGCTGCACACAGTGGAGAGTTTTACCAAATATAGTTTTACCAAATATTTGCAGTGAAAAGCAATTAAAGTGAATACATTTGCAGAAACCCAAACCTGTACAAATAATTACGGACCGAGTACAGGGGATCTAGTTTTCCTGGAGAGAGTTGGTTTTCTGCTTAGGGTGTTGCCGGTGGAGAGGACAGACATCAGGCCGGGAGGTAGCGTGTATTTATTCAGGTATTAAACGACCCCAACGCTTGACTTAGTTTAATAACAAATACTCAAAGGGTGCACGAGGGCCAAGGGAAACTCTCAGTTTTACACAACAATAAAACAGCCAGCGATCTGGGGGCCCCCCCGGGGCCAGAACAGGGCCCGCTTACCATGCTGCAGTCATGTAAGGTGATGAAAACCACGCAGTTCTGACTTCATGAAAGCACCTAACAAATGATGACTCTAAGGAGGTCCTGGTCTTTGACTCTCAACGGAGACACTATTGAGATGAATTGCACACGTGAATTATTTTACAAAAACTTTTCAATCACGCAATCTTTATTTGTAGAACGGCAATTTGAACAAATGTTATCTCAAGACACTTCACAAAAAGGGCGGGTCGAGACCATTGCTCTTTGTGGAGTTTAAATCACACATTTCAGCAGATTTATTTGGAAGAGAAACAAAAAGGCAACCATCCATCCAATCCGTTTTTATAACTCTCATCTGAAAATAACTTGAATGGTAAAATCTTATGCTTTGCCTTCAGGTTCAGCTCCATAGTCCAGTGAAGTACTTGCTGACAACCAAGCTTCTCATTAAAAAAAAAGTCAGAACAGTTTAAACACTTTGCATGGGGCGGCAACTAACTCCCAACCAGGAGGGAGGAATCCAGTGTATGGCTGCAGAAAGTGATCGTCCTAGGACTTGATGCCAATGACTCCAACCATCCCTCTCTGCCTGTTGAAGGTCACAACATAACCAAGCAACAAAACTAACCGTCATCAGCAAAAGTTCAGAGATTCCCAGCCTTGAGATTCTCTCAATTTCTTTATGCTAATTTTCAATTTAGCCATACAAATAAACTGAGTGAAAACAATGGAATTAAGAAAAAAGAGGACTACAGTATTTGTACATGGGGTGAACGCCCTAACAACTGGGTCAACAGCGTCCCATAAAGTGTGACTTTAACTAAGTCAAGCAGTCCCCCCCAAAAAACTAGGATGAAAATACATGACTGATCATTTTCTCGGGAAGACTGGAAGGAAACTTCAAATGAGAAATGTTTTAAAATCCTGTCTGCATGTTTCTATGCATAAGTGGTTATCATGTTGGTTTGGATTTAGAAGTCTTTTCATTTCTTGGTAAAAGGATGTGATCATGTCTTTGTCTGCGCAAGATCATGTTGTGTGTGTGTGCGTGTGTGCGTGTGTGCGTGTGTGTGTGTGTTTTAGGACTTTTCAGGTAGAGGAGGAATGCAGGCCAGTGAGGACGTGTCTCAGGTGCCAATACACTCTGAGCACCATACAAGACAATACACCGACCACACGCTATCAGCAGAAACACAAACACACACACACACACACACACACACACACACACACACAAGCTACAATGAGCTCTTATGTGCACAAAATAGAGACTTAGATGATATGTGTTAATTAACCCACAAGAACAGATGCACATATGGACACACACACTTACACGGTAACTCATCCGACCTTCATTGTGAACCTTCTAATCAAACATCTGGAAACTGTTCAGGAAAAAAATCTCCTTCCCATCTCTCCCTCCGTCTCTCTCTCTCTCTCTCTTCTCTCTCTTCTCTCTCTTCTCTCTCTCTCTCTCTCTCTCTTCTCTCTCTTCTCTCTCTCTCTCTCACTCACTCAGCCGGTTGTCGGCACGAGAGCCCTGTGCTGAAACGCCTCCTCTGGTTGGCGTGTCTGTCATCGTGAGAGGCTGAACCGCCTCGTCTGTCAGCGCAGATGAAAGGGCGTTTATCAGACTGGTGGGTTTTAAACATGCCCTACATAGTTTATATTGAAATGATTATGATAGACAGGCACGACAGGGCACATCCCCTCGGCTTTTGAGCGAGGTAGACACAGACAGGAAGAGAGAGAGCGAGAGAGAGAGGTGGAGAGGGAGCTGTCTGTCTCTATCAAGCAATCCGGTGCCACATTAGATGAGACCACCTCACAGCGTGGCACTTATCCGGCCGCTAACTGCTACGTTCAGTAAACTGCTAAAAGCCGAGAATTATACTACACTCCACTACAACCCACGACTGTGATTACATGTGCCACCAGAGTCCACACACACATATCACCTCGCTTGTATTGTATTCAGCCGTCAGAGATCTTGATCTACCTCTGTCACAACCTATGCAAGCTGTTGCCAAGGTTACAGGACGCCTTGTCACACAGACTTCGTCTATAAACAAAAGACGTTTAGAATGTTTATTTGGGGGATTTTCATGCCCTGATTGGACAGACAGGACAGAGGATAGAGTCAGAAATCGGAGAGAGAGAGTGGGGAATAACGTGGGAAACTCCAGGGCTTGACAGTGAAATGATAGAGCTAAAAGTGAACACCTGAGACACAAGGAGAGCTGATGACAGTCATGGTCAGAGAGTTCAGGTGTTCAGACTGGCAACCAACTTTTTTCAATACCGCCTCACACCAGTTGCACTTTCTTCAGTCTAGTCGAGTCCCAAAGCGCTGCAGTAATGTTGCGGTGTACGCTCAGCGTGTGTGCACAGACATTTGGTGTGAGTGTGTGTTTTCCCGCTCAGTGCCCGGGTGATAGATTCTGATCGATGATTGCTGCCTGCTCCGTGTCTCTCAGCTCCTCCACCACTGATCCTCACTTTGGGATTTATGAAGCCCGGGGGCTGATTCACAGCCAAATTATGTGGGCGGAGCACAGCTGGACTGTACTCCTATCCATCTTCCCCACTCAACTCAGACCCGGAAAAAAAAAAAAAAAAAAAAGAGAGAGAGGGAACTTTTCATCTTTCCAGCACTGTAAATGCTGGGTTCAGTCAGGAACACAAATCACCTGAGGAGACAGGGTGGAAGTGTTTGAACCGGCTGCCGGGCTTCACACTGACATCAGGGCAGTGGACAAGATGTTCTCCCAGCATGCAACTTTAGTCATACGAGACTCTCAGCAGACGAGCATGCAGAAAGGACCACTGAGACAAGGAGATGGCCTCATGCCGATTGTTTTTCATTTCCAGATCGTGCTGTCTTTCCATGAAAAATGTTGTCGCTGTGGTTTTTGTAACCGATCGGCCTCAGTGGCGGCAGCAGCGTTAGCGTCGTTGTTTAAGGCAGGGCCCAAAAAGACCTCAATTTACAGTCCTCCAGTGCTCAAAGGGAAAAAAGATACATGCCTCGCTGTGTGGTTGTCTGCACTAACAATGTGTCCAAGAAGTTTTTTTTCCAGTGGAGGACAAATCTGCAAAAATGTTACCCCTTAACATCTTAAACTATGTCCATGCTAACCATATCTTGCTGTATGTTTGTTTAGTGCTTGTCGTAAATGTATTTGTCATAAGGACGGTTGCAGAGAAGACACTGTTCAGTGACCAGGAGTCCTCAAATCGCAAGGTAATGAATTATCCTCGGGAATAGAGGATGACTTCATACCTTGCCCTTTGCTAGCCTCCGTGCTTCTCTACAGCTCCACCCTGTTGTCCAAAGATGATCAACCTGACTTCAAAAAAACTAATAAGGTGACTGCAAACATGCTGAGCTCCAGGCTTCAAGAGGGTGGTAAAGGGAGAGAGAGAAACAATGGCTTTTGTCACTGTGACACACGAGCTCAGAGGTGACTTACTGCCTCCAAAAGGACTAAAACATGAAGTCGGTAAGGTCAGGAAAAATCATCAATGTTACGCAGGCAAGGGAACCGAAGGACTCATTTGAATCCCTACAGGACAAAAGGAAGAGAAACTTTCTGATGCACAAACATTGATATGTTAATCTGATGCATAAATCAGCCAGCTGAAGCACTCTAACATTTTCATAATAAGTACTTTGATTATTGTGCAAAGTGCTTTGAATTAGGAAAATACTTTGTTTTTTTTGGGGTTGAGCACATTTGTCGGTCGTTTGCTGTATTTAGTGCTCCTGCAGCTGGATGGTGCAGTCTGTGTGAGTGTGTGTGCCACTGATGAAAGCGAAAGAATGAGAGGACAAGAGAGAGAGAGAGAGAGAGAGAGAGAGAGAGAGAGAGAGAGAGAGAGAGAGAGAGAGAGACTGCAGTGGCCTGCGTGGGCCTCACTGTTCAAACATCTCAAAGTTTGCCGACGCATCGTCTGCCTGCCAGGCCTGAGACAGCTCCGGCTCCAGGACTTCACACACCTACATGCCACATTCTCAAACTGCTTGACACTCATTCTGCAAACCCACATGCTCCAAAGCGCGCGCACACACACACACACACACACACACACACACACACACACACACACACACACACACACACACACACACACACACACGATAACAAAAATGTATAGAATATACATGTATCTCTTTTAAGCACGCACACATCAAGCAGGGATTTCCCCGTGCATTTAGGCGTGTCTCTGTCGCCTGACCATCACTTTGTAGCCGGCATATATCATACCTCCTTGACCATGAGTGTAACACGTGGGACCTTTAGCGATCAGCGCTAAATCTCTTCTTGGAGGAGAGCGGCCACATGGAGGTCCACACATCAACCACCACACATGTAAATGTGGCATACAAACATGGAGCTTCTTTATCCTTCTCACAGTAAATACAGATAGTTTTGCATTAAGAATTGTTTGAAAAACTGGATAAAAAATACTTGAGAATGCAACTCAGTGATAGAATCAGCTGAGGTGATACCAAAGCTGCTTCCACATTCCACATTCCTCCATAGAAGCTTCATTAGAACTTAAGCCCGTTTGCAGTTGCCTTGACTAGGAAACTAAGCTCCAGGATGGAGACGAAAAACTTTTTTTTCTGGTACAAGGCTTTAACCCGTTTTAATTCTGCTGTTAAGCTCGGTTCATTAGCATGCTCAGATGTGATTGAGTTTTGTAGCGAGGCTTCCCTGGCTTAACTCTGATGATGTGACGACACAAATACAAAAGTTATGCCAAAAACATTGCTCATCTTTAAAGAATCTGGTGCTTCATGTAGATTCAATGACTAAGTTGACTCATGTTAAGACAGTTTGAACAGGAGGGACAATTACAGCATCTAATAACTCTTGTATTGTCTGCATGGGCATGTGTCCCTGTACGTGGAGCCAACCCTCTCCTGTCTACTCAACAACCTGTCACTCCTGCTTTGTTTGGTCACTTGAAGAATAAAGCAGCGCTGCCTGCAAAGAAAGCACGCTCAGTATTTGAGTCTGTTTGAAGCCACAGGTCGGCCTCATTCACAGAGGGTTGTTTGTTTAGAAGAAAGCCAGAACACTATAATAGGTTTGGGATGTTTAGGGCCCACGCTGTGACGACCTTCTTCTCAGACAACCGTCATTGACGTCACTGGAGAGCTGACGGAAGCAAGGAGAGACATTCAGCGGCAAAATCAACAACATGAAGCATCGGCGGGGGCAGCAGTGACCGTGACCAGAGCTGGAGGTGAAGCGGATGTTTTTGGCCCTCGATCACTCAGATACCAAACATAGCAGACTCAGGTGCACACAGTGGCCGATGCATTGACCCGGACAGGAGACTTTCAGGTCGGACACATGTAACAGTCTTACTTCCCAGTTCAAATCTTGGTTATCGGCCCACATCCTCAGAATCTGAACAAAGGAACCCCTGTACCCGTCAGAGAAACAGCTTTGGCCAGTCAAGTAAGCAAAAACAAATAGGCAATATCCAGTTAGACCCTAGAAATACAGCAGACAACTTTGCTAAGTTAGATTTTCATCTCATGTTTCAAGTGTTCTAGATGAGCAGCAATAAATAACACGTGGTGAATGTTTAACCGTCTCAGTTTGATCACATTAAGGCAACAAAAACTAATTGGTTGTTCAGAAAAACGGTTTGATTTTAGCTTTGATTTTTGAAGGTTACTCTGCAACTAACACTAAAATAACTGTATAATTCCTTCCTTTAAAAATGGTTAAAATGGAGCACAATTTATTCAACACAGCTGAACACTGGTTCACTGTGTCTCCTGGTAAACGATGGCATACTGATTTGTTTAGACACAACAGTTTAGACACAACATGTCACCGACATTGTGGGCCTACATTCATAATAATAGTCAAAATTAGTTAGACTTACTCCTGTTTCCTTTATAAAATATTTCTCTCCTCAGATAGCCAACACAAACAAATGTTCACTCGTTCTTAGAGTGTTACAGCTCAACAAACAAACGAGCTAGAGGACAGACGTTTACCTCGTCATATTGTGAAGCCGTTGCATTTGAAAAAAGGAGTAAGAACAAGCTAGGTGATGCTCCCACCCTGCGATGCATTCACTGACCTTTGCAGGTTTTGCCGTCGGGCTGCAGGGTGAATCCCACGGGGCAGCTGCAGCGCACCCCTGTGGCCGTGTCCTTACACGTCCTGTCGCAGCCACCGTTGTTCACGGCGCACGTCTCTGCACACGGGCGGGACAGGGATGGAAAAAAGATAAAGAGAAGAAGAAGAAGGGGGTGTGTTAACATGTGGCCCCTGCTTCTGAAAAGAAATACAGAGACAATGACGTTGATGTGGTGGAAACAAAGCTTCATGCGGGACAAGAATACACAATCCAACAACAACACAGTAACTTAAAGTGTATCCTTGTGTTTGCTCATGTAGCTTTGTCAACACACAGATGAAGAAATTACATCAGAGCATCATGTTTTCAAGAGGGTAGACATTTTTTTTTTTTAAATATAGAAGTGATAAATACATTTGTCATATTCATCAGTAGTCATTTAAAGAAGACAGAACAACATGACACTGTGCTGATGGAGGAGGGTGAGGAACTCTTTGGCCCAAAGGTCGCTCCTGTTTCTACAAATGTGACAAGAAATCAGTTAACACAAATAGAAGAAGGTAGGGTTAAGGTAAGTCGATAGAAAAATAAAGTTAGTGCAAAGTTGAGTGCAGTAAGTCTCGAGCACACCGTGAAACCGGCGTGTATATTTTCCTCCAGAAAAATGTTCTTGTACGCGGCGCAGATAAAGTTTGCTCGGACTTGTGAATATTGCCTGAGCTGATCCCAAAGCAAACACGAGCTCATGGTAACTCTAGCTCACCTGCCTGGCCGCTGTTGCTTTAGCTAAGCTCAGCACACACTTTCCCGACGGGCCTCAAGAAGTGCTGAGGAGGCTGAAATTTGACGTTAACTTGTGTTTGTTGAAGGGATTCAATGAAACGACACCTAATAAGGCAGTTTCACTTAGTGACTGTTCTGCTTTTCGAGGGTTTGACTTCAGTCATTTCAGAGAAAGTCCGACATGCTGCTGAGAAATGTTATTACACCTCTGTTTTCTAACTCCTATCTCCTTTAGGAACCAAACTGAGTAAAACTTTGCGACATCAAATAAGTGCTGGTCAGCTCTGTGAAAGTTGACATTTGGAATTCAAAGGCCTTCGCTGGGCGACAGCAACATCTCAATCGAGGATATTCCCCTCCTTCTTGGCAGCTTTTCCCCATTTAATTAAAATGCCAGGAGATTGTGCGTTTGAGAGAAGTAAAAGAAGGGAAGCAGGAAAAGCCCTTTCAGGCTGGCAAACACATCCAGATCCAGAGGTCAGGGCATTAGCATAATGCCCTTTCAGAATGCACAGTCACAAACACATCTGAGCCAAAATGGCTGCTTGCTTTCTATCAGGAAACAGCACGGTGTTTGTAGATTTGTTTGTGTTTCTTCATGCAGCTCCAAACAACATCAATCTCATGGCGTTTTCCTTCTTTTGAATCTGTTTTCAAACCGCCGTTTGTTTATCCATCAAAGCTCTGTGGTCGTCATTTTGCATTTTGTCATGATTTATTTCTCTCTGTTGAGGAGATCTGCGGCCAGATAACAAGTTTTCAAGTTTTGAAGAGTTTTTTTTTTTTAGAGTGAGGACGAGGGAGGTTTTTGTTTTATTGTAGGAAAACAGCCAAGAGAAAGGAAGGCTGGAAGGAGAGGCTCTCCATCATCCAGGCAGCCTGTCTGATTGGCCCTGTGGGGTATAACAGCAGACCCCGTCTACTCTCTGGGTCCGTGTGAAAATGTGTATTCTTCATAACTTATGATTGAGGCCCATGGGCCTGCACAGGTGTACACAGATCCACACGTATGTGAGCAGAGGTGACGTGGGTGGAGGTGGTGTTTATGGGTCAGAGTGATTTATACTGAGTACAGTGGGCCCTATCATTAACTGAGGGTGAGCACAGTCCTGCTCAGGCCCCTCTCTCTCTTAACCACGCCCAGCCCAGCCCGAGGGCCAGACTGAGCACGGGAACACAGATGCACCGCCGCCGAGCCTGATTGATATGCTGGACAAGCCCCTGGTACACCCCCCCCTCGCCCCCCTCGCCCCCTTCGCCCCCCTCAGCCCCCTCTCCAAGCCTTTTACACCCTCAATCTAACCCTGCATATTTCTGTCTCAGCCTGCTCTGTGTGTGTGTGTGTGTGTGTGTGTGTGTGTGTGTGTGTGTGTGTGTGTGTGTGTGTTCTGTAAGTTTCTGTCAGGGCATATTTCTGTATGTTTTCTTTTGGGTATTCTTGGACCATTTTACTTGAGATTATGCACACACAAAAAAAAAACCCTGATCATTTGACCTTGTATCTAATATTAGAGTGACTTGTCTACCACTGTCTGCTCAGGCCTTGCTTGAAAAAGAGGTCATTTGATCTCGAGCAATTCTGCCTGGTAAAATAAAGGTCAAAGAAAAAAATCGTACAGTACAGATTAAGAAAGTCACAAAACCAAAGAAAAAAAGAACCAAGAGGAGCAGTAGATCAAATCGGTAGGTAAGCATGAACTGATTTGGTCCATGAAGTCGATCCTCCTCTCAGTATAGATCAGACACAAACTGCGGCTGTGTCTGAAATCACACACCTATTCACTGTATTGGGCATTTTGTAGTGTTGTCCGAATCGTTAGTGAGCATTATCATACTCTATATAGTGGACTCATTGTATCCCGCAATGCATAGTGAAAAGTAGTGTACAACCGATGGTCACTATTAAAGCAATAAATATACCATCATGCATTGCGCTGCAGAGTTTTGAAAAGTGTTGTTTGACTGCTCTGAGACGGACGAGAGGAGCGTTACCAGCGTGAACACAAATTTGTAGAGAAGTTCATATTCGGGGAAGTGACAGGAAACGTCGGGAGGAGAGAATGGGAAACGACATGCGGCACAGGGCCGAGGTCGGACAAGAATCAATGGCTGCTACAGCGTGGACTATAGCCTCTGTACATGTAGCACGCGACACAACCGCTAGGCTATCCGGCCCCATATTTGGTGCATTTTTTACTGACAACTAGAAACTCCTTTTTTATTAAAAGTTAAAGTTTTTAAATGGAGTAAAACAGGACCTGTGGACATGAAATGTCAGAGAGGGGCTGTTACACAGTGAGTGCGCCAGAGCTGTTAAGGGTTCGGTGCCTTGCTCAAGGGCACCTCGACCGTACTGGGGAAGTGACCTCCAGCTACCAGACCAACTTCCATACTTTGGTCCACATCGGTTTCCAACCCAAGTCCCTACAGACTGAGCTACTGCCGCCCAAACATATGTATGCGTTTTTTAAAAGTACCATCAGAATGATATTACTAATCACTGAAATTACCTCCGTTATTTACCGGCATTATGGATCTCAAGCCAGCATTGATGAACCTTTTAGTTGTGCGACAACGAGCAGGACACTGTCAGTAGCAGGGGAGAGTATCTACATGATTTTGTGCCAACATGTGCACTATATAGTCCACTACATAGAACTCCCTGTAAGGGTAGAGAGAAGGGACAAAGTGTGTGATTTCAAACACAAGCTGTGCCTGTGGAAGATACATGCACTTTTTATTGGTACATGTCGCCTAAAAGATATCATTGCAGCTTTGTTTGTTTGTGATTGGGAACAAATTCATCAAAATTATGTCTTTTATTTTATGCAATTTAAATCAAAGGGAGACTTCAACTTTCCTCTTGCAGCCCGTAACGAGCGATGTGTAGGACTTACAATGTGTCAGCAAGAAGCCGAGGAATGAGAGGGAAGACGGTAAGTATATACATGTCCATCACACTCCTTGCATGGAAACGCTGACCTCGGCAAACCCCACTTTTCCATGAGAGGAGGACACATGTTCTATTGATTAAAAGCTGGGGAGCAGGAGAGAAAACCATGTCACTGTTTATACTAAAGCATCATTCCAAGTCACAGCAAATGCCCCACTACTGTAAAAAGGTGAGAGGGGGCACGATCAGCTTTCAGCACTCAACGGGTTCCCTGTTTTTGCTCTGTGATGGCCACATAACTCGGCTGTCAGTCAGCGTGGCTCTGGTCTGCAATCAAGCCACACAGCTACACCAATACTTCACACACATGTCGGCAGCTCCACCAGTATGAGGTGATGGTTTATTTGAAATCCAGGGTTTGGCACTTTTGCCCAGACGTGTCCAGTATCAGGCTCCTTTATGTAGCTATCCTTTCATATCAGCTTCATCAAACGTCTGGGTATTACTTTTCATCACTTTGCCCGACGCTCCCTCCTCTCCTCCGCCCTCCCCGTTTTCATTTCCTTCTCACTCCCTTTCTTTCCCCCGGCCCATCGTTGTCTCAGCAGCACCTTTTTATTAGTTCAAGTTCCATTTGTTTCGATCAGCATGTTGTCTGCACCGTGTGACGGCAGAGACTGGAGCACCGTGTGTCAGAGGAGGCAGACAAACTGATAGCGGTGTCAAATCTAACATACTGATGCTGTTCGGGCTGTGCCAATGTAACGCCAGGTTGGCCTCAGTGCTCTCTGCAGTCACATGCATACACACGTGTGTTCAAGCGCAAAAGGCATGATGGAGTAACCAAAGAGGAAACATTTAATTAGAACCGACATACCATCAGAAACAGAGCTGTAAGTGTGGTCGGTATTGGGTTGGTATCTTAATGCAAAAGGAAAGGAGTGTTCACCCGTGTCAATGGATTTTAAATTTAACATTTTTGTGGAACTGAAAAAGTACAATTTAATACCACTGATACATTTACTTTTAACTGTAAGTAAGCGCTTAATTGTACAAAATGTTTTTTTATTCTACATTAGGGGCAGCTGTGGGTCAGTGGTGGAGTTGGCCGTCTCGCTCTCCTGCGGTCGACATGTCAAAGTGTCCTTGGGAAAGACACTAAACCCCAAGTTGCCCTCAGTGATATTAACATTGGCGTGTGAATGCATATGCACTTTAACAAAATTTGCATTGCAAATGTGCCTCTGATTTAAAAGCTACAAAACCAAAGTCAGCAAGCTTCTATTCAAGAATGTGTCTGTAGTACCTTGCCCAAGGATACTTTTATTCTATGTGCTGAGCGATAATGTGTAGTGTCTATTTTCTTCCATTCCACTTATTTGGAGATGTATTATGGTAACAGGATGCTAAACAAGCTAGCCCAGATGCCCCTCTCCCGGATTCTGAGGCTTTCCATGGTCAGATTGGATTTTGTAACCCTACAGTAAGTTCTGGATAAACCCTGGCGTCAACTCCTAGTTAGACCTGCCCTGAAAACCTCTAAAGGGAGGCACCCAGGACAAGTCCTAATCCAATGCCCAAACCACCCAAACTGGCTTCTATCAGTGAGAAGCAGCAGTTATTCTACTCTGAACTTCCTCTAGATGTCTTAGCCCTGTACTCTTTCTCAAAGACTCATCTAAGCTGCAGAGGAACTTAATTTCAGTCTGTCATATCCGTGATGTCATTGGTTTTACCCAAAGCTCATCTCGGGGGGGTAACAGTATGAACATAGATCAACTGGTTAAACGAAAGCTTTTGTCTTCTGGGTCACCTCTATTTTTATTATGATGTTTTTCTACAACACCTGCATTACTGCAAAGGCTGTAAGCTGCATCAATTTTTCTATTGATTTCAAAATCCATTTTACCCTCACTCATGAGACACACATATACTTGAACTTCTTTGCTTGAGACAGAGGAAGGCTCGATATAAATTCAACCTGCTTACATGAGTGAATGACTTGATGTTGAAAATGGTATTGTTCTTTCTGTTTGTGTTTATTGATGAAGCAGAGCGGGATTTTCTGGCACAACTTCACCAACTACCAAGGTGCATGAAGAGTGAAAGGCTTGAAGAGGCTCCGAAACACATTTAGTATGGAGATCAACTTTATTAACAAAATTGTCTGATACCTCTTGGCTTGTGGCCTTCATCAGAGATAATGCAGAAATGCGATGGTCTAATTTGTTAATCTTTATGCTACATGTGTTGCTTGGGCTTTTTGACCTGTGCATTATTGATACAAATTACGTTTTGTCTATGATCGGTGTTCGCAAAAAAAGATCGCAAAACAGAAAACTTTTTTCTATTCACCCAGTTTTTCCAATACCAACAAATAAACCTGAACGACACCTCACTGAAGACATTCAGAAACCTGGAAGCAACACGGCCTTTTCAAAACTTAAATCAGGTTTGAAAAGTGTTAAACATTGCTTACCTAATTTACTGCTCAGGCCGGCCATGATCTCATTGTGCAAGGGTTAATTTGAAAGTAAACCTACATCTAGGGATTGTTAATTTTTCAGTAATTTGAAAGATTTTTCCCATTCACATTGATGTGTAGAACTAGAGATGAAGCCAGTGTGGAGACAAAGTGTTCAGTATAAGGAGAAGAGAGAAGGACAAAGTAGTACAGAAGGGACCAGGAAGCGCCCATGAAACAAATTCTTTACTTTTCCTCCAGGCCCACTGGCCAGAACCTGCTGTGATAAAAGTTGTATAAAAGACTTCACTCTGTACAGCAAATAGGTTGGAAGAACACAGAATGAAATCTGGTTTGATGAATTAAGACATCAGGAAAATGAGAATATGCTGTGTGAGCAAGAAGTGACAGGGTAAGGGTCATTGGTCAACCAAATCCCAATCTTCCTTCTTGTTTGTAAGTACAAGTTCATCACGTGCAGTTTCCACAGGATCCTTGTCTGCTTAGCCAATCGCTGCCTCCATAGTTAATGCTCATGTTTCCAAAGCGCACACCATGACCCATCTCAAGCAGATTTATTTTCAATTTCAAAATAAAACACAATATACAGACTCTGGATTGTATATCCCATCATTTTATCAACATTATGTTGTTGGTCTCTTTATTCCCATGTTATCTTCTTGGTCTCCTGTGATCTTATGGACCTGTGAGTATAGCTGTAAATGGCTACGCTCCGCTGGGCTTATGCATCAAAAACAGACCTTGTGAGGTAGGGAGCACTGTCAGACGGAGCAAAACTACAGTGGAGACGGAACGCTGCGCACATACTGTAGATCCTGTGGAAACTTCCAGTTACACTTAAACTGCTCATATTGATCCATCCATGCTTAAGATGTTAAATCCTAAATTTAAAACGGATAGCATAAGATTTGATCAGTAGTGCTGTGGACTGTTTTGTACATCCCTAAGATACACATGTAAGATTAAACCTGATAATGACCTAAATGAGATTTGAGGTTAAAATAAGAAACTTCTTTTGGGGTCGGGCTCACATCCATTTGGTCATAACATCTTCAAGTCTGCTGACTTTACCTCGATCAAACGGGAAAACCTCACAGATGATTCTCTAAGGTCGAGATCAGTCTGCATACGTTGTAAATTCCAAAACCAATTTTGAAATTGGGTTGCATCATGCGCATGAAGAGAGGAACTTCCAATTCGAATATGGCAACTTTTTATGTAATCTAATCTAGTGCATGTAAAATGTATCTGGGGATGAAGTCATCTCTATTCAAAAAGGAATAACAAAAGATGAGACTGTACCTTATCATTTTACGTCAACAGCAGTATACTATTGGCTGGAAAGTTTACGATCTGTTTTTGGCTTCCTATCCCTGTAGGACTGTCTGCCATTGGCTCTTGTTGGCCACTCAGAAAGTAAAAAAGTACTCATCAATATTTTGAATCTGAAATACCAAACTTGTTCGACATTATTGGAAAATCCCAATAAGTCTGCAACCAGTCCAAATAGTAAAACTGGATCTGTAAACCCCTTTTAATCTGCCAAGCATTGGATCATACAGAAGTCCTAGACCCATTTTCCCGTCTGATTATCATGCAGGTTAAATTGGGGATAAAATGGCTAAAAACTCTTGGAGTCGGAGCCCACCCTTAGCGGAGAGGAGAGGAAAGACTTCAAAAGTATTCCTGCACTTAATAATTTGAAGTTTGATTTGAGTCTTGTCCCTTCTAATGATTATTAGATGAAGAATGTTGTGCCAAAAGCAGTTTGACTTTTATTAAACGGTTCTGTAAATCTGGGTACTGAATGTCGTCATAACATTTTCAGGGGTTTTGCTTTGCCTGTAAAGTATTCTGTCTTTGTAACATGAGTATTCAAAAAAGGGGAAATGGAAGATAAAACATTTGGAGTGGAAGGTGCAACTGGGAAAGTGAATGTTAGTACTTGAGAAAACCTCAGAGCTGTCTGAAAACTTGGTAGGTAGGGTTAAGGAGGAAGGGTTCAAAGAGAAACAAACTCTTTTTCTCCATCAAGTTAGATACTGTTGCAACAAAACTGTGACTGTGGGAGTGGACACAGTGGGCATCAAAGGTTTACAATAAAGAAATCAACAAAATAAAACAGAGAGAGGAAGACGAGAAGGAACGGAGAGAAGTGGAGTCGGGGATACAAGCACAAGCGCCATGGCAACACATAGAAAGAGGAAGAAAAGAGTTACCCATAAGTAGCCGCCGTTTCACCCGCTTGTCCACATCAGCTACTGACGTGGCATTGAACTCAGAGCTCTCAATTGCAGCCTCATCTTTCTCTAAAACACAAGTGACAAGGGGACAAACAGTGAGCAGCAGGTTAATGAGAAGCCCAAATGACCAGACCTTCAGCCCCTCTTGGCGTTTGAGCAAAAAAAAAAAAAAAAACAAAGCCAAGAAGCAAGAAGCGATGAAGAAGCGCCAAAATCCCTGTTAGAGTGTTAATCCCCAAACAAATGATAAATCCCTCAGAGCAAACAAAAGAACAAAACAAAGTAAATGAAAATGATCAAGTCAGTGTGTAGCTTACAAAATGAAGCGGTAGGTAGGTAGGTAGGTAGGTAGGTAGGTAGGAAGGTAGGTAGGAAGGGAGGGGAGATGGTAAAGGTTTAGGGCTTATTTATTAAAAAAATAAGGGTAGAGGTTTGGGGTTTTGGGGGATGGGAGGGATTGGGGTAACGTAAAGGGACATTTTATTTCTGATGTAGACATTGCTGTTGTTGCCGATGAGTTTCTGTCTTCCATATCAAACAGCCACGCTTTGTCAGCAATGATTCCCTTGCGCAAGGATGGAGCAGGAAGACGAGACAGAGAGTACAGGAAAGGATGTCCAACATTTCCAAGACATGTTGTCTTGAATGTGGGCACAGAGACTGAGCAAAAGGAAAGAGAGTGTGACAATGACAGAAAGAAGAAGAAGAAGAAGAAGGGTGCTACAGGAGAGACCAAGAGGTCTGATAGCAGAGTAAGATACTCCAAGAATTGAGCAATGACAAGATGATGGAGAGGGAATGATGGACAGAGTGGGGAAAAAGAGCGAGCAAGGGAGAGAAAAAAAGACTGAATCAGTCCCATCATGGCCCACAATGGGAGAGAAATATGAGGGAAGAAGGGGTGCACTCACTGAGAAATGGGGTTTTAAAGAGAGGGGATGCATGCAGAGAAATAAAAAAGCAGGAGGAGGCAGTCTGGGGCAGCGCTGGTTGCCTGTTTGTCTATGGAACACATTACAACTGGCTTTAACAGTCAACACTGGAAAAACCATGTTCCCAAAGCTGGGCAGTCGAGTCGGGGGGGGGGGGGGGGGTGGGGGGGGGGGCGGCTGTGGAAGGTGATTTGGGAGAGGGAGGAAGGTGGCGGTGGCTGTTAAGATGGCATGCATGCGGTGCTGGGGACGGTGGGTTTGATGATGGGGCTTGGAAAGGGAGTCTGCCTTTCATTGGGCCTGAGTCATTAGGGCCTGAATGAGCATCTCTTTGTGAATGGATGCCTTTAGCCGCAATAGGAGCGGGCTTTGATGTACAAACACAGTCCTAAGGGTGGTGGGGGGAGTTGGATATTGGGGTAATTAATGTCCCTTCCATTCCCCGGCCCACTACCGTTTTTCTCTCTCTCCTCTCAGGCGCTTGATGGACAAAGTGAAGTACTCTCTGAAGTACACTCAGGGATGAATGGAGGCTTTCTGGTGCTCAGCTAACGGGTGAAATGTGGTTGTGTGAATGTGTGATTGTTGAATGCTTGTGCATACCAGTGTTCATGCTTTTGAGCAACGACTTGCTTGAGTGTGTGAAAAAATCTGTCAGAGAGGAGGATAAAAATGCGAGTGCGAGACAGGTTGAGAAGGGGCGGCAAGAGAGGCGTACCCTGGGCCCACTGGCTCCTTTAAAGTCTGTGGGACTAAGTGGTGGTGGGAGGCCCGCTGAGAGGGGAGCGTTTTAGAGAGCCGGACCTACACAGGACGAGGAGGGAGGGAGGGAGGAAGGTAAGGAGGGAGGGAGGGTGGGGAGTAAAACCACTTTACTACAACTACAGCTAGAAGGGAAATGTTAAAAATCAAATCACTGGTGAACAGGGTTCCTTAAAAAAACAGCAACAACAAAAATGTACTTCAATTCAAAACGGGGAAAAAAAAAAGAAAAGTAATAAGAGAACAGAATTAAAAAGAGAAACCGTTAAAATGCAGTGCAGGTTTTTTTTCCATGCAGCTGAACGTTTAGACAAGCAGACAGATGGACGGAAGGATTAGCAAAAGAGGTAGTGGAAGACAAATGGACAATATGGCAACTATGAGTGGACACATGCAGGTTATACGAGTAAAGAAGAGTGAGTGGTGCAAGTCCCTGCCTTTTTAATTGAGGTGTATGGAGCGAGAGAGGGGGCTGATGGATGGGGATGAGTCATGGAGGTCATTTTGCTGTTGGATTGTGGGTTTTGGAAGTTGATGAGCCAGTTGTTGTTTTTTTTTTGCTTTGAGGAGGTGGAGAATGAGGATGTAGCGAGAGAGCTTGAGGAGCAGGTAAGGTTTGCTTTCTTGGGAGCTTAACCTAAGATCAGGCTGCAATTGAGATGTCCAAGTCTAACACCCTCTGACCCCACCCAGAGTTCCTCTTGTGCACCGAGGCCTTTAGAATCCATCCGATTCGGCTATAACATGTATGCTCAGACAAGACAGGCAATCAGGTACTATCACCAGAAAGCAGGAGGAGGAGGAGGAGGAGGGAGGAGGAGGAGGAGCAGAGGGAGAGCGCTACATAGAAAGAGTAGAAGGGAAGGTGGGGTGGGGTTTAAAGGTAGGCCCATAGAGCAGTTGGGACACTCAGATCACAGACACAGAGGTCCTTCTCTCGTCAAAGTATGAAGAGAGACAGAGACAGAGAGAGAAAAGAAACAAGACATTTGGAAGGTATGGAGAGGAGGGTTCCTGATCGCCATCAGTTTGGCTTCCTCTTTGAAGCTTTTGTCTTCGTGGTGTTTCTTAAAAAGCAGCTGGAAAGAAAATGGGGTTATGAGCAGTCAAAACATGGAGCTGCGGAAAAGCAGCTCAGCAGTCTGTCCAAACAGTGAAGGTAAAAGACATAGAGAGATACACAAACAGAGATGAAGAGGTGTTTCCAGTGTTTAAACACAGCAGGAAGGACAGCATATCAAAAAGACATCACAGTCCATGAGTGTGACCCCAATAGCCAAAAACTTAACTTCTAGATGTGCATGTGGTTGTAATCTGCTCTGCTTACATGTAATTACGTGTTAAATCACACTCCTAGTTGTTGTCCCTGGTTTTAACCACATGGAAAAGTTGACTTTGTTTTATTTGCTTCATTAAGGTTTACACCGCCTATTACAAATGAACCAGAACTTGTAAACAAAAGTCACATGGACTCCCAAGTAGCTCACTAATGGGACAGAGTTTTGGTAAACGTTCTTCCTGCCAATTTAGAGAATGTGGCAAGATCGTCGCCCTTAGAAACTATAATCCCAAAATCCTGGATTCTAGTGATCTTTTTGTGATTGATCTTTTTGTCATCTTCATTTTTAAGGATTTTTTTCCACCATCTGAAATCAGATCCAAATCTATCCAGCTGAGCCAAACTCTGCTGAACCAGAGCTTTTGAATTTAAACTAATATGTTAAGTAAAGAAAGAAAAGTTAGAATAAAATACAGGGTCCAACATTAAAGTGAGTGCCTCTGGCCCAGACTGGGCCTCTGGTTCGAGGATCTACTGGACCCAAAAAACTATACCTACTGACCCTGAAATAAATCTAACACAGAATTTTACATGCTACACTTTGAACTAGTCCAGCATCAAAATCTAAATACTAAGATAATATTCTTTTAGTGTTCCTTTTCAGACAAAGAGAAAACTACAACCAGACTGTTCCAACACTGCCCAAATACTTGATTTGAGCATAAGCCCCGCCTCTGACGAGGCAAAAAGCCAATCATAGTTTAGGATTTAGGGGTGGCACCTGGGGTGGCCAATCAGATTTCAAGCAGGGCCTGCCTATTCTAACTGCCTTGTTATTTCTTGTAAATCGATTCAAATTTTAACATAGAAGCCATCGCACAATGTCATACCTTTTTATGTGCAGGATATCCTGTCACCTATTTGTCACCAAAGTTTACAAATTGTGTTTAAAAGCCCAAATGTCTCCAGAGCACAGGCAATAAAATAACATTTAAAGTCAACCTTTAACTTAAGTTCCTCCTGCGATTACACCTTTATCAGTAATTTGAAGACACAAATTATAAATGTGTGTTTGCAAATGACCAATACCTGATATAACAGGCCCTTGAGGCTCATTTTCTCAAAGTTACCATTGAGACTGGAATAAGCCTGAAGCTATAGACTGTCAACAAGAGTGAGGAAATGTTGATGTTAATTGCTTTCAGTTTGCTTACATTTAAATCAGCAGTGAGACAGTAGAGTAAAACAGAGTTATGGACAACTCCACTTACCTGGAACGCCTCATTCATCCTCGACTGATTAGAAAAATTGCATGGTAAAAATAATATCGTCTACATGTTGGTTTGCAAGGCCGCCTAAAATGCAAAGAGAAGAAGCAGCCATGGCAACCATATGAGCATGGTTGCGTTCACATCTCCAGCATGAATCATGGCCAAGACCACGTCTTCAAGCAGACTTGAGCCCGGTACCCAAGTACGGTACGTTTGTGTTCACACTGATCAAATGAACCGGACTTTGGGGTCAAGTGAACTTGGAGCCGGGCCCGTCTCCTTAGTGTGAAACCACACTAAAATTTGAGTCTCTCTGGAGGCCTTGATTGGTGAGACCAAATGGGTTGAACAAGGGTCCTTCAATGTCCTTACAGGGCCGATGAGACACAAATGCAGCCTAGGACCAATCCAGTACCCATGATGAGATCGTTTTCTCTCGTAGCCCGACTGTAGTCACCCCTCTAGCTCCACTTCTGGATGCTGTCAACTAAACATACTTTTTCTATGTGCAGTCAAAACTCTAAAATCCATCCTGTCTTCTTAGGAAGTTAATACATCCCAAGTTTCATATTTTATGTAAGTTACATAAACTGTGTTAATTACATCAGTGATGTAATGTACACAGGATGACATTTATCTGAACATAATGAGTTCTTTTAGGGCCTGAACTCAACCAAAGCATCTGCATGGGACCATTGAAGGGAGAACATGTAAGCATGTTCAGTGATGTTCAGTGAAGTGAGACCATGAGATGGATGTGTTGGCTGGGAAATGACCAACATTTTTACATTTTACTTGACATCTTAAAAAATTTCTACCAGTGCTGATGGTTCAAACAGGACTTTCACCCATAAGACTAAGGGTTCAACTCCAGTGTGAATCTTAAAATCATTCTAGTTTTTTTTTTTTTCCAGCTTTTATCCAGCACAATGATAGGTTTCTTTAAAGGTCACATATTCTCCTCCTCTTTAACCAGTTTAAATAATACTCAGAGCTCCTCAAAACATGTGTGTGAAGCTTCTTGTTACTCTGATCCTGTATTTGATCATGCCTATAAACCCCTCTATTTCAGCCCTGCTCAGAACAGACAGTTTCTGTGTCTGTACCTTTAAATGTAAATGAACTGTGTCTGACCACGCCCCCTCTCTGGAAGGACTTGGGTGGCTCTAGCTTTCTCGCTCCATGTTCTATTGTTTACGGTGAGAAGGCAGACTCAGAGGGCAGAACAAACACCTAGCTGTGGGAGTGTCACCCACCTGGGGGAGGGGTTACTGCCCTTTGTGATGTCATGAAGGGAAAATCTCAAAACGACCTGTTTGAGCACACATTTTCTGAAAAGTGGAGTAGGCAAAAGACGGAGTGGATTTTGCATAATATGTGACTTCTAAGGAAACCATTCAGCACCTTAACCTAACCAAAAAAAGTAATTTCTCTCTACAAATCGGTACGTGAAAACAGACACTGATAATTTGGGGAGCAAGAAGACGATGAGTCTGCAAACTCATAGCTTCAAACTCACCAATCGCCTCGTACATAACACGAATGAACTACGTGCTAACAACAGAAACATCTTTGTGACTCACCGATGCAGGTCTTGCTGTCTGAGTGCAGGGCGTACTTCTGGTGGCAGCCACACACTGGCCCTGTGTCTGTGTCATCACACGTGTGCTGGCAACCGCCGTTTCCATAGTTACATGTCACTGGAGACAACACACACACACACACACACACACACACACACACAGTCAAGTTTTACTCCTGGATTGTTAACAGTGTTGAACAAAAGACTTGTGTAATTAAACGATTTAAGATTTTTTTTGTCTGTGAAAAAGAGGTAGAGGGAGAAAGTAAAAAAAAAACTAATGGGAGAAAGAGGTGATTAGAAGGAGGAGATTTCACACCGGGACCTTTTCTGGAGAACTCAAGAACCTCAGCACTTATCCATCAGATCTCACTTTACGTCCTTGGCTCCGAAACAGCCAACGGGACTCGTACTTTTTAAATGGGCCACAAAAACCTAACACGGAGTTTGCCATGATAAACACAAATGATCCATCCAGCAGTTGTACTTTCTCCTAATTTTTCTAATAGTCACAGTTCTGGAGGTGAAAAGGGAAAGCATGCGTAAACACATTTCAGGGAGCATAGTGCGGTTTTCCTAAACTCGGCCACTTTTGATTTTCAAAGCAGAAAAAAAGGAAAGGAAAGGACGGTAGAAGCAACTTAAAGAGGATGAGGTGGAGAGAGGGAAAAAGGATGTAGGAAAAGAAGTAGGGATGAAATGGGAGGAGAGACATGTATGTGTGTGCTCGGAGGAGTTAATTGACATCACTAGCACTTCTTTCATCACCCGTTTACTGCCGTCCTGTGCCGCCATAGCACTGCGTCCCCCGCTGCCAATGAAACACCAGCACGGTGGGGGGGGGACACATTAGAGCCTTTCAGGAGCTTTCACAATCTTTACACTCTTGCTGTCCAAGAGAAGAACAAGATGTGTTGCCAAACAAAGTGTAACTAAAAGCTTATTTTCCCCCCTATCGAAAACAGCGGAGGAGAGGGGTTAAGAAACATGAATGCTCTCCACTGAATCCTTCAGCACCTTCAGCTTGGCCCGAGACGCTTAACTGATCTTGGTCTTAAATGTCCACCCTCATTTTTTCACCGCTGAAGGCCGCCTGGAACATGTCCATCATTGCTATTACAGATGTTTATTACAGGAAGAATTTAGAGCCTCCATCGCACCAGTACGTAACCTCAATAAACTCCAGACCATGAAACTAAGTGTTAATACCTCGCTGCCATGCGGGTTGTAAAGTAAAGTGGCGAGTCAATTGGCTAAAGATTAACAGATGACAGAAAGTGTTACGCAGGATTGCAAGACATCCAACGTCTGAGACGCTTATATAAAGGGACATTTCAGTAGTTTAAAACACGCACCAGGTATACAGACATTAACGTCTGAGGGGATGAATAGATGTATTTCTTTTGCAGAATCCTTCAGACAGCAGCCGTGAAACAAGCTGTAATGCCTGCAGTGCAAGACCTGTAGGCAATTAGCTTAATCAAAGTAAGCCCACTACAAGTGCTGTGAAACCGACCAGTGAAGGCAGCAGTAGATCAGAAAAAGTAATGCTCTGCATTGTAAAATCATCGTTGTCAATGTGGTCTGGTTGGTTGGAGTACAGCAGGTTAAAGGCTGTTTCTGGTTAAACAAAGATCTAATTAACAGCCCTGTGTCGGCAGCTAGCTGATGCAACATACAAGAGAAATCCCAAAATATATAAAAATAAAACCCAGGTTTAAAATAATCCATTAATGTGAACAAGTCTGACACATTGCTATGAGGCCAAAGGTTAACCTAACAGGAGAGTCTCTTAACTTAAATCACAAATGTGCCTCAGAAGGCTTATCGATCTTTACAGATGACCACAGACCCAAATCAGAGAAAGAAAAATGACAGCGAGGAAATGTTAAGAGGAGCATGAGTGGTTAGGATGTTCAGCATGATGTAGGGATGATGGGATGCACCGAGGTCAGGTGAGATACTTACATGTACAGTCTTTCTGGTTCTTGTTGAGCTCAAATCCAGGACGGCACTCGCACGACACTCCACCTTTGCCAGGAGCCTCTCTGCAGATGTGGGCACAGCCGTGGTCCTTGTTCATGCAGTTCATCCCGTCTGTGGAGGGGACAGAGACAGAGGAATAGACAGGACTCATGAAAACACACTCAGGGATGTTTCAGAGTTCATCTCAGGAGAAAAGAGGCTTGCCTGTTCAACTTGACCTGACAAAGTCCTGTAGATTTGATACATTTCTGAGAGTTTTTGTGCCTTTTCCAGTAGTTAGATTTTTAAATGTTGATGTAGTGTTGTAATAGATAAAAGTTAGTCCCTACAGGGTTTGTTTTGTTTTGCCTATTCGTTTCTTTTTGCAGAAGCTTGTTGGGACTCTACAGAATTGCTCTGCGACACATTTGGCTTGTCCATGTTGCAGCCAAGACATGACTATTCGTTAAACCTGCAGAATATTAAAACAAGGTAAATGGTAAGTAGCACTTTTCTAGTCTCCTCACTACTCTAAGTGCTTTTACACCGCATGTCACACCTACACATTCACACCCTGATGGTAGAGGCTGCTGAGTTAAAGTGACCATCAGAACTAACAAATGGCATTCATACACATTCATTCATATGCTGCAGACGAAACAGCGGGAGCATTTCGGGGGTTAAGTGTGTTGCCCAAGGACACATCAGACATGTAGCTGCAGGAGCTGGGGATCGAACCCTCAACGATATTTGCAATTACATTCTTCAATATTACAATATTTCTTTCAAATCATCATGACAATATGAGATAGAAAAAGCGAATTGAAAAGTGCATATCAGCTTTAACACAGTTTTTTTTGTCTCTGCTGTTTTCATGTCTCACACAATCCCTGTGTTTGCAACACTTCCCTCCATAATCCAAAAGGCTGCACAACAACCAACATGGTGTGGAAGTATGACCATTACACCGGGGCCTTCATCCAATCAGCACAAAGAAAATACTGAGTAAGAAAAAAAATATTTCTTTACATCAATATCTCATTTATTGTGATAAATTCATACTTTCGTGATGTCTTTACTGGAAACGCCATATGTCGCCATAACAATGAAACAGCGATTAGTTGCACAGCCATCCGTGCCCCGAGGAAAAACATGACACAGGACCAGTCAGAAGAACTTTAAGGTGGAGCACCTGCTCAGACGAGCTGGTTTTACTGTGACTGGGCAGAGGAAGGAAAAGCACTTAATTTCTTTATTGTGTAATGTTTATGAGAGAAAATCACCATAGATAGTTTTTGGGGAGTAAGTAAAAGATATCTGTAAATAAAGGTAAAAAATAAGGTTCATCACTATTATTTACTAATAACCAAAAGCCAGTTTATGCCGCCACTTTTCACACACCAAAATATGGTCACATTTCCTCCTCTTCATCAGTTTTTGATGACTCTGATAAAAGTGTTTATTCTCAGGCTTCTTGTCTGCACTCACACTCCTCGTGACTCGACCTCTCGTCCCTCCATCCCTTCATTCCTTCACTCAGCCCGTTTGATGCGGTCTCCTATCTCGATGATTTACAGAGCGCGCTGCTGAGGCAATAATATCTGAAATAGGCCAGTGTTTAAATCTTCATCAGCGGGAAGAGGAGCCGGGGGAGGAAGCAGGGAGGCGGAGGACGGAGGGCCAATGTTCTCCTGAGAGGCGAGTGGGGAGGGAGACGGCAGCCAAAGATATCACTGAACTCTGGGAAGCAGTGGAAAAGTACGTTTGGGAGTGTGTGGATGTCTGCTCATCACGGCACAATCAGATGTCTTCACTCAATAAAGACGGTTTCTTTTATAAAGTCTGATATAAAGTGTGTGTTAACAGCTGTGCTAAATGTGAGGCCAGAGTGCTGAACACCGTTTGGCCTTCACTCAAGATTTATTTTGGAGTAACCACAGCCTTATAAACTAAGTTACAAGTTAAGATACTTGACTTGAGCTTGTATATTTCTTTTCTAGTCTTCTGAGAGAGAGAGAGAGAGAGAGAGAGAGAGAGAGAGAGAGAGAGAGAGAGAGAGAGAGAGAGAGAGCACTGTCTGTCTGTACTGGAACCAAAACAAGGCCAACATACAGCATTTGTTCATTTTAGACAGTGTGCAGGAGTTTTCTGGCAATTTGGGGGAATTAACAACGAGACCCTACACAATATAGGTTGCCTATGACTTCTATTGCTGTTGCAATGGTTTCAAAACAGTTATCAATATGTTGAATTTGAGCTACATGTAGAATCAGGTATTGTGACAACCCTAAAATCATCTTGACCTCAATGGATAAACTCCATCCATCCATCCATCCATTATCTTCTGCTTATCCGGGTCCAGGTCTCGGTGGCAGCAGGCCTAGTAAGTCTCCCCAGACGTCCCTCTCCCCAGCAACGTTTTCCAGCTCCTCCTGGGGAATCCCGAGGCATTCCCAAGCCAGAGGGCATAAATAATCCCTCCAAGAGCTCTGGGTCTACCCCTGGATCTCCTGCCAGTTGGACGTGCCCGGAAGACCTCCCGAGGAAGGCGACCAGGAGGCATCCTGACCAGATGCCTGAACCCCCTCACCTGGCTCCTTTTCGATGTGAAGGAGCAGCAGCTCTACGCCGAGCTCCTCACCCTATCTCCCTACAGTAAACACATTTCAACTGCTTGTATCCATGATCTCTTTTTCCGGTCACTATCCACAGCTCATGACCATATAGGTGAGAGTTGGAACGTAGATCGACTGGTAAATCGAGAGCTTTGCCTTCAGGCTCAGCTCCCTCTTCACCACCATGGATAAACTCACTCAACAAAAAACATTATTGCATCGTAGGTCTTCTTAATCCATCGATTGTGTATCTCCAAATTAGTTACATTAGTTATAAAATAAGAAACACAGTCAGATAGTAGACTTTATTAATAATTAGTATTTTTATTTCCCAGTACTTGAATTCATTTGGAGGCTCTAACTTCATCCAGATCTGGAGCAAAGCCCCCCCCCCCCCCCCCCCTCCATAAGTAAAGTCCCTTCATGGGGCCCACGAGCACTTCAAGTACCTCATTAAGGTGCCATTCCCCCCAGAGAGTCCCCTCCACAAACAAAACGTCCTTTCTCTAACTCTGCCAGTCTAACAGTGTGTGACAAAGAAAGGCCGAGCATTTCATCAAAGTCCAAAATCAAAGGAGCCAAAAGAAACTGTTCATTTACACCGTTCACAAAAGATCAGACACAATCCTCAGCCCCGTTAAACTGACAATAAAATCTCTTTTTTGTATCGAAAGCACGCAGAGTACCGATGTACGCGGGCTATATTACAGAGCTTAACGGTTAGTATTCCTGCTGATGGACCAGATTTAGGAAAAAAGGAAATGTTTCTATCCTTACTAACGAGCCAAAAGCTTTATGACAACAACAGCATCCGGACTTTTCAATATTTAAATAAACGCTCCTAAACTTTACCAGCATGTCTTACCCATCTGTCTTGAATTACAGCCTCGTGACAAACCATTAAACCACGCCCGCCTGTCAATCAGGTCAGCTACACGCCTTATTGTGAATAACTCTTATCCTTCATCAGATCAAAACTGATGAGTCATGAAAACATTCACCCCCCCCCCCCCCCCCCCCCCGTACAGTGTGTGATCGAGACATGAGCTAATCAGATCTGTTTGGTTTTTTGAACCAGGCTGTAAACATGTTGACCTCTGCTGTAAAAACAGACTTTTTAGAATGGGTGTGTATGTGACTTCCTGTGTTTCTGCAGCCAGCCTCTAGTGGACACTCGAGGAACTGCAGGATTATGCACTTCCTCATTGGCAACATCGGAGGTTGCCGCCTGTAAATGTGTGATGTCATAAGGTGGATATTACTTTGGACTCTGAGAGTTTGTTGAAGTGAAATGAGACATTCAAAGATGCAGCAGTGTAATTCTTTTACATCACTGAGACTACTGGGAGACGTGTTAATGCTGGCAGCTTTAATTCATATATTTAGTTTCTGTAGCGATGTATAATGCACATCTAAATTTGGACCGTGTCAAACTCAAAGAACCGGCAGCACGAAGAAGCCTGGGGGTAAAAACAACAGTTTCCAGAGCATGCATCGAGCCTGTTTAAAAACTAAACTCATAAGAAAGCCGAGTATCTACAATCAATTTAAACCTGGAAAAGTCAAATAAACGCAGGAAGAGGGAGAACCACGGGCACATGAGGGGGGGGGACTCGGAACAACCGAGCTTAAAACAACAAACTGAGCGCCGGCCGCAAACTGTGGCCTCTCAACGTGTCCGATGTGACGAGGCGGCGAGGAGCCTGCTGCTCACTGAGACTTTAAAAAACCCCACACAGGTCCCAGGATACGTATAGAGCATGATCTGATGTCCAACCACAGAGCATACCTGCTGATTCACAGACAGAGAGAGGCGGGCCCACAAAGACGCGGTCAGTTACCGATGAAGAACATGAGCGACAAGTGACAGGGCGCTGAAATTTCATAGCAGGACATTTGAGAAAATTCCTGCTAAATGCCAACGCCAAGTTTCCTGCTTTGAATATCTTAACCCTTACCAAAACACCTGAACTACGTGTTTGCACAAAGAGATAGTGTTTCCATGATTACCAGTCAAATTATATGACGTAAAAAAGCACAACTTTCTCTACTTTCACGCTGAGTCTCCGCACTTCTTCTGTGTCTTAGAGCCCAAAATGACCATTCCTGGTTCAGAGTGGATCAGGGATTTGTGTCAAAGACTGGACCATTTTTTGATCGGCCAAAAGATATTGTTTTTTTTTTCCAGTTTCCAAAAGCAATCACAGTGCATCCTCATGCTGTTCAATAATCACTTCTCAATTTCCCTCACTATAAACACATAACGACCCCCCAATAATTACTGCAAGCAGTCACATCAACCTGAAGTCCATTTTTATTAAGAGCGTTTGAAAAATCTGATTGCAACGGTCTCTAATGTAAAAAGCCACTTCATCTTCCCCATCTTCCCAGAGTGAGCTGGTCCTGGCAAAGGACGCTACGCGGAGCAAAAGCGAGGCTGCGGCAGGTAAGGTTTGTCTCGCCTGAAGAGGTCAAAAAGCTCCAGCAACACTTGCATTCAAATTAAAACGACATATCTCGGCTTGTGGCCTTCATCAGGGTCATGCTTTTAGCGGGTTTTCAAATCGCTTTTATTTTTCTCCTCACTTTTATTTGTGTCCCCGCTTTTATAGTGTGAGCTCGACGTCACTGTAAATGAGTGAAACCTCAGTGTCTTTCGAGTTAAAATAAAGGTTTAGAATTGAATTGAATGTCAAGGTCTGTCTCGCACTGCCTTAGCGTTGGCAGCCACAAAGAATAATGACACGGGCAGCAGACGGCTGGAAGCTGTAAATAAGGAAATATCCCAGCGTTGTGTTAGCGGTGACATCGTGACTGTTGGACCAGTAAAGCATTACTCAGGTATCAATATTCCTTTCCCTGCAGTGTGACTTTTTCTTCTAATGATGGAGAAGTTAAAGATTTGAGCTACCTTATATAGAGCATAAACTAAAGAGCGATTATTAGTCATAGAAGTCTAAATGTACATGGGATCATTTATTGCCGTAAACATGAAATCAGCTTTGGATTTTTGCATTCTGTGTCATTACACTGTCTCGAGTACAACGTTCATGATCAGAGCTCATGAATCTTGGGAGTTTTTTCGACATATTGAAATATCTGCAAAAATATCCTTTTCTGAGTGAATTTTCTAAAAGAGCAGAAATCAGCAGAGATCTCAAAATGAATCCAAACGATGAAGTTGTGTTTTGGGAATTCCTCGTCAGGAACGTTAAGTTCTTCAGATTGCGATAACGTGGTTTCTTTGTCACTTCTAACTGCATTTCTTGGGCTAGTATTAAGAGTGCAGAGTGAGTGTTTGCTGCTCGGAGTACAGCTCTGTTTAGATTGGAGAGGTCAGCAGGTTTACGACTACTGAAGCTCCTCACCGGAGCCCCATGCGGGTCCAGATAAAACAATGAGACACGTCTTCATGGCCCAGCGAGCGCCCCCCAGCACACAGTCTGTGCTCCGTCTCTTTATTATCCTCTGTCTGTCTTTCTCTTTCACTTTCTCCATCCACCTCTCCACACATCTCTCCCTCGCTCTCTCAGGAGTGCCGACTCCAGACCGGGTCCAAGCATATCACAGCCGTGTTATTGCAAACCCGACTCTCACGGCGCTACACCCCAAAAGCCCCGAAGTCTGGCTGGCAGAGTATGGGAGGAGGAATGAAGTGAAAGACAGAGACGGATGGAGAGAGAACAAGTGAAGAAAGAGGAGAGGAATGTGGAACTAGAAAAGTAATGAAGACGAAAGAATAATTTAGAGGCTCACACTCGCTCTCCTCGCCGCTTCCTCTGAGGATGATGAGGAATGAGGTGATGCTGAGCGCCAGTCTCACAACCTGATCTCCTCACAGGGGAAACATTTCACAGCTTCACTCAACTGTGGACAAATTATGATGTTGACTTCTGAAGAGATTTCAACACTTTAAACGTTTAAAATGAAATCTAAGATGAGAACCAAGGCCTTGGGTTTTTTTGAGAACATGCCGCACATTGCTTTCCATTTACGCTGACACACACAGAAGGTCAGTGCAAGCTTTGCACTATAAACTATCAACACCAGGGCGCCTGACCAGACTATTTCTTGACCACTTGCAAGTGACAAGATGAAGATTCATCATCGTCTTTCTACAAATGCTGACACAAACTTGTGAGGATGCATAAACTGATGAGTTTACTGATCAACGCAGGGACAAGAAATAGGTCTGTCCCTATCGTATGACTATTTTCTGAAACATCAAAAGAGAAAGAAAGAAAAAAGCCAAGGCGGCAGTTCAGCAGAAGGACATCGCCATATGCCATTATTACAGTATATGCAACCTCATGCAGAGGCCCTCTCAACTCATCTGTGTCTGTACCGACCTGCCACAATTCAAGTCCCTGATCAAAATATGTATCATTACTATATCTGAATTTGAATCAAAATATCACTATCATGATATGATGGCAAATCATTACAACCCCTTTCCCCGCTGTAAGGTGAGGCTCTGTAGTTTATCCCAGCCTTATTTAAAAAGCTGAATTCAAAGTCCTATTGGAGCAAAATCTCACCAGTCCTTACAGACGTCTTCCCCCCCCCCCCCCCCCCCCTCGTCTCCGTCCATGCTCTTGTAAATGCCGTTTTAATTGAAATCTGTCCGGCGCTGGCTCCGGGTCTCCCTCTGCTATAGGTGCTAAGCCATGAATTTCAATGAGAGCTTTTCTTCTACCGGCTGCATTGAACTCACTCCTTACTTAAAGGACTGTGCCTTTCTAATAACCCTGCACAATCTCCTCTTCAAACACTGGAGGACACAAGCAGCACACACACACAAACACACACACACACACACACACACACACACACACACACACACACACACACACACACACACACACACACACACACACACACACACACACACACACACACACACACACACACACACACACACACACACACACACACACACACACACACACACACACACACACACACACACACACCTCTTTCTGCTCTCTTTTTCTGTCTAACTTCAAACACGGAAAAAGAGCAAAAGCATATTTTTGCAGGTTTGCTCAACATGTGGTAATGACTGTATTCTTATCAGTGTCTGCATTTAAGTTCTCGTGTCGTCAGGTCACATTTGGATAAAGACCAATCAGGTTACAGCACTGAACAGGAAGCAGGCGAGTCATCTCAGAGCAAACACAACTGCAGCCGATGGAGTGAACGGTTGTGAAACCTGGAACAGAAATACTTTGTTTATCTTGCGCTTCAGTGAACTCGAAAAGAAAATGAACAAAAAAAACCCAGAGAGAGCGGACGAGGAGCCGAATCCTCTCTGTGACCGGGAAGTGACGGGGTGTATGGGAAATGTGGTCTTAATTTAGAGGAAACACTAACAACCGCTAGATGCTGACAGACTGTTCTGACAGATCTGATCTCTATTTACAGGAACTCTAAAGATCTGAAGAAGAAACGGACAACACAGGTTTTCTAGGGAGTCTGAAGTTTAGTTTTTTTCCGGAAACATTTCAGTTTGTCACCGATTAATACCACGATTGTTTACCACAAACTAAAGAAAGAAGCACAAAGACAAAAATATACTTCCTGTTGGTGTTGTCTCATATTTCTAACGATAGCAAGAAAATCATTTCTGTCAACAGTGTTATATTTGAGGGCAAAAAAAGCAGAAACAGATTCTCTCTCCAGAGTCCTCGTGGTCTGTCCAACACGTCAAGTATGACTATAGAAAGATGGATGACTTCTCCAGTTCTACAAAAGTGAAGCCAAAGTACCCCTTGAGGCGGGAGCCAGAGTCTCTGCAGTAGAGAGCAGGTGGTGGAGACGCAGTATTGATGTCCCGCCCCTTCCTCTAAACGGTTTAGTTGCCAAACTTCACCAAATACTAAGGAGGTCAAACAGCTCCAGTAACAGTTGCAGTATGAAGATCCTGAATGATGACCCTGGTGAAGGCTACGAGCCGAAACGTGTCAGTCTAATAAAGTTAACAAAATGTATCGTCATACTAGTGTTGTAGTCAAGACCACACTAACTGAGACCAGAGAGCAGGGAGCGTGTTCCTCATTTAGACCGTCACACCGGGAAGGATGCGGCCGTAACCGGGGGATAAAAATCAAACTAAAAATGAATTGAAGTTATTTGTTCTTTTAGAAAGAGGTTATTTTGGGCCTCCCTACTCTCTTTCTCCCTGATTTCCGTTTCTATCCACTGTCCTATCTCTACATTAAAGAAAAAAAAAGGAAAAAAAAAAAAAAGAAAGAGGTGTTTTCCTTCTATTTAAAGTAATGACGTGAAAATAGCCAATCAGGAGTCCGTCCAGTCTGAGACCGAGTAAAGGTGCTTTAGATTCTGAGACAGAGACCTTCAGAAAGTCGTCTTGAGGCCAGTCTTGAGACCAAAACCGATTTTGAGTACTACAACACCACTGCACACTACAAGTGTTGCTGTAGCTTTTTAAAACCCATTCTTCTAAATAGATCAGAGTAAGGAGTTCAGACGTATTCACTCATTCTTTCTGCTCACGGCAGGCCTCATAGTACCTCAGGCCACCAGACGTACAAGCCACACCTGACAGCATCGGGCAGCTGCACAAAAAATAATGAAATGAGGAATGAGACGCTTCAGTTTCCAAACAAAAGACATCAAACCATCAATGGATGCATTTACTGGAGGGACTTCTCTCTCGCTCCCTCTCTCTCTTGCATGTGTGCACAAAATGGCGATATCATACAGATTGAAATGAAGGTCGGCGATTATACTTGGGTCGCTGTGAACATACCTGGGCGCCAGACAGACTGTAATAGACTAAGGTGAACTTCAGTGAATCCTAACTTGTTGAACTGCGATGAACTGAAACTGAAGGCCGTCTGGATGGAAGGACATGTGTCCAACACTGAAACCTCTCGGCACAGCAGCTATTAAAATCAAACTTGACTTGGAGTCAACGGGCTGCAAACGAGCATGATTCAGAAATGCATGAGCAGAGTGCATGGATACTCGTACCCTCTCTGAGTGAAAGCAGCAGTGTTAAGGTGCAGCCTGGACGAGCAGAGTTCAGTATGTGATGTTTACAGAGTCCAGCTGCTGAGGTTTGATTCACACATTAACTGGAATAGAATGACTACAAAGGGAGTGTGAGGGGAGCTCTGTTTCCGGCTGACACAGATGTTGGTTTCTTGCAAAAGCGTGTCAAACAATGAGACAGGAGGATGAGTGTGTGTGTGTGTGTGTGTGTGTGTGTGTGTGTGTGTGTGTGTGTGTGTGTGTGTGTGTGTGTGTGTGTGTGTGTGTGTGTGTGTGTTATTTAAGTCCCCTCCCCATGTTTCCTGTGCCTACAACTGAAGCAGCGCCACACCCTCCGATGAAACATTTCCACTCAAAACTGTGCACTAAAAATAAAGCACATGAAGGGGAAATCATGGGGGAAATAGAGCTGGACCAAGAAAGAAACATGGAGGTCCAGCTTCCGCTCTCAGGTAAATAATCATGTTTACCTCAAAGAGAGAGACAGAGGGGGACGTTAGAAGAGCTTGTTTTCAAACTTTGAATCCCACGCTGGAATAATATTTAAACACAGTATTTATATACCTAGAAGTCACTTTCAGAATCACCTCCATGCTCAGATGACCCAGTGTGTGTGTGTGTGTGTGTGTGTGTGTGTGTGTGTGTGTGTGTGTGTGTGTGTGTGTGTGTGTGTGTGTGTGTGTGTGTGTGTGTGTGTGTGTGTGTGTGTGTCTTTGGATGCAGAGGTCTTTGCATTCTGCTGATTACTAACCTCTGCATCCAAAGACACACACACACACACACACACACACACACACACACACACACACACACACACACACACACACACACACACACACACACACAAGGATGTCACCTCTACACACCAGGACTTATGACGGGGGGGGGGGAGGGGGTGGGGGGGGGGGTTAATACAAAACACAAATAAAGCAAGCTGCTCCATTCAAGATGTCAGTGTGGAAACGACAACCATTGAAGGATCACAGCTCATGAACTGCACCGTGACCTGACAGTGTGCAGGAGTTTAGATGCAATTGTTGGTAATGAAAACGAAACGAGTCACTATTGGGTGTTTAGGACTCTTGTTGTTGTTGCTGTGATGTCAAAAAGGTACCATCTTTTAATTGCCCCTGCTCTATGACTCAGAGAGAAAATAATCCAAACCAAAGCATTAGATTTATATCAGGCCCAATGAGGGACTCTTCCTCCATGGCGGTCCTTGGTAGTCAGTCTGGCTCCTCACCCCACTACGACACCCATGACCCATGCCACCCCTGCATAAGTCACTGCCCCAAAGTTTGGATCTCACCAATCTTTAAGTCCAGAGTCCATTGATAAATTTAGTGTCATAGTTAAGTTTGACATTCAGCACTTTTTAATCAGCTTTGCTATCAACAAAACCATAGCCTAAGCTAAGAACAACAACACCAGTCACATTTTTCACTTATACATCTAACATACCTCCTTCCTTTTTTTCCAGAAGCCAGCCAAGGACAAAAAAAAGTCTTCTGATTTGACCTTTCATCTCCATTTCATTTAATTTTGTCTACAACAGCGTCTGCAGTGACCTGCTGCTGAACACACATTTTGCCATACTTAGGCTTTGAAAACATTTCCAGGTTTGTAAGTGGGAAGTGTAAGTGTACAGTAGGTGTGTAGGTGTATGACAGGTGGAGTGTTTGCAGCTCTTGATGAAGTTTGTAATTGATGATGATAACAGTGAAGTAGACGGAGCTCCCTGTACTTTAGTCTCCACGTGCCCCCGAGCTGCATTTAAAGCTCCCTCCACCTCCAATTTCCTGCTTTGGTTTGTTTAAAGTGAGAATTCCTCCTCCATCAAGAGTGTGTGCTTGTCAACGTGTGTGTGCATGTCAACGTGTGTGTGTGTGTGTGTGTGTGTGTGTGTGTGAGGGCAGCAGCCTCAGTCTGCTTCCTCTCCTCACACAATTCCAAATAAACGCACACAAACTCCCACTGCTTCGCTCCACCGTGTTTGTCTCTCTCTGTTTATTTTTTCTCTTTCTCTCCCCCAAACATGCACGACTCCCCCGTCCACTCCTCCCAGAATCCTTTGCTCTCTTTACCTTCCTCCCCATCAGAGAATAATTGAACTCTAGAGAACACAAGTTGTGTGGATTTTGTCAAATGACGGCAACCCTTTACCTCATGGCAGAATGACAAGTACCACCACGGTATGATGCAACGTGGTACGGTCATGGTCCAGTACGGTACACTTCATTGACCAATCAGGAAACTTGTCTTAAAACAAAGTGAATACTCTCAGGTATAGATGTTTATTCCTCCTGTTGGCTGTGGTCTGTACTAAGAAGCAGCATTAGTTGATTCCCTCTCTGTTCTCAGGGTTAAAACAGCGATTAACTTACAGGCTACACATCGCCATGACGACTTCTCCTGCACACCTAACCTGCCCCAAAAGCAGGTCACTCCCAGGGCAACAGATCATCCTTTATAAAAGAATCAATCTGCCGACCAATCAGGTCTGACGGAGCCCGAGCTTGGTGAACTGATTGTTAGAGGAAAGAAGGACAAGAGGCGTCGGAGATGAATCGATCTCTCGCATCCCAACTTGCTTTCCTGATATATCAATGCTTCGTTCTTACTGATATCATCCTACAGCCTCACCTTTTCATATCTATGTTTTTGTTATTGCACCTGAGTCAGTCCCCCTAAAATCTTAAAGGGGACATATTATTAAAAATCCACTTTTACAGTGTTTTTTGAACATATATTTGGGTAACCTGAGTGTCTATCGACTCACAAAATGTGAAATAAACCCATCCAGTCCTTTGTTTGTGGTCTGCATAAGTCTTACAACACAGAGAAAAATGCTCAAATTTTTTCTCCTTGTGATGTCACAGTGGGATTCTAGTAAAAAACAAAAATACCCTCCCCTTCCCTGGTATCTCCACTCATAGACTCCACCCCCAGCCTAGAACAAAACTTTTGCACAGGTCCACCATTTTTATTCTACCAGGAAAACTCAGGGGGGCTCATTACATTTAAAGAGACACACACACCAAAACGGAGCGTTCTGAGAGAGCTGGTTTATACAGGGTCACAAACCTCCTCTGGTGCTTGATTCATTCTATATTCTATATTTTGAGCAAAGCACAGCACAGATGTTTCATTTAGACCACAGAGGGACTGTTTGAAAAGGTGGCAAAGCGAGATAATATGTCCTCTTTAATGCATGCATGCTCCAGCTCTGTTTAACTTCCAATAATACTTTCATTGGCAACATTACTATGAATATGTAAAGGTAGATTTGCTGAACACTGTGAGAGAGTTTGCTTGCATACACAAAAAGATGAATTGATTTAAAAAAAAAAGTCGCAGCTTTAAAGTTATTGCAGAGCTCACAGAGGTTAACAGCTGTTGCATTAACCGACACGTGCCCTCTGAGTGCCCCGCATGTCGGAGCAGCATGCATCAGCACATCGGCCTGTGTTAATTGTAATCCCTAACATTATATTTAGCCTTCCAGGAGCTGCAGACGGGCTGTTTTCATCTCTGCCGACATTGCTCGTAAATCACACAGAGCCCCCCCCCCCCCCCCCCCCTCTCTGTGCTCGTACCCACAGGGCTGAGCAGCAGACTAATGATTTTTCAAACTGACGGGGGAAACACAAACAGGAGGGCATCTAAAGAATGTAACACAGAAAATTAAACAAAAACGCGGAGGAGGAGGATTCTTTCTTAATGACGTTGTTCCACAGTTCAGAGTCCCATCCAGACATGGCGTCCGAAAAAGAGATGGTGTTAAAAATTCCAAAACACGCTGCCAGCTCAAACTTTGCCAGAAACTTTGGTGTTGAGGCAAGAAGAAGAATTTACAAGCGTATTGTTTTCACTCTGTTTCGGTGCAGCAATGTGCTCCAAAAAGCCTCATTAATAAATCAGAAAGAGCCGCTCGACTCAGAGGTATCGATTCGATATTCAAGGCTCCCAGACTCTGTTAGACCTTTGCACCGCTGCAGACTGCAAACTGGAGTTTCATCAAAAGGAGTGATTCACAGTTTGTATTTAATCGAACCTCAACTAAAGTTATAGGTGGTGCAAACTCAGCTACACTTTCATCCCTTTTCAAAAGGTAATAAAAGGTTATACAAGACTTTTTGTTGACAAGCCAGCGATTGTAAAGATCCAAAATATCCCCGAAATAGAAATGATCTTCTCCCTCCTACGCGTGTGTCACTGCTGGAGCCTGTGAGCCGATACCTGACTCATGCGCTCATCGCTCTCCCTCATCATGACGGATCTGGAACATTTTTCGCGGGGGAGCCGTTCCCCCCTTACATCCAGGTCGAAAGCTCGCGGGGTTTTCTCTCGCCTCTGGATGATCTTCAGACGGAGCTGTGAAACCAGACTGAGTGGAAACAAAACCACAATGGAACAAACAATTGCTGCAGGCCTTATTTTCCCCCACGGCAAGCGCTGAAAGAAAGAAATGAGCTGCAAGCGGACGCTCGCCATACGCAGAGAAACAAGCCGACACCAGCTGTCTCAGAACTTTACAGACACACTGAACAGTTGTGCTTGTCATCGTTTTTATCAACACGCATGTCAATTGAAATTATGTCTGCAATCCTGAACTCCAATGCTGTTGCAGTTTTGTGAATTTTGAAACATCAGTGTGTCATGATGGATATCCTGCAGTAACAGCCAAACTTATCTGTAGTTCTCTGGAGGGTCCATTGAACTGAATTATTAGGCCAGTAATGTGTGACTGTGTACAATCATGCAGGACCTTCACTAAAGGCTGGATGTAGGGACAGGAAGGAGAAGAAAAGCAGGACCAAGGAGCTCTTAATGCTGCTGATCCAACACTTATGCACTGAGACTGTTTGATGACATTCATGGAGGGCCCGTTATTAGTCCAGCCGTGTGTATGGACGGACCTGGCCCCCTTTTGAGAACACAACGCTTCTGCATGTGCTTTGAATATGAGCGGGCTTATTTCCGTGCAGCATGTCACCTGCTGTGTGTTGTCGGATTGATCCAGAAGCTGCAAGCAGACATGCAGGAGGAGCGTGACAGACACGTATGGGGTTTAATCTGAAACCTTTGCAAAACATGTAGACCTAAAAGAAATGTGTTGAAAAGGAGAACGCGATGAGACGACGACGCAAGAGAAGGATCGCCCCGGGTAAAGACGATGGAGAAGAAACAGAGATTGCTGTGGGGCAGCGGGATGCTGCTTCTATTCCTGTGCAGGACACAAGTGTGTGATTGAGGATCTCCGGACGAGGTGGAGGGGGAGGTGGAGGGGGAGGTGGTGGAGGTTTAATACTCAGAGTCTGCCAGAGAGGAATATACAGGAAAATACCACCCTGCTGCTTACTATACTGCTTGTTTACAATGCAGAGCAGGAAATAAACACGTTTACACAGTAACTGCTTTCATTTAGGTTCATGTATAGAAGAAACGCGGAGGAGGAGAAGGAGCATTTACATAAAAACGTTGACTTTTTTTTTTTTTTTTTTTTCAAGATTTAGGAGCACATTTCTTCAGTTTGAAAAGAAAGGAAGTCCTTATATATTTGATTTGCCGTATACCTTTCTATATATCGAGCATTCTTCGGTCTCATACTGAGGTTACCTTGTCAATGGCTGTCACCTGAATTAGTTTTCCTGCTTGTGAGCTATCCCCAAACTTCCAGAAATATCTCTGAATGAAAGAAGAGCAGAGAGCGGGAGAGGGAGGTGTGCTCGCAGGCTGGTTTATGGGGTTTCCACTGAGCAAACACGTTTCTATTTCTGCATCTCTTTCACCTTTTTTCTTCCTCTGAACGTCCCCACAGAGAATCCTCTGACATCCTCAAACAACCTTACTCTGGAAAACTTTTACACAGTTTCAAGGTTGCAGACAGTTTTTTTCCGACGTCGGAATAAAATCATGAGAGCAACAAACAAATTGTCTATTTGGTTTAAGGTGTTCTAAAACTCAGTCAGTGCCCAGTTATTATCGAGAACACGCGATGTTTGAAATGTATCCTAAAGAAAAGCTTTGAAGAAGTGTTTTGAATTCAAACTAAACGAGCGATACAAACTGCTGCATTTTCCCTTTCTGCTGCACTGTTAAGCGCTTCTTGATGCTTTCCACCCGGAGCATGATGGGAAATAATCTCAATAGAAATCTGAAGCCCTTTTTAACATCTCAGGAGGCAAGACATGACGTGCAAGGACGCCGCACTACAAATCAAAGATGGCAGACAAAGCAACGAATGTGAACGCCATGGCGACAGTTTCTTCATGCGCTCGTATGACATCAGAGAGTGGACAGCTCTTCCTGTTTGGCACCAGTCAGTCACATGATATAAACGTCATAACCCCGCCCACCAGGTCGAGGAATATGTCCCTGAATATCTCCTGCTGTGTTCACACAATTCTGACTTATTGCAAAACACTTGGATGAATTAAATGAATTTCCGGGCGCTTTGTGCATGTATGAAAAAGGGCTTTACAGCGAGAGCACTGTGTCGGTTAGCTTCAGTGAAAGTTTGGAGTTGGGAGGACGGAAATTCTTTGTAAGCATCCTGCTACAGTAGCTGAAACTGCTAGTGCAACTGATGATGACGACTAAATCACTGCACCGTAAAACGCGGCACACTGCGGCCTTCAGCTGCTTCTCTTTCTGCTTCACTTGTTAGTCATTCTTTTAATGTTCCGCCAGGAGGATGATGGGAAACATCCTGAACAGCAATCTGATTGTATTCATGTTAAAAGTGAGCCCGTGTGATCCCCAGTGTTTGCAGATTCCTGTTCTTCACGGTTTTTATAGTTCATGGTAGGTGCGACAAAGCTTCACACAGACCGCACTGTGATCACTCAGGGTGAAGGAGACGTCCCTCCTCTTCCTCCTCCCCCCTTCACCACATTCCTCCACCGTCTACTTTCCGTCCCGCTGCAGAGATATGACGGATGACTGTCCTCTCATCTGTCTTTGAACTTGACTGCCACACTGTCCCCATTCACAGCAGCATGCATGTCAGTATTGTGTTAACAGAATGTGTGTGTGTGTGTGTGTGAGTGTGAACGAAAAGGAAAAGGCCACCCACTCCTCACCTCGGGATCAGCGCTCCTGCAGCACCCCTCGCCACCGCCGACCGATCCCATAAATTAAATGTGACAGGCGTGAGGGGTCGAGGATGCCATGGGTAGAGGGGAGGGGGGGGGGAGGAGGAGTTTAAGACATGACACCAGCATGAAATAGATGCCGAAACACGCATGTCTCACATCACACCCAGTGTCTGTCTGTCACTGAGGGCGACCGCGTGATGTCATGAACTCAAATCCCACGTCTACTTGTGATCCTCAAAGCCTGCCACAGGTTCACACAGCGGGGAAATGTTACTCTTCAGGAAGCTTTGAGTGGACAGCAAGAAGAGCAGGGGAGTTTTTTTAAGACAACAAAGCGATCCAAAAAAAACAACATATATTTAACTTCTGAAAATCTGAAGTCAGGCTTCTTGCCGACTTCGCTTATGGCCTGTTCATGTCCATTCACACGGGCCTGTTGACCCTCCATATTCATGTCTACAGTTCTATTTAAAGGAACATTACAATCAAACTTTTCACACAATAAGACTGATGGTCCTCTGTATTGAACTGCTGCTGTCACAGCCAATGAAAGACAGGAAACAAACATCTCACCCTTTCATTTTTTGCACCAACTTCAGCAAAGCAGCACACATCCAACTATTTCTTCTTCATGTTTTTTATGGATTCCCTCAATAAGTAAATGCTCTGTCACTTCTTTAGGCCACGCACACAAGCTAAAACCTTTGACTCGCAACACCAACACAGTAAGGAAATGTTGTGTCTCTTCTGTTAAATTTAGATCGATCAGGTAAAGCTTTGCAGGATAGCTCAGCTTGATCTCATTCGATTTGTTTTTGGAAAGAAAGAGAAAATGCATTCTCTCCAAAGGTCAGCAGGGGGCGCCTCCAAGGGTTGCAATCAAAATGGGACAGTAAGGATTCAAGTGCGACAATATACTCTGCTTCTCTTGAGTTATTCCGTCAGTCGACACGAATCTCATCGTTTCAAGTTTTCTTCAATTCAGAACGATGTTCACTTTTTTTTCACATAAATTAAAATAAAGGATAAAGCAGGGTATGTTTTTTAGATGGTGGCCGCCTTGTGATTGGCAAAGTGCTTCAAAGAAGATCAGCTACAATATAGGCGCATCCAAATATGGTCACTTCCTGCAACCCAAAATGATGATGGCAGAACCCCAAATGCCAAACTCAAGACTTTCAAATGGTGCCCCAAAACCCGAGAGGTGACATCACAGTGGTTTGGTCCACTTCTTCTGTAAAGTTCCTGTTGTTAAAGAGTTCCTGTCTTACCGTCAGAGCGGTGGATGCAGGTGTGCTGGTTGTCGCTGAGGAAGAAGCCGTCCGTGCACTGACACTCGTAGCTGCCCATGGTGTTGACGCACACCTGCTGGCATCCGCCATTGTTGTCCACACACTCGTCCACGTCTACGAGAGGACACAGAAAGAGAGAAAGTTATCGAGCTCATTAGGCTTCATAAACAAACAAACATGTACCGGTTAAAGTTTATGTGCCGGGAAATGATTGATGAGCTGGATGACACGAGCAACAGGAATGTGAGGACCAAGCACACAGACATACAGAGAGTCGGACAGTACGACGGATACACAACTACACACACACACACACACACACAGACATATATGCACACACACACACACAGGAACAGCCGTGTTTGATCCCTGTTAAAGTCAGTCGAGGGTGTTACATGTTTGCAGCTCACTTCAGCCCCATCAAAATGCCCCATTGGAAATTTACTGGCCTTTCAGCTGCACAGCGGGGTTCTATAAACACACTGTGCACCAGTAAGTCCACATAACACACACACACACACACACAACTGTTACACACACACACACACACACACACACACAACTGTTACACACACACACACACACACAGAGCAGACAGGGTGACCTAACAGGCGTCTGATCCTGGCACTGTAGGTGGTTAAATCAAACTGCTGGCACCAGCTGGTAACAAGGGTCTGACAGCACGACGATCTGTACCCTGTGTGTGCGCGCCTGTTTCAGTGTGTGTGTGTGTGTGTGTGTGTGTGTGTGTGTGTGTGTGTGTGTGTGTGTGTGTGTGTGTGTGTGTGTGTGTGTATGACCAGAATGCCTTTGCATTGTGTTTAGTCAGAGGTTGTTAGGTCGACCTTGCAGACAGGTGACACAAACACAGACAGGCTGAAAGACCAAATCAGATATAGCCTCTAGAAAAAAACTTCAATTCCACCAAGATTTTTAATGAACTCTGCAGGTTATTTTATCTATCAAGCCAAGACAGAAGCGAATTCATGACAGTGTGAAACCGAAAGGGGAACTTTGATATTTTCAACATGGACCCTATTTTATATGTTTTGGAATAAATGTCTTAGATTGCTTCACCTTAAGCCACAAAACAGGCAGTAATGGCAGCAATGTAATCATTCAGGGTAAATTGGCCTCAAATTACGCCCACTAGAGGTGCTACATTTTTAGGTAAATGGTTTGCAGGTAAATGGGTCAAATGCATCCACTAAAAGTTCTTGTTTTTGTCACAGCCAGGCTCAGATTGTTATTCTTAAGTGTCTGACAACATTACAGAAAGGATCTCTGCAGAGTTAAGAGCTTTCAAAGGTCACATATTATGTAAAATCCACTTCACCATGTTCCTCTAACTCTTATATGTGTCTCTAGTCTGTCTAAAAACCCCCCAATGATGAGAAAAGTCCATCCTCTCTGTCTTCTGCCTCCTCCACTTTTCAGAAAAAGTGTGCTCAAACAGTCCGTTTGGAGATTTTCCCTTCATGACATCACAAAGGGCAGTAACCCCTCCCCCAGGTGGGTGACACTCCCACAGCTAGGTGTTTGTTCTGCCCTCTGAGTCTGCCTTCTCACCGTAAACAATAGGACATGGAGCGAGAAAGCCCGAGACACCCAAGCCCTTCCAGAGAGGGGGCGTGGTCAGACACAGCTCATTTACATTTAAAGATACAGACACAGAAACAGCCTGTTCTGAGCAGGGCTGAAATAGAGGGGTTTATAGACATGATCAAATACAGAATCAGAGTGGATTTAGAACAAGAAACTTCACACACATGTTTTGAGGAGCTCGGAGACTTATTTAAACTGGTTGAAGAGGAGGAGAATATGTGACCTTTAATGCTTTTTGGAAAACAGAAGCCTTTAGATCCCTCCACCCACAGCCACCAGACTCAAAAGAATACTATGTTGGAGTAACCTGTACTATTAAAATCTAGGTGACTGTTTTAACTGACGCTGTGCAGCCTGAGGACATTAAGACGTACATCAGTCTGTAAATATCTCCTGTGTGCTCCCTCTCTCTCTCTGGAGTTATGGTGAAGGGGAGTCTGTGGTTTTACCTGGAAGCTCTCTACTTTTAGAAAGTTGTGTTGGGCTTGTTAAACCCCTTCAGGAGCTTTGTTAACAGTGTGTGCAGAGAGGGAGGGAATACTTTATGATCATGTCGACCCTGGTGGGACAGAGGAAGAGCAAGCTACTAACATTCTACCCTATACCTTTCTTTCCTTCTTAACTTTGTCCTTTACATTTCCTCCTACTAACGACGATTCATTTTGACTTTCTCTCGTCAATAAAATATGAAAAACAGGCACCAGTACTGATGCTTCTCATGTCACAGAGCTTTAGACTGACTTCAAATTAAGGGGAAGGGGAGGGAGGCTGTTTCGTTATTCTGTCTTACACAGATGTTAGAACCTCAGCCAAACACATGCAGACTGCTGAATCTACTGGATCATTTTATTGGCTGAGGTCTGCCTCAGTACCAACTGATACCAGCCTTTCAACAACACTGTTGCACAACTCTTAGTACCGTGAAGATCTGTATGCTGTCTGAGGGCTTCTAGTCCAACTTTCGACTGAAATCTTATGTAATTTACAGAGTTTATGAACCTCTGAATGCAGTCAGGGGCTCGACTAGACTTTAATTCTGCAGATTCTGGATGGAGGCTCGGCTGCAGGTTGCCATGTCCACTTTTCTTAGACCATTGTGTGATTGATATAGTGGGTAGTTTTTTTTAGATCCTCGTTCCAATATTCTAATATTTTTCTGCAATGAATAATAGGTTCAAACACCTGTGGAGAGTTTTCCCTGATTGCTTCAACCTGCAGCAGTGACACAGACTGTGACAGCAGAACTGAACATTTCTGCAAAAGAATAGCTCAAATGCATCCACTAAAGGTTATAGATTTTGTCATTGTCGGCTCAGCTTGTTATTCTACGGCTGTAAAACACAACAGTAAGAACCACTTCACAGGTAGATCAAGTTTTAGGGGCTTTGTTGAAACAAAAACAGCCACAGTTCCCCTCAAAGCCTCCAGACTCTGTTGACAGACCGGGTCATTTTACCTCTAACACAGCTGACGCTGGTCTGATGCGGCTTTAAACAGTTTGTTTGAAATTGTCACTAAACAGGAAGTTGTGATACAACTCAGAATTTACCTAAAAGAAACAAAAAACATACCGATGGAGGCAGCTGGAGACAAGCAGCTCATGAGTTGTGTGAGGAAAAAGTACTGATTTTGTCAATGGAGTCTCCGTGTTCAGAAAGCGATGTAACCACAGTTTCTTGATTTTTAAAAAAAGGGTCTCAGGCGTCAATAAATAAGGTCTATTTCTGGAACAGGTTCAAACATGCCAGGATTTTCCTTAAGGGAATTCGGTTGGTGTGATTTAGACTCATACAAAGCTCTTACTATTATCCAGGATTCCAGCTTTACCAAAAACCAGAGGAATTACCCAATCATGAATCACTACTTAACACAATGGACATGTTCTGGTGTAAACTGTGGGAAGTGCACAGCTGCAAATAAAGCAGAGTGTCCGTCATGTTCACCTAAAGTAACCCTGGAAGTACATCCTTCGTGTTGTCTTCATTTTGCCCTGGACTAGTGCGTCCATAAACCTTCAGCAGTTATGTATATATATTGTAATAAATTGTATCAGTGCTGCAGAAGTGTTCCGACTGGTACACACAAACTGACAACACAGAACAAGCTGCGACAGAAAATAACTGCTGCGTCGAGTTTTGTCCGCTGCTGTCGGGCCAAAAAGTCGCACTCTTCACACCAAACTGATCGCAGCCTACAGGTAAATAGTTTGTGCGTTCTGCACATGTGCAAGGGGCAATAACTCGAGCATATACCAATAGCAGGGTTGGACACTCGTTTATTAGTTTTCTGATTTTCGTAATGGCCTCGACTTGAAAAAATGTCCGAACATAAGGAGGCGATCGCCCTTGACTTGTTTGTTTTCCTTCATCACTTTCAGTTCACTTCTTGTTCAAAGAGTCGTTGACTGAGGGCCAACCAGAGAGATTTCTCTCCTCGACCAGTCAACGCCGATTACACATGTTGAATCGGGCAAAAAAGCCTCAGAGAAGCCTCGAGCAGTTCCACCACACCGACCAGAGCCCCCGACCCCCTGACGGTCAGCTCGGTGTCTGCCTACCTTTTAGGGTTCCCGGCTGAACTCTGAGCCTTGTTTTCATTTCACCTCCTAACACAGTTAAACACAAGTCATTCACACTGATGCACGTCATGTTCAGGCTGGACGATATAGAACATATGAAGCCATCTTTACGTTCAATAAATCTTAGCTAAAAGTTCTGCATACATCCCAGATTCATGCTGAACCCAAAGCATTTTATTAATGTCACTGTGTGAGTGTTTTTCACATATTTCAGTGACAGTCGTGAAAACATGTCTGTCTCTTGATTACAGTAAGCGAGCACTGCACAGATGAAAACTTGCAGTGAAATCTGATATATTATGCGGCTGCGTTTTGTCATATTTTTGGTGCGAATGATTCAGTTTTTGAGGAAAAAGTTTGACGACCTCTGTCTCTCTTTGTAATTAAACATTTTATACTAACAGAAACACATTTTTTTGCTCCCTTAATTGTTATTATTTTAGAACGGTTGGAGTGTGATGCATCAATGCGGTCTTCATAGCTCCATGCGAGCTTGTCAAACTTCACCTCAGTTTATCTCCCCCCCCCTCCCCCCCTCCTCCTCCTCTCTCGTCACCCACTCCCCTTCAGATCTCACCATGGAGTGAAGAGGACGCATCAGAAGGAAAAATAAACTCAGCCGTTCACAGAGGGCATCGAACCGTCGACACATTGAGCCCAGCTGTGTCCACGACAAAACCAAATAAATAAAGTCAAAATCAAAAGGAAGCGAACGGGACGGCTCTTTAATCAGAGCTCAATTATGCAATCTTAAATCAATTAGTGCCCAAACTTGTTGACACAGTGCATCTGGGAGATGATGGAGCAACTTCCTGCCTGCTCACGCAAACTCTTTTTTTTTTCTTTTTCCTCCTAGTTCTCAAGAGTCTACATTTTTCCAGAGTAGCGTTTTGTCATTGAGGCTCGTTGAGAAACACCACATAAGTTCTGAGGTCTGCGAGGATAATGCCCCGGGTCTATTAAAAGCCACAAAGTCTTTATCGTTTTCCACAGGCGGGCCGAGAGCGTGCGAGAAAATAAGGAATAAATTGAGTGTGAACTCTGACGGAGAAACAAACAAGTCAGACAAAAATGTTGTTTTCGGATGGAGCTGTTGCACTCTGACAGCAGTTTACGGCGGAGATGACTTCCTCCCCGACGGCGTCGACGTCTGCTGCAACAAACGTCCCCACATTTTGTTCCCAGCTTTGATTAATGAGTCAGAGAAGGGGAATACTAACAGCTAGCAGGTTCTCGATTCCTACCACTCATAGAGGACATGTGAGTGTAATTTACAGCGCGTTGAACTCATCGCAGCTGACTCGAGCAACAACGATGACGTGCGATGATGTTGTGACAGCTCGTCGTACGAGAGCAGAGACACTTTTTGGATGAACACACACACACACACACACTAACAGAATTATGGTGTGAGCGGAGATGGAGAGGGGACGTGTGTGTGTGTGTGCAGAGCGTGCCCTCATTCATACAGTAAATCTCCTGCTGAATGAGACACTCGAGAGCGACACATTAGTACACACACCGAGGGCTTTGTCGACGAGCGGCGTCAAGATGAAGGTCGGAGATGGATTTTTAAAAACCGTGGTTTGACAAAAGGCCGACATGCGAGTGTTTACACGGTTAGCATGCACCCCGGGACACTATGAAGCTCCACTTTTAGTGATGACAGTAAATCTAAAGCATCAGAGCGGCTGCTGATGATACTCTGTGAGTCAACAGGCAGGAACGTGTTACCCAACCTGCAGTGTCGTACATCACACTGGCGCTTAGTAACGTGCAACATACCTGGAATGTAATGTCATCCTTTTACAGCCATCCAGTTTATAGAGTTGGAAATGTGAAATGTATTTTGTGACATTCCAACAGTAGAGTTTTAACAACATGATGTACTGCTGGTCCCGTTTGGGGTCACAGTGGGGGGAGGGGGGGGGGAGACGATCCCAGCTGTTATTGGGCGAGAGGCGGGGTTACACACTGGACTGTTCACGAGCCAATTACAATCACCAATCACAACCTGCATCCCTTTTGGAGGTGTAGGCAAGGTCAAACCAGCAGGCACGTCTGAGGTGTGTGTGTGTGTGTGTCAGTGTGTGTGTGTGTGTGTGTGTGTGTGTGTGTCAGTGTGTGTGTGTGTGTGTGTGTCTCTGACAGATTTAGGAGAGATGCTGCTCTCCCTGTCAGAGATTTCAGACCCATCACTCTGCGCAAAGTGAGATCCAACGTCCGAAACCGATCCATCAAGTCCTCTCCTCTGCGGTTTGGACGCAGCCTGATGCTCCTGGACATTTATTACCGAGATGCTGCTGCTGTGGAAAAACAGCAAACTGCTATACTAACAAACAGAACTGTGCTGCAAGCGGACAAGCAGGGTGGGCTTTTTCTCTTTTGTTTGTGACGCACAGATCAAAATGTGGATCTTCATTTGATGTTTTTTTTTTATGCCTCAGGCCTTCAAATGTTGTCAGTTTCATCATTCCTGGGATACTGTAACATCCAGGTATACAGTGAGAAATATTTCACAATGCACTGAAACGATAGATAACGAAGAGCCAAATACGATGTCTCGGTTTTAGCCAAACGGATACTCAACAGTTCGCAACATTTCTAAAAACTTAAAATCCAGTCCTAAGTTTTTATCTGAGTATTTCAATAACAATTCTTTATATTGCAATTGCTTTAATTTCTCGACTCAGATTATTACATACAATATTATTTACTGCCAATGTGTGTACACATAGCATGCAAAGTTGATGCATTTCATTGGTCTAACACTTTAAGTGCATGAGGCCTTGTTAATGCATCTATAAAAAAAACTCCTCCAGACTAATCCCCTCTGACTAGTTGCTAACAAACTCTGGTCAAAACGTAATATTTGCTTGATGTTTGGTTCAACCCTTGAGTGTGCTCCCTGCCCCGCCAAGTCCGTAACCTTGGTGTTATCTTCGATCGAATTCTCTGCCTCGACCAACATATCAAACACGTCAACAAAACAGCTTTATTTCCGTTAGGCTGCTGATTCAGCTGCTGAGACAATTACCCACGAGTTCAAAACTTCCAGACTGGACTACTGCAACAGTCTCATCTTCTGCTGCTCGTCTTCTCACACTGTCCTGCCCCCTGTGACCTCATCACCCCCGTCCTTCATAACCTCCACTGGCTCCACATCCCCCACTGTATCCACTTCAATCTCCTCATCATCACCTAAAGCCCCTCCACCTGTCTGACCTCCTCCCCCGGCCCTCTCAGGGTCAAACTTTACTTTGAAAATGTTCTGTTTAATTTAGGAAACTGGAAAGAAGCTGTTTGTCAAAAGTTGAAGAGGAATTCAGAACACAGCAAATGATGACATCATGATCTTTACAGCACCAAGAAAATGCGGCCAACAAGCCAAGAGAGCCAAAATCTTAATGAATACAAATGACTAGAGTAACAAAAACCCAGGAATGCTTTCACCGTTTCTACCTCTGCTACCGTCGCCTGGTGTCTGTTGGAAATGCGGGAAAAACATTCAGCGACCCGTCTGACAAATCGATTTAAAAATGACGACAGAGAAGAAGGGAAAGGAAAGGACGGCAGACGGCTATTAAGATAATTAGATGAAAGTTAGTACAAGGTCAACAGGCAGTACGGGAAACGGGGGAGGAGAGGAGGAGAGGAAGAGGAGAGGAGAAGAGAGGGAAAAGAAGGAACACACAAAACGATATTTTGTCGTCCTGTTGTAGCACACTAGCTCCAAAATAAAGACATTTAATACAGAAGAACGTCAGGAAGGAGAAGGGAAGAAGAAGAGGAGAGGACACCTTAGAGAGGAAAAAATGCCAAGAAAAAGAGAAGTGGAGACAAGAAAGAAAAGGACACACCAGGGAATAAGAGGGATAAAAAGGAGGATAAAAAGAGAAAGGCAAGACTGGAAAGAAGACAAAGCAAGAAAGAGATGCGAAGTAAAGAAGAGGGGGGAAAGAAACGATACGCCAAGAAAAATTGGAGAGAGAGAGAGAGAGAGAGAGAGAGAGATGCAAAGAAGAATACAGTAGCAGAGAGAGCACAGTAAATAGGGGAAGGAAACAAGAAAAGAGAAAAGGAGAAGAGAGGGATTTAATATGGGAACCGATAAAGAAGATCATGAAGTTTGAAAATGGTAGAGAGTAAAAATATGGAGGGAAAGAAAGAGAAAAGTTACAGAAAACAACCTGCTGAGACGAGAAAAGAAAGACAGAGAGTAAAGAGGAGTGAGGAAGCACAAAAGAAAGGAGAAGAGAGGCGTATTAAAGACGAGTAAAAAGGTAAAGAAAGTGAGGAACTGAAGGAAAAGGATGAAGGAAAGAGGATAGGAAAAGGGAGGAATGGATTAAAAGGATTAAACATGATTTACAGTGAAGAGGAAGGACATAAAGGACGGCCAAAGCAGGAAATGAAAAACACTAAATGAGACAGAAGAGGAGCACGAGGAGGAGCTGAAGGAGTCATGGAAAAGGGAAAGAGAAGAAGAAGGAGCGACAGCGCCGGCTTTGATTGTGATCACACACGTCCCTCGCTCTGATTTCACGCTTTACTGCCTCGTTTGAACTCCGTAACCTGCTTTTAATTACGCGTCAGTTCATTAAGGCCTCGTCCCGTCCAATAAGGAAGTCTCTGGGTTTGAGTTTCCTCTCGTAAAGAGCAGGTGATGACAGTTCTCACATGACTCAGCGTTTAAGAGAGCGGCACAAACGCGTGTGTGAAGTCCCACAAACATCCTTCAGTTAACCACAACACACACGACACAGAGACACACCAAGACACACACACACACACACACACACACACACAGACACACACACAGACACACACACACACACAGACACACACACACACACACACACACACACACACACACACACACACACACACACACACAAGGACACACACAAAGAGATTCACACACCAGGACAGCAACACAGCAACACACATGAAACACACAGAGACACACACACAATGACACACAAAGACACACACGACACACACAGCAACACAACGACAATGACTTACAGAGACACACACAGTGACACACACAGAGATACACACAACACGACCACAACAACACACAGCGACACAACGACAAATAAAGTGACACACACAGAGAAACACACAACACACACAGCAACACACAGCGATACACACAGCAACACACAAACAGAGACACACACACACAACGACACACACACAGCAACACAAGGACAATGACTTACAGAGACACACACACAGCGACACACATAGACACACACTGCAAGACACAGAGACACACACACACACACACACGACAAACACCGTCACACACACAGAGACACACACAACACAACCACAACAACACACAGCAACACAACGACAAATAAAGCGACACAGAGAGACACACACAACGAAACACACAACACACAGCAACACACACAGCAACACACAGCAACACACACAGCAACATACACAGCGACACACAGCAACACACAGCAACACACAGCAACACATACAGCAACACACAGCAACACATACAGCAACACACACAGCAACACACAGCAACACATACAGCAACACACACAGCAACACACAGCAACACATACAGCAACACACACAGCAACACACAGCAACACATACAGCAACACACACAGCAACACACAGCGACACACACAGCGACACACACAGCGACACACACAGCGACAGAGCTTCTAGATTTGATTTACAACATCAGTTTTTATTGAAGAAATAAAAGAGTCGTCAGTCAAGTTGTGAATCTGTTTCTATCAGGGACTCGAACGTCTGCACTCTAAATATGCGGCCCTGAGAAAATGTTGAACACTGGATTTTCATGTCGGCTGAAGCTCAGAAAATAAATCTTTGCGTCAGTCGATACGCTTAAAGCTTCGTCGTAAAATCAAACTGCTTCATTCTCTGTGACTGCTATCTTCTTTTTCACGACTCAACATAAAAACTGATGTCAAGTCTGGAGGCCATGACAGAAAAAATGATGTTTTCTTAATTTTGTAAGTGTTTGGGTCATGGAAATGTGGTGTAAAAACTCTGATGTTTTCATCACGTCTGGGATTAATGACAGCCTCACTTCTGAAAAACGTAATTTCACAATAAACAGCCAATGCTTCAAACTTCTGCTGATCCAACAGAAACCACAGGGGCCAGCTGGAAGCTCGGCAGGATTTGAATCAGTCTTTCTTTATTTCAGATCTCTTTCTAGGTTTGTTCATGAAGTTAAAATGTGAATTGTGATGTCAGTGAGTGTTTAACTCTGCTTTATTTCAGCTGTCTGAGAGTCATTCCTGTGAGCTGAATCCACAACTCAGCGGCTCGTCTGCACCGCTGGCTGCTGCTATTAGCACTCAATCTCTCACTCAGTCTCTCCAAAGGCTCAAAGAATGAGCTGCAGCACTTACAGATGCCAAAACACATCCCAGCAAAGACGCCCGCTCATCCAACATCGCATGTTTTTATGTGTCTGATTTCATCTGAGCGCTCGTCAGTCAGCGCCGGGCGGCTGACAGGATGAAATGTGTTCGAGCACATCCGTGCAGAACTACTTGTTGCACGGGGCAGAAAAAACATTAGTTTGGCTGACAGAGAGTCAATAAGGCAGCAGTGGAGCTAAATGAGCTGGATCCGTCAGTAATAAAGCTCAGCCAGATCTCTGAAGGGGAACTCTTCAACCCCGAGCGTCCTCCCAACGGAGCCGAAAAACAAGCTGCAAACGGCACAAATCATGGAAAGCTCCAAACAATGACAGAGGGGACTGAGAGCCAGACGGGATTCACATACACTCCAGTGTTTCCCCTACCATTATATTAGGGGGGCGGCCCGCTCCTCAACGCCCCCCCTGAAGGTCAAGTAAAAAAAATTAAATAATTTTTATTTTTGGGCTTTTTGTGCCTTTATTGTAGGGATAGGATAGTGGATAGAGTCGGAAATCAGGGAAAGAAGTCATTTAAGGATACCTTAAAGGACAGCTGTCATTAAAAGTAACCCATGAACACCAAGATTCCTTCAAGTGTTGGTGTTGTCGTGTCGTCATGTCGTCGTGTCCCCACCCACCCAACGCTGTAAACCTAGGGGAAACACTGCACTCATACACATGCACCCTTAAGCATACGCACATAAGCACAGACAGACATATCTATTCTCTTACAATTATTGAAAGGTCCCATATTCTGCTAAATCCACTTCTCCATGTTTCTCTAACTCTAATAAGTGTCTCTAGTCTGTCTACAAACCCCCCAATGATGAGAAAAGTCCATCCTCTCCGTCTTTTGCATCCTCCACTTTTCAGAAAATGTGTGTTCAAACAGGCTGTTTGGAGATTTTCCCTCCATGACATCACAAAGGGCAGTAAACCCTCCCCCAGGTGGGTGACACTCCCACAGCTAGGTGTTTGTTCTGCCCTCTGAGTCTGCCTTCTCACCGTGAGCAATAGGACATGGAGCGAGAAAGACAGAGACACCCAAGCCTTTCCAGAGAGGGGGCGTGATCAGACACAGCTCATTTACATTTAAAGGTACAGACACAGAAACAGCCTGTTCTGAGCAGGGCTGAAATAGAGGGGTTTATAGACATGATCAAATACAGGATCAGAGTGGATTTAGAACAAGAAACTTCACACACATGTTTTGAGGACCTCTGAGACTTATTTAAACTGGTTGAAGAGGAGGAGGATATGTGACCTTTAAAGAATCAGCGTCATGCATTCAGACACAACTATTAAAACACTCACAGATTAACACCAAGGACTGATCACACAAAATAAAAGGCCAAAAGCAGAAACCACACATTCAAAACAGACTTCTCTAAGGCCTCTCAATCATCCAAAGTCTCCAATTTTCAAAACAGATGAATATCCCATGATGCCACATGAAAGCCAGTAATAAATCAAAGATTCTGCCATTACTCAACATAACGAATAATCAAAAAGACATTTATGGGGTTTCTATTTTGACTGATTTCATGTTTTACAACAAGACAAGACAGTTTTACAAAGTCCCTTTAGTCTATCAACCAATCAAATAACAACAAATCATTTCATCACCTCTTTTATCAGAAACACATTCATAAACTCAGTGCCACCAGATGAATTTAATCTGAGGTTTGTTTGAAAAGGGGTTGATGACACCATGTTTCAATCAGTAAACACAGCTTAAGATTTGTGCAGAGCTCTGCTGTAAAATGAAATAAACGTTTCAGTTTCTCCATTTTAGGTGTAAAGACACTAAAATGAACGAATCTGCACGCTGAAGAGATCTTTAAAATGAATAAAATGCATTTAAAACGTTAAACTGATGAGGAACATTTTTGTGTTTGACTGAAAACAAATTTGTCTTCACTTATCGTCCTAATTACAGTCAACTCAAAAATGTGTGTAAACAAAAAGTGTAAACAACTTGATTATTTTTTACAGTGTAGTATGAAAGTATGTGGTTTCGGACACAGCCCAGGAGTCACATTTCTTTTGCTTCTGTGTTGGAGTTGGACAAATTGTTCCGTGGAGCTCCTAAACATATTAAGTTTGAATTTACCTTGTTGAGGAGGTATCATGAAAGAAACAACGCATCATCTTAAAGTCCACGAGCATGTGTATCACTTGCTTATAACTAGACAATTTTGCTCTGCCCCGTAAAAAAGTAATCTATTTCTACAATTATCTATTCCAATTTCTCCTTTTCAGGGGTCTGGAGCCAATCCCAGCTGTCATTGGGCGAGAGGCGGGGTTACACCCTGGACTGTTCATCAGTCAATCACAGGGCTGACATATAGAGACAGACAACCAGCCACACTCACATTCACACCTACAGACAATTTAGAGTCACCAGTTAACCTAACGAGCATGTCTTCGTTTTTGTCTGTTCTGAACAAGGAACGCCCTCGAACCACTGCACTGGCGTGCAGCCCGAGTTCAGAGTCAACTTTGTATAACAAATTTAATTTCTAATTGTTTAAAATGTGTGTGCTTTGTAATTCATAGTTGGTGCAGGCCAGCCATAAATGAGGGATGTGATGAACATAGACCGTCCTTACCGAGACAGTTGTGTCCGTCGTGGGCCAGCATGAATCCATCGTAGCAGGTGCACCTGTAGTTTCCAGGTATGTTGATGCATTCATGGACACATCCTCCGTTGTAGTCGTTCTCACACTCATCCATGTCTGAAAGAGAAAGATGGTTAAGTTACTGAGACTTCATCATTTCACGTTTTTCTGTTATTTTCTGCACACAGTTAGAGTAGTCTTAAAGGCTTTTTCTCTTCTTTCTGCAGCCATTGCTGGATTTCTTTTGTATTTTAAGACGGCGGTCTTCGATTGAAGAAACACAAAACAGCAAATGATTTGGTCCAATTTTGGGATAAATTGGCCTTTTTTCTTGTGAGTTGAACTAAATGCTGCACAGTTATTCTTGACAATCAATGGAAATAAAATTGCTCTGGCTGGTAGTTTGAACCCAGATCAGACGACTCAAGCAACATTTAAGGTAAGTGCAGCTAAATAAAATGGCTGACAAGGTGATAAAAACGTAGGCTTTCAAATTTTTCTAGTCCATTTAGTTGCCGATTAATGAAGTAGCAATACAGTATCCAGGAAACTCCCCTACAGTAGAACCCTTACAGCAGATTTACACAGCAGAGGACACTCTGATGGTGAGGAGGGGTAGTAGTAAGTGGAGAGGCAGGAGAGAAGAGCATAAGCCGGTGGTTATTCGTCCGTGATGCACCCTTGCCCCCAACACCCCCCACCTCCTCTGTGCTGAGCCAGCGGAGGCTTTTGCAGGAGCTGCTCACAAGTAGTTGCCATGAGGAGCCACTTAAACAAACAGTCCTCCCCCTCCGTGTGAATAGCAGGAGATCCGGCAGGGCAATCAGGAGGACACGGGCTAACATCCTCCTTCTCCTCATCCACATCCTCCTCCTTAAGTACTGAAGATGAGTGCAGGTATGTATCATCTCGAGGGATTTATATCTACTGTTGGAGGTGATGTTAGCATGTTTACCTTGTTCATAATCTTACATTGGCACAGTAGCAGACAACATTTTCCTATTAGCACTAAACACAAGCTGAGGCTATAGCCAAGTCTGATAGGAATTTCATATTGTGCACATATTTGGTCATAAACCAAAGAATTGGACCAGTCAGGGGATCAAAATAATTCCAAGTCATCCTGTAAAGTTTATTTTTGGTTGTACCAATTTTCACAACAATACATTAACTGGCTGTCGAGATATTCCATAGATGTTTTGGAGTGGGAAATGACATGCAGCAAAGGAGCCACAGGTCGGTTTCGAACCGGTTGCCGCCCGCTTGGAGGACTATAGCGTCCCTACATGGGGCGCGTCCAGCAACCACTGCGCCCCCATATGCCCACTTCTTATATACAGTCTATGCATTTAACTGAAACTTTGCGCCATTCCAAACAAGTCGTTTCTTGTAGTTTAAACTCAACCACATGATGCAGATTCCTGCTCTTTGTACACCTTCCAACAAACCCAACCACCTTCAAACAACTTGCGTTGTAACAAGAATGAAGAACTTATTTTGCTGGAAAAACAACATTGCCAATGAACACACTGCAGGCTGCAATTATGGTTTCTTTTAAATGGATTTGGCAAAATAATTAGTCCTATACAGACATTTTTTCCAGGAGACATGGGTAGTGTAAAAGTAGTTCATTAGATGAAAGATCACGTTCAACAGATTGGCAATGCATGACTGTATTACTTTCCTGTCAACACCAATTTCAGGCCGACATACGAGCTGGGTATTTGTTTGTGTGATCACAGAGCTGTCCGTGAGTCAGGTTGCCAGGTTTGAGCGATGGTTGGATGGTTTACTCGTACAGCAACGGGCAACACTCTCGCAAACACACTGACGTTTCTCTCAGCCTCAACATCCTGCATGTGGACATAACCCAGACTTGGACACTGAGCATACACACACACCCAAGAACACAAACATACAGCATGCAAAGTCACCAACACACATGTGCACACTGACTCAAATACCACAGGACTTTCTATCCACAAAACACTTCCATTCAGCTGATTAACATTGTGAAATTGGCTCAGGGAAACGACTGCTTTGAAGTGTCCGAAAGCGGGCGGATGTAAACATGAAAAGATCCTCGTCTGAGAGGTTTCACTTGGTTAGAAACTGTCATGACGAAAAGCCAAATCAATGCCACATTCTGCACCATGAAGCGCCACAGACATGTTTACCGGAAGCCAATTACATAAGCCGACACACAACTCTAACAAAGGACGCCTGTGTCTGAAACCGAGGGACCAAGTCAGCGTGATTGGGCTTTACAGGAACACTTAAATCCACATAAACTCAGAAGATTAATGACACCTCTTTGCATTAAAAAGATATAAATCAAACAGCGAGCGGAGCCTACTTCCAAAATGTTCCAAAAGCGATCTTTAATTAAAGGTCCATGTCTGCAAAGAAGAGCCAGGATTCATTTTAAATGTACGGAAAATGCAAAAAGTCATCAAAACGGAAACAAATAAATCATGGGGAAATTAAAAAGCCTTTGCCTCGTGGATATAAACTCCTCTCAGCAATCACTGGCTCGTCCTTAAAGGCATTTGCTACCAATTATCTGTTAAACTGTTTGGGGGGAAAAAGGTTGTTTGGACACTTTGTCGGGCTGCCAGCTCAGATGGCGCGGTGCAGCTCCATGTGGCACTTCCTCTTCATCTGTCAGAGATGAAGGGATGAAGGTGAAGAGGAGAACATGAGGAGGGAGAGAGACTGGCCGCTGAGGGTGAATCAAAAGCAGCAGGTGATTAATTGGTGGCCGACTCGCTTCAAACGGGCACACTGAGAGTATATTCACACCATGTTGCCTCTCCTCTCAGAGGCAGACTGCAAGCCCTGTGATTGGTCCGCTGAGCAGCAACGCATTTCCAGTATTTCCAACACTTCATGTATCATCACCATATTCAAAAAGAGCTACACAGACACAGCCCAGGAGTCTACAGAGTCATTAAGATAACCATCTGTATGGTTTTCACTTTGCACTTCTGTACCATGGAGATGACTTGTTGGAGTTACTTTTTTTTTATTGTCAAAACTAAAAAAGCAGGGGTGGAGATTTTCTGACATTTGGCCGTTGTTCAGACAGAAACTAACAACTCTGTGTTTTGCCATATCCAGATTGGATCCAGATACATTTGAAGGACACGAGATGTGATTTTGTTGATCCACCTCACATGTGAATAAAGGTCAGTTGATAAGCAATTCCAAACAGGTTTTCTGCAGATGATTCTCAGAGCAGAAAGTGTCAGCTTCACCACAAGTCAAGTAGATGAAAGAAAAATGTCAGAGCTGGGTTCCTTCTTCTGCAAGCAGACTCCTACCACTAGGTTTGTCCTGAAGCTCTATACCTGGACCTGATAGCGAGACTGTATTAATGAAGTATCTCCGTTTCTCATGCAAACCATACGTCATCATTATACTTGGCTGTAACCACCTGCGCTGTTACCGCACTATGCAGAACGGTCTAGAAACACATATCTGATCATTTGCAATCAACAATGTAGACTGTCTGTCTTTAGGATCTTCTTGAAGAAAACAGTCCCAGGTATAACTCCATCCATCTTTTAAATCGACTCTGCTGATCCCGTTCAGGAAGCCGGTCCTCAGCCAATGCACAACAGTGCATCCAACAAAGCTGAAGTCTCCGTCGCCTTCTGTTACTTCCTATCCTTCCTGAGAGTCTGACATGTTGCTGCACATCTAAAAGGTTTGTGTTCCTACCTGTTTTGAATGCATGCACTCAGACTTCCTTAAAGACGGTTTCTTTTAGTGCAAACCATCTCTGATAATCTCAGGTACATCAATCAAATAGGCACAAAATCAAAACCTTCCCTCAAAGCTCATGGTGCATGCAACCAGAGACACAGAGTCATTCGGAGAGATTAGAGGGAGCAGAGAGAGGTCGGTGAAGGGAAGGTGAACTGGGCCGTCTCCACTTGGCCCCCGAGCAGTGCCACTTCCTGCCCCTGAGCTGTTGTTGACATCTGACGGCGGTGAGCTCCAACAGCTTCAGACTCGCTGCTGCTTCCGCTCACATGCACACGCCTTCTAATTGCCGGGGAAAACATTTGTGCTCCGCGTCTCATCAAGTGAATTAGGAACCTTAACTGACGGCCCTGTGCACCGCTTTGCATGACATAAGGAGGGGAACGAGAGAGTAGAAGAGGAAGGGAGAGGAGGGGATGCTGCTTCCACTTCATGAAGGAGGACTGAGGGAGGAGGCTGAACTTAGTACTTATCACGGTGAGTTTTAACACAGTTTTCATGAACTAAAATGACTTAAAATCTGTGAGTTGCTGTGTGATAAGGCAGAGCAGAGTAAATAAGATTTAACACATTAATCATTTTTTATAAGCTTTTACAAATCTCTACATCCATTGTTTGTTGGCCTACACATTTACATTTGCACATTTGCGTCACGATTTCTTTTGCACTTCAAAAGACAGATGCATCGTGCAAAATGACCACAAATCAAGAAACACCTCAACAAGTGCACGGCAGAGCAGTGGGGTTAGGAAGATGGGGGGCATGACTCAACATCTGCAAAAATATCGCATTACTATCATGTTTGTCCTCCAATCTGAGAAGACGCGCTCAACTCAACGGCTTTAAAATGAGCAATTCTTGATTTAGCAAACAGCAAGGCTAGTTACTAGACAGCTGGAGTTACATTAGTAAGTTTAAATTAACTTAACATCTGCATCAGAATGAGTCAGACTATTATATTTTGATGATTAATGTGGCTAAGATTTGATTGACAGGCGTGTTAAAAATGTCGAGCAGAACAGGAGTCTCACGTTTGTCTCTGAATGTCGATGAAAGACTTTTTAACAGACTTGAGCAGCGATTTCAACACCACCGAGGTCCAATGACCGAGCAAAATAAACATAACATTTTCATTCATTTTATGAGCGTATGGCACATCACGTTTCCTAAAACAAGCTAGAATCGTTCTTCACCCCAGTCTCATATTTTAGGGTCGACAACAGACCGAAAGAGTTTCTTCTCTCAAAGTTTGCTTGAGTTATAACATCAATAAGCCGTGTACGTTTTAAGTCGGAAGTCTTGAATCAACAAGATATTTGTGTAACTCAAATCACACTAATTTTCCAGCATATTTAATTTCATTATTTTGCATATTTAAGACGCTCCGTTGTGGAGGTTAACTCAGCACCTAGCTGCAGTGGATTTCTTGGTCCCTGTGAGTGACATTTCTAACATGCAGCTCCAGACATCGTCGCTCACAGAGTGAAGAGGGAGCGGCGCAGAGAGGCAGTCATGAGGTCACTGTATCTATATATAAAGTCTGAGCCTCAATGAATGTGACCTGCTCCACTGAGTCTGAGCGAGGAGCCATCAGACGGCAGAGGGAGGGAGGCGCACGGATGTAAATCTGTGCTGTTTGAGTGTGAAATATAGAACGTGTATGAGTGTGTGTGTGTGTCTGGCCAGCCAGTGAGGAGAGCAGCTGACTGATGACGAAGGTGCAGACGCCAGGCAGACAATGGCCTAGTAATTGTCTGCCACCTCTCCCTCTCGCCCTCAGCCCCGTCTCCCTCGTCATCCATTCTTCCCTTGAGATGCCCTTTCTCACTCTCTCTCTCTCTCCCTCTCTCTCTCCCTCTCTCTGTCTGTAAAGCAGGTCAGGTGTTCGTCACTGTGGCACAGAGCGAAGGAGGAGCTGAATGTGGTCTCAAGCTTGAAGGTTGGCTTTCAGAATAATTTGCAGTCACACAAGGAAGCCCTGTCCCCTAACGTGCAGGATTAGAATCACCAGTGGAGGATTCATCAAGTTTACTCACATTTTGTCGGTCAAATCTCAACACTTTTGATTTTTGATTTTGTTTTATTTCTGATCCGAAAACTCACAAGATTGACATGAAGTCAGATGTCGCAGGAAGTCTGGAATGCATTAAAGTCGATTATAGGAAATGCATCGTCTGCATGTTGAGGAATTCTTCAGTAAGACACTCGTCCCCCAAATTGCCCCGAGGTCAAAGCCATCAGTGAGTAAAGGTGTGATATTGATTCAAAAAGTCAGAGGTACCATTTGAACCCGCAGCATGATTGGCCTCCTAAACTTACCCGGGTCGTTTTAGTAACTTAGAGACTACAGAATTTAAGAGAGGAAGAAGATGTGCTACCTCTTGCCTCTGTTTTAAACACCAAGACAGCCAAACAACTCACAGCCACATCTAGAAACTTTTTAGAGCCGCGGATTATCACAGCATGCACGAGGTGAACATGCAAACTCCAGGATTTGAACCAGGAAAACTTTTTGCTCTGACGCCATATCAGAGCTAACCACTGCAGCATCATGCAGCCAGAGTGGGTATTTGATAACCATGACCAGGAAGCTGACTTTTTCCTGCTGTACGTCCGCATATCCCTAAAACATAATCGGCTGTTAATTGTCTTTTTCTTCTTTTTCCCAGTTTCCCAGTGTTTGGTCTGGTGTAATAACAGGTTTGAATCTATCGAACTTTTATCGACACATTTGTTATATTTATATTGATAAAAATTATTTCGTTTTATCGCCCAGGAAAACATTAGATATTTATACGATTTAACTGTGCACAACTGTTTATGACACATCATAACCTGGGTATGAGGACGCATTGCCCCCTAAAAGTTCAGCTTTTTCTCTCTACTTTGAAGCAGATTCAGCTGCATGCACGGTTTTCTCTCCAGCTGATAATATTTCAACATCATCAAGCACAACTTAATGCCAGTTCCTTCATTTTTCATTCACTTTGTATGTCATGGCAACAAATCCATAATCAACTTTGCATTTTCTGATCTCAGTGAAAAACTCTTTTACCATTATTACAGCAGTAAAACTTCTGTAAGTGACAAAGCATGAACTATGTTTGTCATATAACAGTAATTTAAAAAATAACCAAAGGATTTTGAGGGACAAACTGCACTGCACAGCTAAGACTATTTTTTTTTTTTTAAAACAGTGCTACAGTGTTCAAAGTGACATTTTAATCTACCTGCCTCAAACTTAATTAGCTGCTCTGGCACCAAGATAAAAAAAATCCTGAGACACAAAAGTGTTTGTGAATGTTGATTGAAGAGGCTTTGGGTGTAAAAACATAATGAGAGGGAGGAGAAGAGGCTTCTTTCAGAGCCACAGGCAGCGCTGATGAAAACCAATCAATTAGCCTGTAAGTGACAAATGCTGAGTAAACAGGAGGCTGCTTTCACGGGCCTCTGCCAGCTCTGTGGCAACCGGCCACATCACTCATCCCTGCGGAGCATCTACACTGTAAAAAAAACAAAAAGGTTCACAGGCCACTGAACCTGTTTGGAGAACATCACCTCCACATTTAATCCGAGCACACAGACCACGTCGAAGTAACAAAAAAAAAAGAAAAAAGAAAGAAAACAGGGAGTGAAGCTGGATTTGGTCGAGACATTTGAGAGATTTAAGGATTTGACATTTTATATTGTTGATAAGATTGTTTTTTTTGTGTGCACGTGGAATGCCTTCACTAATCTCCAAAGGGCTTGCAGAGTTTTTCTGCCCTGAACTTTAAAAACACAGCAAAGTCTCTCTGATTCACGCTGATCCACCTCATCATAACTCCAAACTCTCCACTCGGTAAACAAGCAGGCATTTATATTCTATCCAGTTCATCGAGACCGCTCTATAAACAGGGAGACAACTCTTCATTTGACAGCACAGGGATAAAAGTTCACATTTTTCCATAACGAGCCGGCAGTATCAGCTGGTGGAAAAGTCTGCAGAGAGTTCAGTCTTCATAAACGGCAGATCAGATTTCAGAAGCGAGGGATTTTTCAGAGAGCGCTGACTTGACAAAAAGACTCTGAGGAAGCAGGAGAGCTGGAGATAAAGTGGAAGAGGAGAAGCGATGGTCACCTGTGTAAATGTAAATGGATGTGCTGCTGCAGTCTGCTTGGCTGAAAATGAAGCAGTTCCTTAAATAGCCACTAGAGGCTGTCTCCTGCAGTGAGTCAATCCCCATAGAGTCCTATGATAAGACACTAAACTTTACAGCAGAACTAAACATGTTTACAGCCTGGTACAAAAAAATGGTTTGGGTACACAGAAGCTTAAAGTGATGTAGATTTAGGGGGCGTGGCCTCTTTGAGTGATAGGTGGGAGCTGCTAGGTGTCACCTCAGCTAATTCAATCACTGACCTTTAATCTCTGGGCCGTGTTTGTGCTCATTAAGATGCAAAGTTTTCTTTAGTCTCTTACAAAACTGTGTACACATTGCTGATTGAAAATAAACAACACTTGGCGCATCTATTTCACACGACGGGTAAGTTGGAGCGGAATGAATCCATCTAAGATAGCAGATTACCCCAAGTCTGGTGCTTTGGACCTCAATATGTTGTTGCCGTGGGATCAGAAAAGATATTGTTCTCGTTTGATTTTAAATTTCTGGTGACAACTCTAGTTCAGTGCAGATGGTAAAGCTTTGATAACTTGCCGTTTGCAGACCCCCCCCCTCCCTCCCCCCGCCCTTCTCTCTCCAGCTTCCCCGTCTTGTCCAAATATGGTCACTTCTGGCTCCAAAACAAAAGCACGGCTAAAATCTGCCAAAATGCAGAACTCCTGGTCCTGCTAACACTAAAGGCTCCCCTGCAGAACAATGCGGTCTACGGGCTGCTAATTTGCAGTGCTGAGTTGTAGCAGAGACTGGCAGTCTAGGTCATCTCCCATGGTCACCTGCACTCAAATCCAAACCCTTTTCAAAAGCAGAACAACGAGCCAGGCTTCTCTAAACATAAAGAATATCTCCACGTCCCGCACTAGCGAACAGAACAGGCTGCCAAAGTCTCCTGTGGGACTTCTTTTTTGCCTTTAGAGTCGATGCTGATGGTGGTGAACCTTCACTGACTTAACAAGCCTGTATGCTAAAGGTGCAAGAAGACAGCGTTGTACCAGCAAGCAAACACTACAAACCTCCCCCAAGCAGCTCAGAGGCACCCAGACCTCTCCAAGGGGGACAAAACATGACAGCTTAGCATATAAGCTAGTTGCAGCGTTTCAATATCAGACCAGCATATTAGAACATGCATTATCGAGTATCGAACCAGTATTGATTCAGTATCGAGTAACGATGCTAAACGTGGTATTTGTGTTGAAGTCAAGACTTTGGCATCGTGATTAACTTTTTGTATTCACACTAGAATGACACCGGTTCTATTTTGGTGGTGTAGAAGAGACTTTCTGCACGCTGAGTTTGTCAGGATGTTGTTTGATCTCCATGGTGATATGAAAGTTATCGTAAGGTTTGCATTTTTAAGAGTGATAGAGGAGCAATCAAACCAGCTCTATTCACATTCATTCGCTCCACCGCCAAACAAAACAGGAACACGGAGGTATGAAGAGTGCGTGTGGAGGTCACCAGTGGAAGGTGAAAAATGAGAGATGAGAGTGTGGACAGATCGAACGTTCTCCTGAGGATTACGGGGTAAAATCTTGATGTAAAAATCTCATCATCCACGCTGCGTGCTTTACACTGCTGAGTGAGTCTGTGCTGATATGAAGCGATGCTGATCATAAAGAAGAAGACCTGAGGGATGGAGCGAGCGAGCACAGGGGCTCTGCTGCTTCCAGGTGCTTCCAGGAATAGCCGATACGCTAATGGGGCTGGCCGGCAAAGTGGCCCGTAATGCCTGTTGATGGAAAACACAGCCGGCCAATTACAGAGCTCATATCTAATCACAGGGGTCAGGGTCAACTCCCATCCACCATCCGTCTTCATTTGGCTGTTGCCTCATCACTGGAGGGGGAGTATCGATAGATTTCAGTGTACAGTGTGTTTGGGAAGCCTGACACACACGCAGACGTTATGTACACAGAAAAATAGTGATGTCATGAAGTTGACATTCAGAGTACAGCTCTCCCACATGTACACACACACACACACACACACACGCACAATGTAATAAAGAGAAGCTGGAAGGACAGATCTGCACAGACAGCAACTTAAAGAAGGAAGATTACACTCCTGAAGACTCTCAACCTTCTTCTTGTGTCTCCCCTCGGTGGACAGAGGAGCATCTGTTTGTCATGACGCCACCTTCAGACTGTGTGTGTGTGTGTGTGTGTGTGTGTGTGTGTGTGTGTGTGTGTGTGTGTGTGTGTGTGTGTGTGTGTGTTGGTGCAGCTTGTCCAGTTTAATAAATCTAAGACTGTAAGGCAAACAGGAAGGACATCCAAGCTGCATAATCACACAACCAATAATCTCAAACATCTAAAGGGGTCAGCAAAATACGAGGATTTTCTTTGCTCACAGACTAAAATCCAACCCGGCCCCTCTGATCTAACTCTGCGTGTGGCCAAAAGACCTTCACCTGATGACCTCAGTCCGGAAAGCGGGCCTTCAGTTACCTGTGGGCCTTCTCTCTGGAACAAGCTACCTGCTGACCTCAGGTCAATCGCAAATTCACTTTTCAACACCGGAGGTTGCAGCTTATTTTAAACGCAAAATACTGAATATTTCTAAAAAAAAAAAAAAGATTACAGGCAGAAATTCCATTGGAATCTTCCTGACGCACCTCATAGCTGCAGACGATCCCCATCGGACGGGTGGGGTGGTGGCGGGTCCAGGAGGCAAGACATGACGGAATTAGAACAACGCAGAGATGGCCGACAGAGCAGCAGCGTCTGATGCTATGATTAAAATGTTTCCCTTTATGTTAGTTGCAACCTGCGACATATTCACCGCATCAATAAAAGAGCAGAAGAGAACTGGAAACACAATGCAGAGGCCGTATGACATGCATGGAGCTGCACGTGTCACAGCGTGCTGGTCATGGTTTGCACTCGCTCCGGGTAACATTTCCAGAATATTTCCTGGCTGAATGCACACGTCCGCTCGCCGCGACTTTGAAACATTTTCCAAAAAGGGACTTGCAAGAAAAATGTATCTGTCTGCGTTCACGCTTATTCACAAAACTCCTGAAAATGTGTCGACATATTTAAAGCAAGCTACTTTACTTCTATTACAACGGACACTTTTGATCGGCGTTGCCAGACAGCTGATCGTTTTCAGCCAAAATCTGTAAAAATTAAATTAAATTTAAAAAAAATGCCCAAAATATATAATCAATACTTCGTCTGTAATCTCATTCTCACCAGCAAACAAATCTTAAGACCACATCAAATAACTCCTTTAACAGTAAACAGCAGCATCCAACAATCACGGCATACTGAGCAGTGGAGCATGTGGTACATTGTGAAAGATTAGCGGATTACACTCTGCATGTGTAATGTGTGAGTCTGTGTGTGTGTGTGTGTAATGTGTGAGTGAGTTAGTATCCAGCATAATAGAGAGAGGTTGGGGGGGGGGGGGGGGCGTATGTGTGCAGCTGACGGAGCTCCAGCTGTGGTGTGCTTTGAGGCAGAAGTGAGCGGAGGTGTGAACGCACAGCCAGGTGCTGCCCCCGTCTCACCCTAACACCCTCGCTCAGTCCACTTCCGCCCCCGTTAATTAGGAGAACCTGTCGGGGGAGGGGGTGGGGGGGGGGGGGGGAGGGTGTATGAGGGGATGGAGGAACATATAGGAGGCCTATAGGTCTTGTACCCTGATCCATCCAGAGTGGGTCCAGATGTGATTGAAGAGGACTGAAGTTCACATCCGACACCTGAGCGGCCTCTTTGTATAAAATCTACGGCTCACATTTGGAATCATCTCAGGGGAATCTTTGACTCTAAGCCTCAGACCCCTCTTTGCCCTGTGATTATTTTTTTTCAGGACCGGACATTTGAAATCTTTACTGAACAAACATCTTGTTGTTGCATCACATTTTGAAAGTGAACGCATTAAACATGGAAGTCACTGGACGGTCACTCAAATCGGTGAAACGTGTCACATTGATTGGCGATGGCACAGCTGAAGATCGATAGGAAATGTTCAGAGTAGAGCGTGTGGGGGTAGACATGCTCAACGGGTCGTGAACCGGGGTTCGAACCTCTGCATATGACGCTCTTTTTTCTACTGACCGGATGACTCACCATTTAATCTCGTTCTCGAGTCCAGAAAATGTTCAATAAAAATGTTACAATTAGTCCAGCTATATTGCCAGCTCTCAGTTTTACCATTCTCTTTATTATAGATAGGACAGCTGAAGAGAGACAGGAAACATCGGGAGGAGAGAAAACGGGGGTGGGAGGTGGGATTCAAACCACGGCTGCTGGGATGAGGGCTATAGCCTCTGTACGCGGGGCGCGCAACATAACCGCTACCTAGGCTGTCGGCGCCACAACAACATTGTTTTCTTGGCGTCCAAACAGCCATGAAATGAATTTAAACAAGGGCGAACAAACAAACACTGAACAACAGCCGACATTCACCTTCAAAAAGTTTCCCACAATGCCCCCCTTCAGGCTGCAACCAGCTCCTTCTGAGCTCTCTGACCCAAGAATGCATCTTTGTTGATTTAAACACCAACCCAAAAGGTCTCAATCTGAAGTCTGTGTACATCTAGTACATCATAGCCATTTCAAATACTCGAGACTCGCAGAGACAAAGAGAGAGAGAGCACATAAATCAGGACGTTTTGAAGAAGTGGGAAAGGTCACTCACCCTCGCACTGCTTGCCATCTCCTTTGTATCCCGGCTTGCAGATGCAGTTGTAGGACTTGGGCGTGTTCTGGCACAGGGCGTCGATGTGGCAGTCGTCCGAACCCTCGGCGCACTCATCTGCATCTGCTGGAAACATCACAAATCAATACACAATTAGACGGGAGTCCCCATGGAGGTGTTGGGTACATTCTCACATGCTGGATCAGATTCAGCGACCTCACTCGTCTCATTCCTCTCCGTTTATGTACCACAGCGAAGACTGCCCTGGTTACCCACATTCATCATTCCAGTGACCTCTCTGCACTCATTTTTTTTACATTTGGAAAACTAAAAAAAGGAATGATGCCGGATTGGCACTTAAAAGACACATACTCCTCCTCCTGGTTAGAGCGTGCAGCAGGAGGAGCATTCCATAAAGGAGGATGCGTGTGTTTAATATCACAACATGTAGAGGGGCGTGCACGCTCCACTGCTCATAACAAGACTCCTCTCAAAGTGAACAATGTGCTCTTGTGTTTTGCACGTGTGAGGGAGATCTCAAATCCGAGATGATTACTCATGTCTGAGATGAGGGTCTTTTAACCACAAATCAAAAGACGGATGTGGATTTTGAAAGATGTGGGAGATTGATGATAGGTGGGAAAGTATTCAAACGCCTTCTCTTAACTGGGCAGGTTGTTTTTCAAATCAGGCGACGTCACTTCATTAAAGAATAATTTCTCCTTTACAAGACATTGAGGATCAAAATTCTCATTTTCACTTTGGTGTTTTTCTGCACCAATGCGGCCTCCTGAAAAACTTTTTTTTTTTTTTTTCCGATGCAGACCCTCTGTCTTTATCCGGAGTTTTTACTGCCAGCCACCTAGAACTTCCTCTAGTGAGCCAATGTGTGAACGCAGCAGGATATAATCAGGAGAATTCATAGACTGTCTACACGCGACTGCTGCGATCTCTGTGCACTGTAATTTAAAACTTCCACTTGGTAGCATCACAACGAAAACTAGTGTGTGAGCCAGCTGGCTACAACAAGAAGCCAAAACTCCAAATGATCCGTTCAGCATTTTTCACAAACGCACTCCTTAACATTTCTAGATTCCGGGACAGATTGTCCCTGAAATCTTTCAGGTTTGCATATTCGCACATGTTGACTTTTGGGGGAAGGTTCTGGGGGTCAGGATGTGAGATGAAAAGTGCTGCTAATACCCTCTCTGATGTGCATGCAAAGGTGCCTGGTTGAGCGTTTAAAAGTCAACGTCACCCCTCGACATTGTGTTGAATGTTTGAGATAAATGACAGGCTGTCAGAGGAGCTCTATGAAGTTGTTCGGTCTACAGCCGGACGACAGGCAGAGAACAGCTCCTCTATTGATCAGGTTATTGATAGAGGAGCCGCTCACACCTGGGCCTAAATCTCAGGGCAGGGGGCCAACTCATTACACTCACACACACACACACACACACACACACAGATGGGGGGGGGGGGGGGACCCAAAGACAGACACAGAGATGTTTTGGTTCTCTCCTGTTTTCTGGCATTTCTAACGTTCAGCAGACCTTTACATCACCACAGAGCCCGCTCTGCTCGTCCTCTGCTCCCATCACAGTATAAATAGCCTGAGTGAGTGTGTGCGTGTGTGTGTGTGTGTGTGTGTGTGTGTGTGTGTGTGTGTGTGTGTGTGTGTGTGTGTGTGTGTGTGTGTGTGTGTGTGTGTGTGTGTGTGTGTGTGTGTGTGTGTTATCAGTGTGTGTACTGTGTGTGTGAGTTTAAGTCAGGCAGCCCGGCGGGAAGCTGCCTGTGGTTGAGCCCCTGCTCTCTGTCTGGCCCTCCGCCCGGCTCAGCCCTATAAAAGGCAATAAATAAACGATAAAACGGAATTTACAATAAATATTTTTCCTGTTTAAAAAAAAAAAAAAAAAAAAAAAAAAAAAAAGTCTGCGAGTGTTTTATTGGAGCTGAAGTGAAAACAGAGAAGCAACAAGTTAAGAGTCTTGAAAAGCTGCCGGACTCAAATGTTTCGCCCTAGTTTGCTCCTATTTTCAGTGTGCTCCTGGTGTTTTAACAAAGCCTCCTCTGCATGGTGGCTCACTGTCTCAATATTGACTCCTCACCCATTCTCAGGGGTGGGAGGCTGAACAATGTGCTGCTGCTGCTGCTGCTTCACGGTCGATATTGGGCCCCTGCTGCCTTCCTGCCCGCTCCTCCTGGGACTTTGACGGCCCTCCTGCCACCTCCACCCCCGTAAGCCTAATTTTACGCACAGCCTCCTCCTCCTCCTCCTCCTCCTCTCCAGCTGCGGACAGGCCACCAAAAAAAAAAAAAACCCCAGAGACAAGGTGCTCTGTGGCGGCTTCCACCTTTGCTAAATCATTAGCACCATTTTCCTGACGGGTGTAAAAATGAGAACAGGCAGCTCTCTCACGCCAGAATCAAAGCAAATGAGCGCTTAACCTCGAGATCAAGCTGCGGTTTCCGAGTGAAATTGACCTTTTACGCGCAGGAAACAGAAGTTACAGTGAAGTCTGAGAGGCTGGGGGAACGGACTGGAGATCAGCATGTGCATCACAAATAGCTTTTAAGGGGGGACTGTGCAAAAAATAAAATAAAAAAAACAAGTCCTGCAAAGACTTCCAGTCAAATAAAGAAAGATTATTTTACGGAATTATCGTTTTCAGTGGCATTTGTGACTTTTCGGCTTCATTGAATGTATTTTTGCACAATTCTCTGATGCATCGAAAAGCTTCATGTGCATTACAATATAATTTAAGGACCTTGCAGCATGCATTGTTGACTCAATGAAAAGTTTAAGATGAACAAAATTAACTTTACGATGTTAGAAAAATCTCAACTATTTCTTTAGTGTCCCCGGTCCGGTTTCCATCATTTTCTCCAAGAAGCCGGTGACTCTGACGCCACTTTAAAAAAACAAAACAAAAACAAAAAAAAAGTGCATTTAACGGCTGACAACAAAGCCAAAGACAAACAGAGAGGAAAGGGGAGCTCTTACCTGCGGGTCCGACATCCCCCATCACCCTGCAAGTATTTATGAGGAGGATAAACAAACAAACGTCCCGGGAAAAACAAGCGCTCCCCATGCTGACAGACGGTGTGAGGATTCAGCAGGGCTTTTCTGGGGGTTTGGACTGTGGGTGTGTGTGTGTGAGAGAGAGAGAGAGAGAGAGAGACAGAGTGTGTGTGTGTGTATGTATGTGTGTGTGTGTCTCTGATAGGAGAGGAGGTGGACTGGCAGAGAGAGAGAGAGGGAGAGAGAAAGGAGCCCTCTGATTGGCTTGTTTGTGCCGGTAGAGGGAAGAGAGAGAGAGAGAGAGAGAGAGAGAGAGAAGTGTTCAATGAAAGAGCCTCATGATGGAGATTCAGAGCTCAACTAAACTGAAAACTGTGAATCACCGAGATCTTATTTTTTATTAACATCGACTATATCGATATTTTCAATCTGACTCGGCCGATACTGACACATTTGCATACTTTACTGCGACTTCTTTAGACTCCCGACACCCTACAGTCTCTCCTCATGTGGGGAAAAAACAACAACACATTTTTATTCCCACAAACAAAAACACATTAAGACTGTGTTAACTTGGCTGAAGTGTAAAATGTGCAGCATTGGTTTTTACATGACATTGTAAAAAGGTGCACACCGCCACCTACTGGATGGAGGGGAGAAGTTCAGACTGGGTTGTGTGAGAATAACCAATCTGAAGTTTTGATTTTAGTAACTATAAATCTAAATTTGGAGCTTTGCAGCCAAAGCCATCGATGTGCCGGTATTGTCTTGGATCCCTGGAAGAAAAATGAATTAAATGAATTTTCAGTTTTATTTGCATTCCTTATTTCCAAACCATGTGATGCATGGCAGTGGCTCCTAGAGGATTGTAGGAGCTATTTATTTGTTGTTAGATTGTTATGTGATTTAATGATATGTGTATTGTTATAGGTGTTTTTTTTTGTTATTCTACACGATTTCTTTATTTAGAAAATATTTTTGATAATATTTTCTTTTGCTAGTTAATTATTAGCAAATGTAGTTTTCCATGGTGAGTATTTTTATTTATTTTTATTTTTATTTTTACACTGTGGGCACCTGAGGTCATATAGGCAAGAGGAAGGTAGAGGACCAACATGCACCTGGGGGGGGGGGGCGGTAGGAGTCGTGATTTTTCTTCTTTTGTTGTCTTGCTTTCTTTTGAAGAATTAAACCGGAAGAAACGCAGATCTTTTGCGTGGACATTGGACTTCTTTTACCTGTGCGCCACATCCCCACGATGCATCAGTGGACATTTGATTAAGTTTGATAAGTTTATTTTGATTTCTTCAGACAAATAGCCAGTACGATGATTATAAATGGGCCACCAGATTGTTAAAAAGGTACAAACTGAAATTAAGTCACAGTTAAATGGTTCATTTTTCTAGCTTAAAAAAGTAAAACTTGTCTTTTCCACAAATATTCCGTCATGAGGGGGTCACAATAACAATGTGAATTTTGAATGTAAAAAAAAGCCGAACGAACGAAAATGACGTTTCTCCTAATTGACAGTTTTCTTGAGTTATTATTGACTGTTAATCATTATTTACAGTCTATGGTCAGGACAGGCTGTACCAGTTTAATAAGGGTTTAAGGACGAAGAAATACTGCCACCTTGTGGTTTCACTGTAAAGGTTACTTTGCAGTTTGAGAAAAAGTAAATCTTTGTCTGTCAGTGCAAGACAAAAAAAACAACTAAGTCACTTCAGGAGTTTTATTTATTGCTTTTTAATAAAACTGTTAAAATATTTTTTTCTAAAGTAATGTTTAGTAGTTTTGGAAAACAAAACAAAATATATTATTAAAGTTATAATAATATAAATATAGACTAGCCTACTACTGTCTCTAGGTCCGAGTTGTTTTTTGGCTACTTACACATCAAAATAAAAGATTTACTCTCAACAGCAGGGATCCATTTCTCTTCATTTTTGCCTCTATTTTCCAGTTCAATATATCTCAATATATTCTTTACATGTGGCCAATATTCGTGAATCATGCTGAAGTATCTTTAATATCTGAGGAGGACCTACCTTTTGCACACAAATATTCTTCAGCGGAAGACTTCAGCGGCTCTGTAAACATATTAATAATAAAAAAAATAAGAAGAAACACACAACCTCATTAATATTCAGCCTACTAATACAACGCACCAGGGCCAAAAAGGAGCCAAATGCAAATAACATCTTACTGTAGCTACAGTTTTCATGCACTGCATTGTTTATTGGCCTTTAGGTATTTATATCAACACGAGATTGTTGGGCGTTTTTAGTTTCACATGCAGCCTTGGCGAACAAGAGAAACAGCGCCCTCTGCCGGAGACATTGTGCCATGACAATGTTAGCCCCACCACGCCCACTTCAGTACGTTCTGATTTATATCCAATCACAGAGAGGAGTCAGGGTGATGCCTTCAAGACTCAATGAATGTTGGTTTTGACAGTGTCATCTTAGTTACTTGCTATTACACTCACCAGGTGCCACTTGTTCGCCTTCGTTTAATATTCAAAATAGTACAAAGATGACCATGGCTACTGTGTGTGTTTATACGAGTTGTTTTGATGGTATTGGGGGAACTACTGCTAGCCTCCAGAAGCTTAACTCGCTTTATAGATGAAATAAAACACGAGTATATTACATTTTTCACACTTCGCAGCTTAAATGTCTTGAAAGAGTGGCAACAATTTATTCTGACAAGATAAATCTGCATATAAATGCAGACAACGACATGGGAAAAGAAGAAGAAGAATGGAAAACGTACGGTAACGGTAGAGTTGGCGTAAATTACGTGGTGTACATGAACGCAGCACAAGACCTCCCCAACTGTCATGGCGTCTCCCTTGAAGGGGGATTGGTACTGGAGAAACTAGCCGCTGTCATCTATCAGTTTTCTGCCCGCAAACAGAGCATTTCATCCGGATTGAAGCGGCTTTGAGGAGCGGGTAGTTGCCATGGGGACTGTCCATGCTAAGGTAACTCGATTTTCTCCCCACGCACCTGTCCTTTTTCTGCGGATTATTGACCATGACCTCCCTGTTGAAAACGTCAGTCAGTGCTGCAGACTCACCAGCGCCTGTACTCGATGTACACTTACACAAAGAGAGAGAGAGAGACGATAAATAAAGAAAAGCGAAGGTGGAAATGAAGTTTAAAGTGGAAAAATGTAGCCTGATAAAGTATGTTAGCCTGCTTTCCGTTTAATTACAAGAAGCATTTCAGTCAGGGCGGCATTTTCAAAATTCAGACACAGGCACATTTTTGTCTGCATGCCTCGATATCCTCAAGTTGGGGACATTTTAGTGAACATTTGGCTTTTTTGTTAGGGTATTTAAAAAGCCACTTTGAGGACAAAAACGGTGTCCTTTCACCATTTATCATTTTATATCAGAACTTTAAGTACTGTGATAAGAAAGAGCACACGACCCCTCTCGAGTGACTCACCGTGTAACGTGAAGTGACTTTCACTGGTCGTAGGACATTAGACACTCCCATCCATTAACTGTCCTGCCCCTTTCTCTTCCATGAGTGCGGCTCCTGCCCTTTAAATGTGCTAATCGTACTTTTTTATTATTATTATTATTATGCTCGTTGTCTAGGAGTTGTTAGGTGTTATCTAATCATACCTCTACGGTGGCCCTGAGGGGTCAATGCATGCAGGGCATTTCAAGAAAACAAAATCAAATGAAGAAAACATCTCCATCAATTTGGCAACATTTAGAAAAGGGGGGGGGGGGTGCAAATTAGGCCTCCATGATATGAAGTGAAATAAATAATAACATAAAGAGCTTTTTAGTTAACATACAGTTTTAATGTGTCTCTACAGTTTTTATGTAAAAAGCTTTTTTTTTTTTTTTTCCCCTCACACTAAACTGGCACCAGTTAACCTCAGGGTAGTTGATAGCTAACTTGAAATGGTGTGAAATCATGAATTAACAGTTTTGTTCTTATCACCCGCGCAGAGTCTGGATCCTCTCCCGATGCATGGCCGGGATTTGGGAGTTAACCCGGATGACTTGATGGAGACTCCGGACCTGGAGCAGGAGAGCAAGCAGGAGATCCTAGAAAACAAAGATGTGAGTGCTCAAAGCGGCGGAAGAGAATCGTGAACAAGTTCAAGACGGTCGGTGTAAAATAACAGGTTTCACGTTTGACAAATTTGACCTGAAGTTCGATTTGCTTTTGTGGAACTATTTCTCCTCACCAGTGGTTCTCAAAGGGGGGTCCGCTGACCTCCAGGGGCCCTTGGGAGTTTCCAGGGATCCCACGTTTCACTTTAATTTAATCAATGAGTTACAAAATGTCAGACTGTGACCATTTTGGTTTGCAAGTTTCACATTCTGAAATAAAATATCTAAAAGAAATAATCTCATAAGGTTCTGAACCTGGGGGAAAAAATCGTACAAATATGGCTCTATGGTCTAAAATATTTGATAGTAAACTGTAGCCCCGTCCAGACTGCCGTTTCAAGAAGTCATATTTACGCCCCTGTAACGTTTCGCCTTCAATCTGGATGTTGAGGAGCTGTAACGGGGGGGAAGAAGTCTGAGTGTGTGTGTATGTGGAGCTCCCGCTGTGCCGCGCTTCTGCAACTCAAAACCGGAGATGTGAAAGTAAAACTTGTCATATATCTTTTTTTCCTCAGGTGGTCGTCCAGCACGTCAACATCCAGGGTCTTGGGAGAACTAAAGAGGACCTGCTGGGCTACGAGATCTCGGATGTTTTTCATGCCAAAAACCTGATCGATGTACGTATTTCAGACTGCACCGCTCATGAAGGCGTCACAGTCATCTCTCTTGAGTTTTATTTTTGTTTAAAGTAAAGAAGACGAGGGTTCCTAAGTGTAGAGTTCTGTTTCATTGTCATGGTCACAGGTGATGAAGAAAGCTCACGTGGCCAGACAGAAGCTGCTCCGCCTCGGGATCTTCAAGGATGTGGAGGTTCTTATTGACACGTCTGAAGGTAACACGTTCAGAGAAGAAGCACAACACGATATAATCACTCTATTTTTTACTAAAACCAAAAGTTATCTCAGAGAGTGTTGTGGATTACAGACCTGCTCTGGAGCTCGATTTGTAATTACATCATGCGTTCAGCGGTGCTTTGCTGTTAACTGTGACCACATGCAGCTTTTAATGTGAATTAAAGGAGCAACCAGTGAGATGTGTAGAGAGTGAAATGATAAAGTGACCTGACTATATGATCAGACATTAAGGAAACATGCTATGTTGAAGTGCTGGCTTCTCTGACAACAATGCAGCAGTCAGTATGTCCTCCTTCTAACTTTAGATTCTGCTCCTGAATGCTCTGGATTTGTTTGGACCAGAGAAGGTAGGCGGTTTTAAGGCGCCCCCCACACGACTGTTTTGGACGCCCCTCGGTTTGTCAGATATGAGAGCAGTTATCAGGTCAAACCAACAGGTGTTGCAGTGATGGAAGCGGGCAAGAGAAGTGGTTCAGATAGAAGTGATTGTACCCGACCTAAAAAGCCTCTGCATGTTTCTAATAAGCTCCACGAGCAGAAACGTGCTCAAACTAGGATCAATATTGGAGATGCTTTTGAAAAATGGAGAGCGGTTAGAACACAGAAAGGTTTACAGACCGATGCAGAGCTGGATAAACACTGAAGCTTCAGTGTCCACCACATGGTGACCTGAATGAGCATGGACTCTAGAGAGGAGGGGGCGGGGGGAGACAGCTCTCTACAATGTTTAGAATTTGGACTGCAGTACCCATTTTGAACACTAGGGGTCAGAGTTATATACTGCTCCTTTAAAAGCTGTCTACTTGAGTGACTATGCAGGAAAAAAAGGTTGTCTGTTTTTTTCTCCCCTCTGATTGGTTGGTTCTCTCTCCTCAGGTAAGGACGCTCTGCCGAACGGTCTTGATGTGACTTTCGAGGTGACGGAGGTCAAGAGGCTGACAGGAAGCTACAACACCATGGTCGGCAACAATGAAGGAAGCATGGTGAGAGAACAACATCACTCACATATATATAATTCATGTCGGCCATGTTTCCATCTGTTTTACTTGGATTGCTAAGAAGCTTGAGTGAGTTCTTCAGGAGATGGAGGGGCCTTAAACATCGATCTATAAGTCAATTAAACTATGAATAAAATCTGATATTTATGGGCTCTGAACAGTCATCCTATTATGATCACACACTGAGCTCACAGTGTTTTCGTCCCAACAGGTTCTGGGACTGAAGTTGCCCAACATGTTGGGTCGAGCCGAGAAACTCACCTTCCAGTTCTCCTACGGTACCAAGGAGACGTCGTACGGCCTGTCCTTCTTCAAGCCCCAGCCCGGACACTTCGAACGCAAGTATGTGAAGCACACAAATACTGAACTCACAATGAACCCACATCTCTTAAGCTGTTTTTCAAATACACACTCCTGAAAGATTTCAGAGAATTTCAGGAGGACTGCGCCTGAAATCCTCCTGATCTTAAAGATTCTTGAGATGTTTTTGACTAGAAATGAGACGAACACACGCACTGAGATTTGAGTTCTTGCAATGCAGGTCCCTTAGAGAATTACCTGAGTCGTCTGTTTATGGTGCTTCCAAGAAAGCAAAAAAAAACATCCCGACTAAACGGAAGGAATGCAACGCTTTTAAAGCAGCTGATTCTGAAATCTTAGCGGTGCAGTATTAGCATGCGTTCACCATCAAGGTGAACCATTTTTAAGTCCTGTGTGTCTTCTCTTTCAGCCTCACTCTCAACATGTACAAAGTCACCGGTCAGTTCCCCTGGAGCTCCTTAAAAGAGACCGACAGAGGCATGTCTGCAGAGCTAAACGTAAGAGGCTGAGTGTGTGTGTGTATATGTGTGTGGGTGTGTGTGGGTGTGGGGGTGTGTGTGTGTGTGCGTGATGAGAGAGAGAGTGGGATCCTAACTGAATGAAGCAGACACACTTTTACACTTGTACAGACAACAAACAACAAGAGAGAGAGAAAGACTTGGATGAGTGCGTGTTAATTCACTAACTTTTGAAAGTTCTTCCTCCTCCCGTCCTGCTGCAGTTTCCTCTGGGGCCGACCAACCACACGTTGAAGTGGGAGGGCGTGTGGCGGGAGCTGGGCTGCCTCGCTCGCAGCGCTTCCTTCGCCGTTCGAGAGGAGAGCGGACACTCGCTGAAATCCGCCCTCTCGGTACGACACGGAGGCGTTTCTCCAGCTCCTTCACAGACACGTGACAGCTTTTGATTCATGTCCTCTCTTTGTGTCATGTTCATGAAGTTTAGCCTCTGTCTCTCTGCAGCACACCGTGTCAATCGATTCGAGGAATTCGGCTATTTTCCCCAACAGAGGTGCCTTACTGCGGATCAACCAGGTGGGTGTGCACAAGTACAATGTAGTGTGTTACAGAAAACAGTCATGTTTATAATCTTCCTTTAATCAAATGATGAAAGGTTTACAATGTTTTCTGGGTTGTTGAGTTAAGTGAAATGTGGGTGCTGAGTGAGAGAACAAAAGAGCTGTCTGCAGGAACAAACTCAGGAAAAGCAATCTGAATGACTTTGTTAGTTTTATCAGAATAACAAATCAAGACGACCTCCCCGCGGAGAGTCTTGATTTGTCGTCAAAAGGATTCTCTTACTTGAATTGGAAGCACTCTGGACTGAATACGGGCACTGGATATTCCCAGTCAGACTGAGGCTAGATTTAAATTTAATGGACTCTGGCAGATGAATAAAACCTTGAAATGAGCATGATGAGGAAATGGGGCCTTATTTGATTTGCCTTGTCTGGTTTTACTTGTATTGTCTGTTTTGATTTGTTTTTCTGTAGTGGTTGATTTTAGTCCCTTGGGTTGTGTTATACTGTATGTAAATTTAAATAAAGTTGTTATTGAAAAAAGAAAAGAATAACAAACCAATAGGGAACTCTGTAGCAGCATAACTAGGAGCTGTTCCATACCTCTCCAGCCCTAACTTTAAGCTCCAGTCTGTTATTTATTTTGTCTTTCTCGTGTTTGCTCGGCAGGAACTCGCCGGGTACACAGGAGGAGACGCCAGCTTCTTGAAGGAGGACTTTGAGCTGCAGCTCAACAGACGACTCTTCTGGGACTCGGTAAGACAAACAAAACGTTCTTCTTCAAACTACAACCAAGATCGTGGGTTGGCTGTTTTTTTTGCTCTCAGCTGTTTTGTAAGCGGGGCCTGAGGGTGTTTGTCGCAACTCTTGAAGCTTTGCAAAACAGATTCTATTTGTTGTTCTTGCACAGTCACACTTGACATTTCAGTTGCATAAAGTGACCACAAGGGGGCGATAAAGCACCACGACGTGAGTTTGACCAAATACTGAAGGCTTTGTGTATATAAGCGGATCTTTTCTGTGTCTCTCAGGTTTTGTCTGCTTCTCTGTGGGGCGGGATGCTCTGTCCAATCGGAGGACAGCCGTCCTGCATCGCTGACAGGTACACCTGATTCACCCCACAGCTGTTAACAGACACATGGGCAGATACTGCTGACCTTGATTTACAGGGATTTCTCTCCAAATTATAAAGATCACCTTGAAAATCAGAACGTATTGACTACTAACTGATTCATGATTGGCAAGGATTTTGAGACTGCACTCTTAAGTGGATGGTTTCATGAAAGTTTTTGTATTTTTTTTCAGGTTTTACCTCGGAGGTCCCACCAGTGTTCGAGGGTTTGGGATGTACAGCATCGGGCCACAGAGTGAAGGTACAAAGAAAAACTGAACTTTGGATTTTGTTTCCATCTTAAAATGTAAAAATACTTGAATTCCCAACATGATTTTAAAAAGTACTATCTTAAAGGAGCAACATATAACTCTGACACCTAGTGTTTAAACTGGGTACTGCAGTCCAAATTCAAAACATTGTAGAGAGCTGTCTCCCCCCGCCCCCTCCTCTCTAGAGTCCATGCTCATTCAGGTTGCCATGTGGTGGACACTGAAGCTTCAGTGTTTAGCCAGCTCTGCATTGTCTTGCCCGCTTCCATCGCTGCAACACCTGTTGGTTTGACCTGAGCTTCTGGTTAGACCATAACTGGTCTCATATCTTGGCAAACTGAGGGGCGTCCTTTTTAGGGTTTATTTTTTTTATGTCCTAGAATGAAATGTCTGATACATAATGCAGGATTGCATCGCTCCATTTAAATTTACTCATTTGCATGCACTAATTTATCCTTCTGCAACCCAAACGTGGAATGTCTATCAATCAACCCATCTCAGAAGGTGGGTTAATTAAATGTTGTGGACATCAAGGCGGTGTGAGTCCCTCCCTGTAGGCGTTCATTTGGTCTAACCACACGACTAAAAGCAATCAGGACTAATCCAGTATCTGTGGGACAAATGGTGAGAAACACAGAAAACACATGAATGCAACGACCCCGACAGGATTCCAGCAGGAAGCCTTTGTTGCATTTCTCCCCATGTTTCCTGTCTGTTTCCTCATCAGACAAGAAGACGAGTAACTCAAACATGTCTTCTAATCTTATGTGAGTGTTAGAAAAACAGTAGCTGTAGGGATTTAATCACGTCAAACAGATGTCTTTGTGGCCCTTTAAGTAGCGTAGTTTTGCATCTTAACGTGTGTTTGTGTGTTTCAGGGGACTATCTGGGCGGAGAGGCCTACTGGGCCGGGGGTCTTCACCTCTACACCCCGCTGCCCTTCAGACCAGGAAAGGGGGGCTTCGGAGACCTTTTCAGAACACACTTCTTCCTCAACGCAGGAAACCTCTGCAACCTCAACTATGGTGGGTGTTTACAAATGATGAGCAATGATTCAGAGGTTCTTGGGAGGAACTGGCATCTGTCAGCGTGCCACTCCTCTCTGGTATGTGGTGACGCCTAACTTGTGGTTTGTGTGCAGGTGACGGTCCCCGGGCACACCTTCAGAAGCTGGCTGAGTGTATCCGCTGGTCGTACGGAGCGGGCATCGTGCTGCGGCTCGGAAACATTGCCAGACTGGAGCTCAACTACTGCGTGCCCATGGGAGTTCAGAGTGGAGACAGGTACACAGCGGCTCTTCAAGAACACACCCAAATACAGCACTAAGGGTGCACCCACACTAGGTTGCGCCATAATGTAGCAAAGCACTATCTCTCTCTCCCCCCCCCCCCCCCCTCTCAAGTCCCCAGCTGGCTTCTGGAATATTCTCAGCTCCTCTCAGATCCTCTTGGAGTCTTTTCCGCCGTCTCAGAACGCATCACCAAATGTTTTTGTTCTGCTCTTTAGCACTGAAGGAGAAGAACCAGAGGATCTGAGGGGGCCGCCCCTGAATGCTACTTATGACCCCCGTGTTTAACATCAATAATTGTCTGACTGTGTTCCTTTCTCCTCCTCCTCCTCCTCCTCCTCCTCTTTCAGGATATGTGACGGCGTCCAGTTCGGAGCAGGAATCCGCTTCCTGTGACCTCATCACTCCAGCAGAGGCCGTGATACGAGAAAAGGGAGATCGTCTTTTTGTTTATCACCTGTAACTTGTTTTTCGAGTGTGTCACACTAGCATGGGTCTGACAGTATGTCCTGGTTAAAGGTGCCTGACTCCTCCTCCTCCTCCTCCTCCTCCTCCTCCTCCTTCGACACGCACCACTTTAGAACAACACAGTGCCAGAGCTGCTTCGTTAAAACTAGAGAAACTTTTTACACTACAAACTGAACGGCCTTTCAACTGAGTAACAGATTGATCTCGATAGCAGCAAACACAAGAAATGACGACATCTAAGGCAAAATACAATCATGGTGAACCTTCAAGCAGCATATCAGAGCCTTTTCTCTTTGGACAGACTTCAGAATTATGCTTTCTTTTTTAGCTGAAGCCTCTTTCTTTAAGTGTTTTCTGCAGCACATGGCGCCTCGTCTTTGAGGGAGTCACCTACGAGTGATTTCGCCCCCTTAGTAAATTATTTTTCCTGAATGTTTGAGATTTTGGGGATTTGTTTTCCGTTTGCCTTTTTAGGATTGCCTCTCATCCAGGAGCACCTCTTATTTGTGTTGACAGTAAACTGGACTCCACACGGTCTTCTGTCCCGACGTTGTCCCGTGTGTGTGTGTGTGTGTTACAGCAACAGTCGGATAATAAACCAAGAGAAACCAGCACTTTTTAGTCAAACTAGCCCGCTTGGAAGAGAGTCGGAACCCAAAACTGGAGGTCGTTTTTTGTCAATTATTTTAATGTCTGACGTGGAAAACGGCAGGTTAATCTCTCAGGCATGCAGCGGTGTTAGGTAGGAAGCTCATCCGGCGCCCCACCACCTCCTCCTGAGCAACATCCACCACCAGTGCTCTTACCGTTAGTCTTCTTTTTGATGTTGTCAAATTCATTCACAAATAAATCACAGCTGCTCCCCTTGGCTCCTCTCTGCATCCTTTTTCTAAAGCACACATGTTTCAGCAACTGAAAAGGTATCGGTGATTCATTTGAGAATTCTTATGTGACCATCTCTTAAAATGTGGTCTTGAAACTCAGATTAGCCCTCTAAGCTCTCCGCTGTCCTTTTGTCTTGAGCGCAGGGAAAGTACAGGTCGTTAAGGTGTGCAGACTACATCTGAAAAATAAATCCAGTGAGAGTAGATGCTTGAGGTAGCTTGTTGTTTATTGCAAAGATAAATGTAAATCAAAAACCATGTGCAAGGCTGCTATATTAGTTATCTGTGATATTTACTTCTCAATCTGTATCTGTGGAAAACAAAAAACTCATCCGTCAGGATCAAGTCTTTTTTTTTTTTTTCCATGAACCTTGACTGAACAAGATGGTTACAGAGGCGCTGCTTGTCAACCGGCAAGGTAGGCAACGTGCTTGGGGCCCCAGACCAGTATAGGAGGCCCCTGAGGGCTCACAAACTTGAAACCAAAGGGGTGTCCTAAAATGTTCACATTTTGCAATGACAGTAGGAAACCTCCCTAAGGGGTCCCCCTCCGCCATCTGACAGCCCTCACTCTGGTTGCCCTTCTAAGCAGCTCATGCATTGTTGCTGTGAAAGCCAAAGTTTGTCAAAGAAAGTCAACAAAGAAAACTGAAGAGGAATGATCCGTCTACAGGAGAGAGAAAAGAAACTGGAAGCGACGTAATCGTCGGCTGGTGGACATGATGGTTAAGAACGCTGGTTGGAGGGCCCTCCAGCATTGATTTTGGCCCCAACAGGCTCTGGAATCGCCACTGGATGGTTAAGACCACATCTGTCATATCTGCAGTAACAACTAAGAACATTTGAATATTTAGCAGCAGTCCTTGTTCCTAAAGAAGTGGGTATACTCTTTATTTTTTACCCATAAGTGTGGCCAGCAGAGTATAAACGGCCTCTATTATAAACAATGACATGTAAGATTATTCTTGCAGATTAAGTTAGCACATACTTGCAAATCAGAGACAGAGTAGTGAGGGTCATCCCTTCACCATCCTGGGAACAAAATGCAGCATACTACTGAATATAGTCAGTCAATCAATGGTGTGAATCAGAGGAGATTTAGAAGTGGGTATAATCTATGGAGACAGAAAAATAAGTATACCCTACACTACACCACTGAGGACATCCAACTGAACTAGGAAGCTATCAGAGTTTTACAGGCAACAGTCTGAGATGTTTTAGTAAAGGCAACAGCACTTTTCATTCTAGATAACATGAAGAAGTGTGTGTGTGTGTGTGTGTGTGTGTGTGTGTGTGTGTGTGTGTGTGTGTGTGTGTGTGTGTGTGTGTGTGTGTGTGTGTGTGTGTGTGTGTTTCTGACCTCGCTGCAGGTTGTGTTGTCAGCACACAGTTTGAACCTTTGCTCCGGGTGAACCTGCGCGGGGCAGTTGAGTGTGGATGGTGCTAGATGAGTGTTTGGTCAGATCTCGTTCTGTGTGGGAGTCGGAACAGGTGTCCTGCAGATGAACGCTGCACGGAGCAGGAGTTATAAAAGAGGAGGAAAAAAATGAAATAAAATGTCTGAGAAGTTTGACTTCACCTTAAAAAAAGTTTTGATTGTGCAGAAGAACTTTGTGGACCTTTTTTAAAAAAGCTATTTTTTAGAAGGATCTCTGAGTCCAAGTCAACCTTAGGTCCTTAAACCTGCCAAATATGTAGTAAATAGAAATGTGCGGGACTCAAACACACTCAGTATTTGTTCAGTCTTTGATCTAGATTGAGTTAATTTAGCCTTTACTCTGCTTGGTTAACGTTAGTCACCATCAGACATTTGCAAAGAGGTTTTTTTTTTTTTTTTTTCAGTTGAATGTGTCTCTCCTTGGATGCATAACATTACAGTATGTCAGCTGCTCAACCAGGGGAGAGAGGACCCTGGACCTGCTGTATGTCAATGTAAAGGACGCATATGGCTCCTCTCCCCCCCCCCCTTGTCAGACCACAACTTGATTCACCCTCACCCCCTGCTATGTACCTATGGTTAAAAGGCTGCCTGCAACCAAGAAGAAAGTGAGGAGATGGTCAGAGGTGGCCTATATCACACTGGAGGGGTGCTTTGAGTTGACTGACTGGGAAAGCACTCTGCGAGCCCCATGGAGAGGTGCATCACAGATTCCATCAACTTCTGTGTGGACTGCACTGTCCCAGCAAGGACTGTCCTTTGTTATTCAAACAACAAGCCATGGATAACAAAGGACATCAAGGTCATCCTCAACACCAAGAAAAGGGCCTTCAGAGATGGAAATCAAGAGGAGGTGAGAACTATACAGGGGGGTCCTGAAAGTGAAGATTAGGGAGGCCAAGGACACCTACAGAAGAACAACATGAGGGAGGTCTGGAGTGGAATGAGGACCATCACAGGCTCCAGGTCAAGCAGCAGTAGAGGAGTTGAAGGCAGTGAGGACAGGGCCAACGAACTGAATGTAAGAAGACAGCTGATGAGACTCCACGCAGGCAAGGCTGCAGGGTCCCGACAGCGTCAGCCCCGAGGTGCTCAAAGCCTGTGCCCCCCCCCCCCCCCAGCTCTGTGGAGTACTTCACCGTGTCTTCAGCTTGAGCGTGAGTCTTCAGAGGGTCCCCGTGCTGTGGAAGACGTCCTGCCTCGTTCCTGTGCCAAAGACGCCGCGCCCCAGCGACGCCAAGGACTACAGACCCGGTGGCACTGACGTCCCACGTCATGAAGACCCTGGAGGGACTCGTCCTGGATCAGCTCAGACCAACGGTCAGGCCCCTCTTGGATCCTCTCCAGTTCGCCTACCAGCCCCGACCGGGTGTCGAGGACGCCATCACTGCTTCCTGCTGAACCGGGTCTACGCTCACCTGGACAAGCCGGACAGCACTTTGAGGGTCATGTTTTTTTGGACTTCTCCACCATTCGTCCGGCTCTACTGGGTGAGAAGACGACGACAATGCAGGTGGAGTCTCCTCTCGTGTCCTGGATTGTGGACTATCTGACTGGCAGACCACAGTATGTGCGCCTACAACTCTGTGAGTCAGACAGAGCGGTCAGCAACACCACCGGGGTCCCACAGGGAACGGTCCTGTCTCCCTTCCTCTTCACCCTCTACACCACGGACTTCAACTACAACACAGAGTCCTGCCACCTTCAGAAGTTTTCTGATGACTCTGCTGTAGTTGGACGTATCAGCGAGGGTGAGGAGGCCGAGTACAGGGCTGCGGTGGGTGACTTTGTCGCATGGTGTGAGCAGAACCATCTCCAGCTCAACCTGGCAAAGACCAAGGAACTGGTAGTGAATCTGAGGAGGGTAAAAGCACCGGTGACCCCTATTTCCATTCAGGGGGTCAGTGTGGACTGGTCTAAGAACGCTGAGGCCGTATACAAGAAGGGCCTGAGCCGACTCTACTTCCTGAGGAGGCTGAAGTCCTTTAACATCCGCAGGACGATGCTGAGGATGTTCTATGAGTCTGTGGTGGCCAGTGCTATCCTTTTTGCTGTTGCGTGCTGGGGCAGCAGGCTGACGGTAGCAGACTCCAACAGACTAAACAGACTGACCTGTAAGGACAGTGACGTTATTGGGGGTGGAGTTGGATTCTCTGAAGGTGGTGTCAGAGAGGAGGATGCTAACTAAGCTGCGTTCCATCTTGGACAATGTCTACCACCCTCTCCACGATGTGCTGGTCAGACACAGGAGCACATTCAGTGCCAGACTGATCCCCCCCCCCCCCCGCCCCCCGATGCACCACAGAACACCACTGGAGGTCATTCCTGCCTGTGGCCATTAAACGTTATAACTCCTCCCTTTGAGTGACAAACACTCTGTCTGAACCTGGACTATCTCAGCCTGGAAAAAATAAAACTGAAAACTGTAACCTCCACCATAACTCATTATTTATTCAAACTGCAATATAATAATAATGAAGAAATAATTGAAGAAAACAGTGCAATAATCTTGAAAATGTGTTTATATATTCCACCTTACTCTTATTTGTGTAAATATTTATTGTACCTATTATTGAAACCTTACTTATATTCCTATTCTATTTGATTAATATTTGTATTACTATATTTCTACTGCTATGCTGTATATTTTGGAGCAACTGTAACGACCGAATTCCCCTCTGGGATTAATAAAGTATTTCTGATTCTGAATCTGATAAGTGGGTCGAAAATGTAAGAGAGAGAGAGAGTGGAGAATGACTGCCATGCAGGAATAGAGCCACAGGTCGGATTCAAACCTGGACCGCCCGCTTCGAGGACGATGGCCTCCGTACATGGGGCACGCGCACCAACCACTGTTAGACCAGTTTTTGTACTTTGTCCAGTTATTTCAAATGTTAAAAAGTGGAAAAGAAAAAACAAGTCAAACATGAAATCTTCAGGTGTGGACCAAAATATAATACTGAATACAATACGAGTGAATATTGCTTCTAAATGATACAAAATGCTTATAAAGACACTGATACTTAGTGTAGGGTCCAATCACTTTGTGCATCTATAAGAGGCTGAGGTTTGTTTTATGGGCTAAAGGATGTCTGAGGTTAATGTGATCTTAAAATTAGATTTAAAAAAAAAAAGTATTTTATCCTCAATTTTATCCAATAATTCAGACAGAGGATTATATAAATAGAAGATTCAGAAAGACAAAAGCTGCTTCCGGCGTGGCTCTGATCATTTTTTAATGAATTCCCACGCGTGCCCGCGCGGTCGAGGGGGTAGCAAGCAAAGCGTGAGCGCGCACGCACTTTAACCAAAACAGCACGTCGTGTGTCCGCTGCTGTCGAGTATAAGCTGGCTGTAGTGAGCCCTGTCCACGGCCACTCCTCTGACTCACACAGTCCCACACACTCACACACACACACACTGTCACCCACAGAGGGAAGTGTGTGTGGCCAGCAGCAGCTCGGACACAGTCTGCTTTATCCATCTGGATTCATTGTATTGTTTTTAATTCATTTTTTTTTTTTTTTTTTGTGTTAAATATCCAAACACCGCCATTATGTTGTGGACGGCGAGTCAAGTCTTCAGGAAATTCTCCACCTCGTCCGTGAGTAACGCTGCGTTTGCTGCACCAGAGAATGATCGGTGCATCTTGTATTTACGTTGCATTGTTAATTTAAAAAAAAAAAAACACACACAATATTGGAAATTGAATGCATGCCAGGTTGTCGTGACATGAAGCGGTTCGGCTCTGATTGCTGATCAGTGAATCAAGGGGTTCAGGTCCAGGTCTTTAGAGTCCGTCTTGCTGCTGGATGTTCAACAACCGGAGCAGGCAGTGATGTGTCAGTGCCAAGCTGCCACGTTTCTGTCTCGGTGTATGAACTGACTGAGTCGGCCTCTACTGTACAAGACCTGCAGGAGTTGCATCAGCCTGATCTCCCCTCGGCTTACTGTGGATTCTGCAGGGCTGCAATCAACCCCCTTGTGAAAGCACTTTGAATGGATCACCCCTGCTTATTTCCTTCATTACAGTGCGTGTTTTGCAACCGTGAAGCGCTTGACAGCAGTGTGACAGCCGGCGTGGATGCCTCATGCACTTGACAGGTCCATTCATCTGAGCAGGAGAAACCTGAGACCTCCTTGGCTCCTTCACGCACAGCTTACAGCGAGTGGGCTGGGCTGACTGTCAGCCAATAGCTCCCCTCTGAGCCGGTTTTAACCACCAAAGACAAAGATTTTATGACCTTTGGACAGGAGGCGGACCTGCGGATTTGGGGGGCCCCAAAGCAAGATGGGCGCCCCCCTCAATCCCACCCACCCATTCTTTTGTGTTTATGCTTTCTGTCTGATCTTTATTTAAATACAGATGCTCTATAAAAACCATAGGGAACACTGTAAAACAAAAAGTTTCACGTCATGGTTAGCTGATATATTGAGGCAATAGATTGTTTTTTCAACTTTTCTGTAAGTGTCGGAAGTTTTTCTTTTGGCAACGATGGCTGCTGAGGAAGGAGAAAAACGAAAGGCACATTTGGTTATTAGGAGGGGTGGGACAAAATATCAATAAAGGACTTTATTATCGTGCCGACTGGTGTAAAACCATTATCACGTCACTGGTGCAGAATAACGCTGATGCACCGTGTCACTACTTCATGACTCCTCACAGTGGTGCTTATCACATGAATCTGAGTAACAAGACGGGACTTGCCATTTTAAATCTCAGTGTTACAATGCTGGATGCCCAAAGTGGGCAACATTTCACATCATGAGGTAAAAGAATGCTGGTGCAATACCAGGATACGTCTGCAGAGGGCGCTTAACAGCTTGCAAAAGTTCCCCAAAAGGAAACCAGACGGCTTCAAGCCTCAACGTAAGCCGTTGAAACCTCTGACATGGACTCTCCTCTCCCAGCACTGGAGAGCAGCCCTCCCCTGGCAGCCCTGCAGCGTTCTGCTCCTCCCCTGGAAGGCCTCCAGAGAGCTTGCCAATCAGACGAAAGTGGGCACATGGGGAGGGTGGCCTGAAAGAGAATGCAGCTGAAACAAACAGTTTCAGGCAGAAATTATGGTTTTTACTGACGACAGTATCAGAGAAATAAGAGGGGGGGGGGCTCTGCTAATCATGCAGAGCTCCTGCGTCAATTATACCCAATTAGGCTGTCAGCCTTTCTGGAGTGTCCGTTGTGGGTTCACATTGTCTGTTGTGTAACACCTTTGTAGCTCAGAGTAACAGAGGGTCAGAAAAGAGTTCAATCTTATGGAACAAAAGCGTTATTCACACATTCAGATGTTTATCAGCCTGATTTGACGGTCAAAGAATGGGAGGTGTTGTGTGATGTATGGATTGTAAACTCACGTCAGTTTACTCTGTGACTTGGTCTCCTGATGACTTATAAAGTGTTTCATATGAATTAGCAGATTAGAACTGATTCTTCTGTGTTTGCTCTCTTCACAGCATTACTACCAGAATAAGCTGAAACTAGCCATCATTGGCCAGAGTGTGTTCGGCCAGGAGGTGTACAGCAACCTGAGGAAGCAGGGACACAAGGTGGTGGGTGTGTTCACAGTCCCCGACAAGGACGGGAAGGCCGACCCCCTAGGTGAGTCCAAAAACCCCTCCCCTCCTTAATGTCCGCTCTAACTGACAACATAAGGGTTCACAATCTCCACACAAACAGTTGAGAAGTTGGTTTGACTCTGATATTACAACACGTCTTTAAACAAACTATGTTGGTTTCTACATTTGAGTTAAAACCCTCCACCAGGCGATCTTTCTTCTAATTTTACACACTTGTATTAATGGCTGAGGGATATTCTGGTGCTTCTCACACACAAAGGCCAAAAATACACACATGCACAAACAGGAAGTGTGGACATGCATTAATGGAGAGATGTCAGAGTGAGGCTGATACACGCTGGGGTTCGGGAGGTGACCTGGCGCCTTTCCGGCTACCAGACCAATATCCACATTTGGGGCCGCGCTGGGACTTGAGCCGGCGACCCTCTGGTTCCCAACCCAAGTCCCTACAGAGACTGAGCTACTGCCGCCCCTGGCTGTCAATCTTAACATGCACCGTTTCAATCTGAAACACAAATACATGTTATTCTCTGGAGCCGGAGACATTACATAAGAGGGTTCACATATCCCCACTTTGAGAGGAATTCCACATCGATACCTTGGACAGAAAATCAAGACAAAAACTTGGATTCCTCTCCTCTACAGAACAAAGTTCCCAATGCGCAGCAGCACACGAGTCATTGAAGCCGTCTTTTTATCTGTTCTGGTTTGTGGTGATGTCGTCAAGGATCCCCTTCACACTCTCCTGGATTCCATTTATCACTCCGCCCTCAGGTCTACTACATGTGAATGTTACTCCACAGTTCATTCGGTTTATTTGAGAAGTTGGGCAGGGCACCTTTAGTTGTAAGACCTGACAGGCTTTGTTTTTTTTTTGTTTTTTTTAGAAAGTATAAACTGGCAAAATGCCGCCCTTGCATTCCTTCTTTATTAAACTAAACTCCTCATAGTCAACACTCGCTCAACACGTTACAGTAACTGGCTGGAGCTCAAATCCCTCCGGGCGAACATTTAAACAAAGTGCCGGTCGCTTTCTCTGCTGCATTCACAGTAAACACTTTCCAACAGAGGTTTCACCTTCACACTCTTGTTCCCAAGTTTCAGTTTAAAACTATGATCATGAACTTCTCTGCCTTTAAATTGTATGTTTCTAATAAGCTCCACGAGCAGAAAACGTGCTCAAACTAGGATCAATATTGGAGACAGATCTCAGTGTTTTTCATTTGGACTTCAGTTGGACCCAGTATCAACAGAAAAGCTAAGCTATGTACTGCTGCAAACAAAAACACAAGAAACCTAATTTAGCTACTTCAAAAAGTCACAACTGCTAAAATATCAACAGCAGTTAATATCACTTTTGTGTTGTTTTTTTTTAAAGGTTTTTTCTTTTGGTTGGGTGGGTTCATTTAGAGATCAGCCAGTGGATAGAGTCAGAAATCGGGGAGAGAAGGAGTGAGTAATGACATGCAGGAAGGGAGCCAAAGATCGGATTTGAACCCAGGCCGCCCTCCTGGAGGGAAACAGCCTATGTACACTGGGAGCGCGCACTAACCACTCAGCTACCGGCTCCCCAATTGTTTGTTTTATTGAATATTTTCACTTCTTGATGCCAGACAGACCTTTTTTTTGGAATGTGTGGCACAGGGCAGCGGATCAGCTGTTCGGGTTAGTGCGGTGTAATCCATATGGTGACCAGGACGCGCTTTGTTTGAACAGTCTGGAAAAACACAAGCATGCTCTGGCCATTCACTTTTGTGAAAGTTTGATTTCATTCCTCTAACACTTGATCAAAGACAGTGAGGCGTCCTCCCATGATCCTGATCCGATGTCAGTCAGATCAGGATCATCTTCGCTGTAGCTGAGGTTGATGTGTGTTCACCCTGCAGCGCTCCCTGTACAAAGAGAGGCTTTTATCCTGTGTTAGCTGCGCGATAGTGACTCCATTGTCCGCGTGGAGAGGCCCCGTGTGGCCCAGAGAAGCAGCTCGGAGGTGAAAAAATCTACAATCGGGCTGCGCGATCTGTGGTATGATGCAATCTTTCCAGGAAACATCATCATCATCATCAGCTGTCGGCTGCACTCTTCACCACTGCCTGTCAGTCTCGTCGCCTTTGCAGCTAAAACTCAATTTCTATCAGTCTCATAACTCCTCCCAGTCATTTATGTGAATATATTCCTGCTGTGTCTGAGCATTTATGATTTTAAAAACAAAAATAACAGGTGTAGGGATGAAATAACGGACACACACTGTGAAATACAATGCAAGTAGTAGGATTCCATTTAGTCAGTTTATTACGATACTGTAGGAAAGGCACTAAATTAGGAAGTCTTATGATTAGGAAAACTGCATACAGTATAAACAACTCGACACTGACTGCATAAATGTGAGTTTTATTTAACGCAATCAGAAAAGTAGGGATCCGAATCTGGATTTCTCCCACTCCCTAAAACATCATCTCTCAACTTCTCTTTGTGTAAACTTGTGCAAGACATTTGCATTCGCTGATTTAGAGAAAAAAAGGAATCTCTCATGAGGAATGAAAAAACAAAGGTACATGTTTGAAAAAACGTTTAAAAAAAACTTTCATTAATTTGGCTTTTTCATCATAGAAAGGTAAAGAACAGGGTAAGTCATCAAAAAGCTGGTTAGCCACCCTCACATAGCGTCACAAACAGCCTTCCTCAGGGTCTATCCGCCACTTAAATACACTCCAGATAATGAGGAGCACCTGAGCAGGAAGTGATTGAACCCACAGGTGTGGCTGTGATAATCACCAATTAACCCCCCAAACACATGCAAACACAGGAAACAAAGGGAACTAAATATGTAGACAAATGTACACATAAAGATACTCTACTACACAAGGAAACAACGATGTACAAATTGATATGCAAACCGACCACAAAAGCTTAGCATGCATTAAAAACTGAAACAGCTCAGACGGCTGGTCAGGACTGAGAATCATCAGAGAAACTCCTCCATGCAAATGTTCATCTCTTGCATTTAGCTATCTTGGAGCATCCTTGTGCGTAACCATGCAGGGAGATTTTAAAAAAAAGGTAGTTTCTGATAAATGCATTTCAGATTCTGACATTCACATGAAGGAGATGAATACGGTTGGATTCCTTTACGAGCAGGTTTCTTTACAAGTTTATTTTCCATCCATCCGTCCATTTTCTTCCGCTTGTCCGAGGTTGGGCCACGGCGGCCGCAGGTAAAGTGAGTCCACCCAGACGTCCCTCTCAGCTCCTCCTGGGGGATCCCGAGGCGTTCTTAGGCTAGACGAGTTATATAATCCCTCCAGTGAACTCTGGGTCTACCTCGGGGTCTCCTCCCTGTTGGTCGTGCCCGAACAACCTCCAAAGGGAGGCGTCCAAATCCAATGTGTCGAGCTGGGACGGACAGTTTCCTGCAGCTTCAGTAAACCATACCCCGACTCTGGGAATGTCACCAACTGGTTGTAGGGCCAAGCAGGTTTGATCGGCCCAGATTCACACCCCTCACCCACTACATCAAACAACCACCTGTAAACCCTGACACCTCCTCACCTCTCCCCTTTGACCCCTAACCTGTCCCCCACTCAGGACCCGGGAAGAAGGTCAGCTAGTTCAGAGACTTTCTCTGGCATTTGGTCTCTCCTGTTCATGAACGCTGAGCGATCTCTCCTGTCTCATGTCGCCCTACTGTTGCTGCTGTCGCGTTTAAAGTCAAACCTATTCAGTCAGATTTCTTTAACGCACAAACACATCGCTGGTTGGGGCCACCAACTCGATTGAAGACAATGAACAGATCTGATGCAGAAGTCTATTTAAAAGTAAATCATAATTGACTGAGTTCTTCTTCCACCTCACCCTCGGTTTGCTGGTTTTGACATCCCCCCCGATGCCCAGGCTGTAAATCCTTGATCCTCAAGTCTTTCTTGGATTGTCTTCTCGTTAAATGTGGATTGCTTCCCACCTTTTGGCCATGAACCAGTGATCTTACAAACTGTTTTTACAATAGTACTTAATGAGAGAAAACCCGCCCTATAATCCATCTCAGAGTGTCCAATCAGAGCGTAGTAAACGCTAGTGTTAGTACTCCAAATTGGTCTTGGTCTCAAGACCAGTAGCAGTAATTTAAAAGATCTCACATCAGTCACTTTCCAGCCAGTTTCCACCAAGTGGTCCGGTTTGTTTGGTACGGTCCTGAGCGGTAAACCCCTGAAATGACTCTCTCCAAATCCACGGGATCTTTTGGTGTTTGTCCTGTGAACTGATTCAGTAAACTCTCCCCCTTTCAGCCGTGGCTGCAGAGAAAGATGGGACGCCCGTGTTTAAGTTCCCTCGGTGGAGGGTGAAGGGGAAGCCCATTCCGGAGGTGGTGGACGCCTACAAGGCGGTGGGCGCCGAGCTCAACGTCATGCCCTTCTGCTCCCAGTTCATCCCCATGAACATCATCGACAACCCAACACACGGCTCCATCATCTACCACCCCTCCATCCTGCCCCTGCACCGAGGAGCCTCGGCCATCAACTGGTGAGGAATGGATTTGTTTGATCACTTGTTGGTTTGTGATTGATGGTCTTAACTGCACATGCTAGCTAGACACAGCTGCTGTTGTCTATGAGTGAATGCGTTCATTCAGAAATGCTACACTGACTGGCTTCCTCACTAGACGTTTATTCCTGCGGTTAAAGGTCTGTAGTTCACACAGGCCAGAGTCAGACTCGGGTTCAGGTCAGAGAGGTGGAGGTAGAGGGGCTTTGCTGCTATTTGTCCGTCTAGCAGGAAGATTAAACCAGTTCAGTTTAAGCCCAACCCCCCTGGCGAGCTGGTTTCTCTTATCTCTCCTTTTGCTGGCTAGTATGTGCTCCGCCCTTACTATCTCTCTGCTCTGTTATCACTGTGTGTAAATGAATAGCTTCTGTTTCTTTACAACTGTTTACAACAAAGAACACGACATATATTTCACATCTTCTTCACAAATGTTCAGATTTGAGACCCTGATAGTTTTAAAACTCTTTCCAGTTTACTCCCGAGAGGAAACTGAATGTTTGGCAGAGGTGAAATTACGACCACATGTTAAAACAAGTTGTTTGAGTGAGAAGGATTAGTTTGACTGTGTCTGTCTATTTAGTACAAATATAGTTTATATGCTTAAAGATCTCATGTTCACCTTTCATGTTGTCAGTCTGTGAAACCTGTGGAGCAGCTCTGCATGATTTACAGCTCAAAAACCTCCGCCTTTATCTTTTATACCGCCGTCAGTAAAACCGTAATTTCAGCCTTTGCCTGAAACTGTTTCAGGCAATCATTTCAGATGCTGTCTTTACCTCATGATCTGAGACTTTGCCCACGTTTAGTTTTGGCATCCAGCTTTGTAACACTATTTTTAAAATGGGGATCAGCAGAAGAGGTCGACTTTATTTGTAGGCTTTATAAATTGGTTTATAGGAAACTGAAGCTCTGGTCCACTGTTTTAAGCAAATCGTCACTTTGCACAACTCGACAGAGAGTAAAAATGTGTCATTATCACCTCAATGTTTTTTTTAAATAATTGAACATACGAGATCTGTTAAATGAGGGTTTGCGGGGCCTGACGTCTGACAGCTTGTCTGCTTCAGTCTCATTCTCTCCGAGAGCATTCACCTTTTATCATGTCTTTATCTCCTCTGCTCCACTAACTCAGCTTTATGGTCCACTTCAAATCCTCTACCCGCTCTGTAAATACCGGTCATGGCACCTCTCCAAGCGTTTATTTTCTTTTTTTCTGTTCGTGTGTTTGTCTCCAGGACTCTGATCCAGGGAGATAAGAGAGCCGGCTTCACCGTGTTCTGGGCCGATGATGGACTGGACACCGGGCCGATCCTGCTGCAGAGGGAGTGTGCTGTGGAGCCCAACGACACCGTGGACTCGCTTTACAACCGCTTCCTCTTCCCAGAGGGCATCAAGGCCATGGTAACCCACCTGGAGTTATTTATGTCTCTTGTTACTTCCTCCTCGTCACACGAATATATGTAAACAAAACCATTTCCTCATCGCCTAGACTCCTGGACTCATCTTCATACTGTTTCCTTCTTACTCCCACTTTTAATAATCTAACTTGAATAACTTGATCATCACCCACGCTCAGACTGATTTGTCTTATTGTTTCCTGGTACAGGTGGAGTCTGTGCAGCTCATCGCTGATGGAAAGGCCCCAAAAGTTCCCCAGACAGAAGAGGGAGCGAGCTATGAAGGCATTCAGAAGAAATCTAATGCCAAGGTGAGACTCCTTACACCACTAATTACTCAAGTAATTTAACGTCTGCTTTCCTTTTCTACCATCTATGCACTGGCTCCCTTTTCAGTATCAAATTTCTCAAAAGGTTAAGGGGGGCAGACGGCCTAGCGGTTCGAGTCCATGTCAGGAGGCTTCAGTCCTCCAAACGATAGCGGCTCAAGTTGGAGTCCGACCTCCGCTCTTTCTCTCTCTCGCCAAATCTCACCGGTTAAATTGACAGACATTAGAGGCTGCAGGTGGTATCAGCCGTGCTTCATTCTCCACTGTACGCTGAGCTGTGATTGGACACTGTGTGTTGGAAGTGTAACGTAGCTCTAACTCTCTGATAAGTTATCGAAACCAGCTGAAATCTTTGAACAATGGTCGTCCCATTTTTTTTTTTCCAGGATTTGGATGAGATGCTTCACCACGGAGTAAATGTGATTCCTAGTGTAAACACTGAGCAGAGCAGATGCTGTGTGTGTTGACTCCAAAACACTGGTATGATTCATTATTTACTCCACATGGACGCTGAAAGCCTCCTTGTGCAGAAATACTTACACTTAAATAAAATAACACCTTCTTTCAGTGACCAGCGTGGAAATTTACAGTTGGTCCAGAGTGTGTCAGATTGTGTGTCCGTCCGGCTGCTGTTTGTCCCACACTTGGAGAGAGAGAAAGAGAGACAGAGGTGGGGGCTGATCTTAGCTGCCCTCTGATTGGCCACTCGGAGCCACGTTGCTGGCAAAATGTCTCAAGATGCTATTCTTAGCCGGCTGGGGGTTATTTTCCAGCATCGTTTTCACACATGTCGCTGAGTGAGCCGCAGCCAGCTGTTGGGCTTCCCTCTCATTCTCAGAAAGTGGCTCTGAAAATGAATGTGAGCCGTCAGCATGTTTGACTCTGGCGTCTCTCTCTGTCCCGCAGGTCAGCCTGGCCCAGCCAGCTCACGCCATCCACAACTGGATCCGCGGCCATGATAAAGTCCCCGGAGCCTGGACTCTCATTGACGGTCAGGTGTGTTTCCTGGAACACATGAACACACACACACACACAAACACAAACACACACGAGCACACACACACACACACACACACACACACAAACACACACGAGCACACACACACACACACACACAATGTTAAGTAAAATCTCACACCTGGATTTAAGGTACTAAAACATGGTGCAAGGTCCCAGAAAAGTCTTTGAAATGTGACTTTTTTCTTTGTGTCGTTTTGCGACTTCTAAATCTTTAAAATGTTTGAAACTCTTTGTGCTAAGCTAACTGGGGAACATCTCATGTCCAGCCTCCTGATTCTGTAACCAATCGGTTAAAATAAACGATTTTAAATACGTCTGTTTTGTTGTTGTTTTTTTTTCCCTCTGTGTCTCTCGACAGTCTGTGACTCTGTACGGCTCGTCCATGTTGGGGGGGTCGGTACCAGCCGGTCAGCCCCTGGAGATTGAGGGCGCGTCCCAGCCCGGCGTGGTCACCAAGAACGGACTGGTCCTGTACGGGACTGATGGGAAAGCTGTGAGTGTCTGTGTTCTACTGCTAAACACATGCACTCAATGCAGTGTGCGTCTGTTGGCTGCACTCCACAAGGCGGTTACATGTCTGCTGGGTTTATGCAAACACAGCTGGCGATAAGTCAGCGTCGTGTGTTGGTGACTTTGTGTTTCCGTCCACAGCTGCTGGTGAAGAACCTGCAGTTTGATGACGGGAAGATGATCCCCGCCTCTAAATACTTCTGTTCAGGAGAAAGCTCGAGCGTCGAGCTGACCGGTGACGAGAAGAAGATGGCAGAGGAGATCAGGGCAAGTCCACTCTCATGTCACTTTTTTTAAAGGTAGTATTTGGCTCTCAGGTTAAGCCTCTCTGTGAAAGGCTTACCTGTCCGTGTCTTTATAACAGAACATCTGGAAGGCCATCCTCAGCAACGTCCCGGCCATCGAGGACGCAACGGACTTCTTCAAGTCTGGAGCCGCCTCCATGGACGTGGTCAGGTGAGGGTGGAGCGTGATGCAGCATTTGATCACCTGACTTTCTAGAACGCGTACAAGCAAGTCACAATTTTAATTTAAAGCAGGGGTTGGTAATTTTTCGAAAAAACTAGCATGATTTTGAAAGTAGCATTCCCTCAGTGCTCCGTCTGCACCCACCCCCCCCCCCCCCCCCCCTCTGTGCTCCCTCAAAAGCCACGCCCCCTCACTTACATGCACGAGCGCCGTTTGTCCAGAAGCAGACCTCAGCTCATCGCTTTGAGTGGGGGTAGAGAACGAGCAGGGAGACAGGGAGGCGTGGGGAGCTCCTTACTGTATTTCAAAATAAAAGCACGGTTGAATTCAGACAGTACAGACAGTACAAAAAATGTAAAATAAAAGCCTAACCATTTTTATTTTTAAAAACAAAATATTTCAATTTTATTACACGATTTAAGTGTAAGAATTTAGCAATTAATCGCAATTAAAAATGTGAATCATTTGACAGCTGTAATTATCTATCTATACCCTCAGAACAGCTGTTGTGAATTCCAATAACAAAAACGTGTAATAACAATGAATCATGATATTAAAATATTCTAAGCTGAACAAACTAAAACGTGTCCTAAATATTTGACTTATTTTTAACCCTCTTATGCCCAGGCTGGTGGAGGAGGTGAAGCAGAAGTGTGCGGGCGTGCAGCTGCAGACGGAGGACGTGTACATGGCCACCACCTTCCAGGACTTCATCCAGATGTTCGTCCGCAGGCTGAGAGGAGAGGACCAGGAGGAGGAGCTGGTCATCGACTACGTGAGAGAGCTGGTTTCCTTTAAAAAATGGCCGACCAATTATCCGTGGACTTTCAAATCAGGGGGTTGATGGTTAATTCGCTTTTTGTTCACAGGCAACCAAAGACGTGAACAACATGACCCTGAAGATGCCGTATCAGTGCTTCATCAACGGCAAGTTTGAGGATGCGGAAGACGAAAAGGTCTACAACACCATCAACCCTACCGATGGATCTGTGAGTCACCTGTAACCACGGCGACACGTCGATCCAAAGAAAGAACGTTTCTTCTGTTGTCCTTGCAATAATTATTGGCGCGTGTTCCACCAGGTGATCTGTAAGGTGTCGTACGCGTCGGTGGGAGATGTGGACCGGGCCGTGGCAGCGGCCAAAGACGCTTTTGAAAACGGACCGTGGGGCCGGATGAACCCCAGAGACAGAGGAAGTCTGCTGTACAAGTGAGTGGCTCCACCTAGAGGAAAACATTCGTATTACAAGTCCTGATTTATCATGGCAAGAAACAAACTTCCTTTTTTTTTAATGCATACGTCTGTTAAAAAAACACAACCAGTCCGCCCTTTTTCCTTTCATGGAAACAATGAACCATCACTGAATGTTAAGTCACTCCCCCTCCGTTTCCTCCGTCCTCCGTCCTCCAGGCTCGCAGACCTGATGGAGGAGCACCAGGAGGAGCTGGCCACCATCGAGTCCATCGACTCTGGAGCTGTGTACACGCTGGCTCTCAAGACACATGTAGGCATGTCCATCCAGACATTCAGATACTTTGCCGGCTGGTGTGACAAGATCCAGGTAGGTTTAAAAGTCATGCAAACAAACTTCAGGTGTTAAAGGACTAAGTGGGATATCTGAGACACGTGTTTGTTTGATGCAGGGCAAGACGATCCCCATCAACCAAGCCAGGCCCAATCGCAATCTGACCTTCACCAAGAGAGAACCTCTGGGGTAAAAAAAAAATAATCTGGATTTAATAAATCCTCCACATCTCATTGCAGGTGTGTTTACTAAATGCTCTTTGTTTTTTGTTTTTTTTACCATGACAGTGTGTGTGCCATCGTCATCCCCTGGAACTACCCTCTCATGATGTTGGCGTGGAAAAGTGCTGCCTGTCTGGCGGCTGGAAACACACTCGTTCTTAAACCTGCACAGGTCAGCACAACGTAAACACACACACACACACACACACACACACACACACACACACACACACACACACGTCACGACTCATGAGTTTGTGTTTCACATGTACATCGTTTACAATATCTACAGGTCACTCCGCTGACGGCGCTGAAGTTTGCAGAGCTGTCAGTAAAAGCTGGAATCCCAAAAGGAGTCATCAACATTTTGCCAGGCTCAGGTATGAACCGACTTATAACTTTAACTCGGTCTAAAAATATAACGTTCCTTCTTTTGAGAAAGGATTGAGGTCATCACGGGGATGAAAAGACGTCTGTGTCACTGTGTACTCTTCCTGTGACACATCATGTTTCACCTCATTACATGGAGTTTCTGTTTCCGTGCTCAGGCGGGATGGTGGGACAGCGTTTATCCGACCACCCAGACATCCGCAAGCTGGGCTTCACGGGCTCCACACCCATCGGCAAACAGATCATGAAGAGGTACCGCCTCACAGACTCCTGACCCGTTTCTTGGTTGATTTCAGTGATGGGAAGAAAAAATCACACTTTTCTGTGATTTTTGTGTTGCAGCTGTGCGGTCAGTAACCTGAAGAAGGTTTCTCTGGAGCTGGGGGGGAAGTCGCCCCTCATCATCTTCGGTGACTGTGATATGGACAAGGCTGTTCGCATGGTGAGAGAGAGAACTGTTACTGAATAACAGTTAGTTAGGTTCAAAAGCAACTACTCAGTTAATACATAGACACATCTTTTGTGTTTCCAGCCTCTTAAATGTGTGCACTAAGTAGGTTTCCATTTCATTTGATTCATATTTCATGCTAAGGATGAGGACTGTATCTAAAACAAAACTATTGATTTTAACCTTTCAATTCTGGGAAATTTAAGGTACCGTGAAACTTCAATTAAAAGCCCAGACTTTTATTTACTTTACCTCATACTAGCATCATTATGTCTTTCCTGGACAGAAGTTTAGGGTTTTTTTTGTGTCCTGCTACTTTTTTCCATATTTGTATTCTGCAAACTAAATGTACAGAGGCCTTTGATTGAGAGCTGCCTTCATTTCTCATAACATGCAGCTACAACAGGCTACTAAAAGTCACTGGGCCTTGAATTGGGATGGGCTCTTATTTCATTTTTACAGACTAATTGGTTAATTGTTAAAGTCTAAACCTTAATGAACTTCAGGGCTGCGGAGGCTTACTCCTTGAGGGTGGGCAGACTGGGTTCAGGTCCGTCCTGTGGCTCCTTTCCAAGGTGTCGTTCCCCCACTCTCTCTCTCTCCCGGGTTTCTGACTCTATCCACTGTCTTGTCTCTAGAATAAAGGCGTAAAAAAATCCCCAAAAATAGATCTTTAAATAAGCTGCAGACACACTTTGAAGGCAGAAACACGTCGTTCTACTTAAGTTGTTCTTTAAACTACGAGATGTTGCTGGAGCTTCATGACAGTTCCAGCAACAGTGGCAGGAATACAACTAAATGTACCAGAGGACATACTGTTCATGGTGTTTGTGTGTTCACTCCTCTGCAGGGCATGAGCTCGGTGTATTTCAACAAAGGAGAGAACTGCATCGCTGCAGGTCGTCTGTTTGTGGAGGAGTGCATCCACGACGAGTTCATCAGTCGAGTGGTGAGTGAGAGGAAACGATGACACCGACTTCTAACGACTCTGGAATCAAAGTGTGGATCCTAAAGGAGCCTTTCTACACTTCTCATGACGCAGCTTGAGAAAGTGAGTTTGAAACACAGCGTCATTCACTCTTCTCTTCTCCTCTTAGGTGGAGGAGATCAAGAAGATGAAGATCGGAGACCCGCTGGATCGCTCCACAGACCACGGCCCACAGAACCACAAAGCCCACCTGGACAAGCTGCTGGAGTACTGCGAGGTGGGACTGAAAGAGGGCGCCACGCTGGTGTGCGGAGGCAGACAGGTGGACAGGCCAGGTAAACCCCCCCCCAAAAAAAAACCCGGTCTCCTGAGGAGAATGTCTGTAACTAATGACACTCATCAGTCGGCTCTTTTTTTACATTAACAGTCAACATGGTTATTTCCCTTCAGGATTTTTCATGGAGCCGACTGTGTTCACTGGCGTGGAGGACCACATGTTCATCGCCAAAGAGGAGTCCTTCGGCCCCGTCATGGTGGTGTCCAAATTCAAAGACGGGTGAGCCATCGAGGAATTCATTTGCGGTTCAATTTGAGTCGCTGACCTTACATAACCTCTCTGAACCTCTCCATGCTTCAATCCTGCAGGGATGTGGACGGCGTGCTGCACAGAGCTAACGACACAGAGTACGGCCTGGCCTCGGGCGTGTTCACCCGCGACATCAACAAGGCCATGTACGTGAGCGAGCGGCTGGACGCGGGTACGGTATTCGTAAACACTTACAACAAGACCGACGTGGCTTCACCGTTTGGCGGCTTCAAGCAGTCCGGCTTCGGCAAAGACCTCGGTGAGTAGAGACGCATGATACGTATTTTTCAACCTGAGCTACGTTTTCACAAACTAAAGGTCAGGGGCGTGTCCAGACTTTTCGACTAGGACGGTGCATCTGGGGTGCTGACTTCTATTTGAGGGTGTTAAAGGCAGACGAGTGTTTTATTATGAAGTCAATTAAAATGTTTTAAAGAGGACATATCATCCCCCTTCTCCAGCTTTTCAAACAGTCCCCCTGTGGTCTAAATGAAACATCTGTGCTGTGCTTTGGTCAAAATATAACATGAATCAAGCACCAGAGGAGGTTTGTGACCCTGTATAAACCAGCTCTCTCAGAACGCTCCGTTTTGGTGTGTGTGTCTCTTTAAATGCAATGAGCCCCCCCTGAGTTTTCCAGGTAGACATCACTCCTCTGTAGCAAGAATAAAAATGGAAGACCTGCACAAAAGTTTTGTTCTAGGCTGGGGGTGGAGTCCATGGGTGGAGATACCAGGGGAGGGGAGGGGATTTTTTTTTACTAGAATCCCACTGTGACATCACAACCTGAGCAAATTTGAAACGGAGCATTTTTCTCTGTGTTGTAAGACTTATGCAGACCACAAACAAAGGACTGGATGGGTTTATTTCACATTTTGTGGGTCAGGAGACACTCAGGTTACCCAAATATATGTTCAAAAACACTGTACAAGTGGATTCTTCATAATATGTCCCCTTTAATGTTTTTTTTCCTGTCGTGTCTGCAGGAGAAGATGCTCTCAGTGAATACCTCAAGACCAAAGCAGTGACTGTGGAGTACTGAGACTCTCCTGACGAACTCTGACCCACATCCGTCTGCTTCAGTCAGACATCCAGCTACATTCTGCAGGACAGTGTGTGTGTGCATGTTTGAGAGTATGTGTTAGTGTGTAAGCGAGTGTGTGTGTTGTGTGAATGAGAGGAGAGCTTAGTTGTTCATCTCAGTTTGGACAACGTGCCCGTCTTTTCTTGGCTTTCTTCATGGGGAAAAAAAACAACCTGACATCATGAACATGAGACACCTGCTTTTTACCCGCCTGTGTTTCTACACATCAAAACTCGGAGTTGGAGCCGAGCTGGGTCCGACTGTATTTTTAAATAAACGTGTGTTTTATGTTAAAACACACTCACTGTTGTCAACCTGGAACCTTTTTTTTGTACGTTTCTTCAACTGTCAAAGCTACATTGTGCCATGAGGTCAAGAGCTGCAATTAGTGAATTCTTTCATTTTGAAAACGAGGCTCTAATTTCCACATTTGTGGGTTTAGATTACCGAACAGACACAAAAAGGTTTTGGAGGTGCGTCTGTAGATTGCATGCATCAGCAGCTGCAAAACAAGCTGTAATGGATGAGACAGATTCTTGAGGCACTATTCCCCATAAAAGCACACCCTCTGAAGAGCTTGTTTTTAATAACAGGGTCATATATTTAGTGTCTGATATTACAGTAATACTCCCTGCAGAGACAGACATTTTTAATCGAGGTATAATCTTGTTTCCCCAATCAGAAACCGTTAGATTGCATTCTTCAAAGCCACCATTGACAAACACAGAAATTTAAACCTGCAGAACAATCGATTGCTGCCTGAACTTTTTGTTTATTTGTGTAACTTTGATATTTAAAGGTCACATATACTCCTCTTCAACAAGTTTAAATAAGTCTCAGAGCTCCTCAAAACATGTCTGTGAAGCGTCTTGTTCTAAATCCACTCTGATCCTGTATTTGATCATGTCTATAAACCCCTCTATTTCAGCCCTGCTCAGAACAGGCTGTTTCTGTGTCTGTACCTTTAAATATGTAAATGAGCTGTGCCTGACCACGCCCCCTCTCTGGAAGGGCTTGGGAGTCTCTGTGCTTTCTCGCTCCATGTTCTATTGTTTACGGTGAGAAGGCAGACCCTTTGTGATGTCATGAAGGGAAAATCTCTAAACGGCCTGTTTGAGCACACATTTTCTAAAAGACAGAGGATGGACTTTTCTCGTCATTGGAGGGTTTGTTGACAGACTAGAGACACATTAGTGTTAGAGGAACATGGTGAAGTGGATTTTGCAGAATATGTGACCTTTAAAACTCAAATGAAGAATTAACTAAAGTGTGCACCTCCAGAAATATACGCAATGAACGTGACTTTAAACTGTTTTTTTTTTAAATTTACTTTATTGTCATTTAAAAAGAACCAGGTCAAAATGAAACTGCTCCTCAGTTATACTCGTATTTCACTCTGGACGTGGAACAAACATATTTATATTTATTGTATGATTACCTTCAACATAATATTCATAGATAAGAAGCTCACAAAAAATTAAAGGAGTACAACAAAAAGGCCAATATAAACCGACTGACGGAAGATTTTAGTTTCTAGAAAAAAAATAATGATCTTGGTCCTGGAGGGAAATCGTTTAATCTGTTAAATATATGTTGCATCTTAAATTGCACAATCCGTCAACGTTCTGCATCAACAATAATAACGAGTACAGATCAGGTCACGTGGCAGACAAGGCGCAGCCACAAGCAGAGTGCTCCAGACTCAGAGCCGGTCTCGACTTGACTCAGCTCGACGCTGTAATGGATGAAAACCCTTCAGAGACAGACCTATTTGTTAAAGAGACAGATGCTTTTTTTCCCCCAAACTTAAAATATACATCACTCTCTTAAAAGCCACTAGACTCCATTGATAAAAACAGTCAATTTATCTTGAAGAAAAGAACATGTGCTTTCTGACCATTTGGGAAAACACCGAAGTTACACAAAGTCCCAAAAAAATCTCATTGTTCAAGGCCAAGATCCACCAGCAGCTCTCGTGATCTGCGACGTAAAGATGATGTTTTGGTCAGTGGAGTCTGGCGGCTTTAAGGAGAGCTGCATAAAAAACCCTGTGAGTCTGTAACATGCAAGTCCTTCTCTGTCGGGATCCTTTCTGTAATATCATCAGACACTCAGTGTAACATCTGATCCTGTCAGCGACCATATGTTCCATTTGATCTCAGAAATCGGAAATTCAGAGTTGCTCAAATCCAACATGGCTGCTACGCGCATCAGCAGTAAAGTTTAATCTGTAACCATTGTGTTTACTAGCAACTTAGTCCTGTTTAATTAAATCAGCAAAGGTAATCCTGGAGGCCTCCATGTTGCTTGATCGACTGGAACGTCGTTACCGCGGGTGTGACATCACTCCTAGCTCTGAGATCTGATTTCCGAGGTGGATGGAACGCACCAAAAGTATGAACTGTTTTGAGGACCGACGTCCATTGTGCGCAGTGTGACCTGATGAGTGTGTTGCAGCCGTTTCCAGCCTGTTGTTTCAACGCTGCTGATTGAAGCGATAACAAAAGGCGTTTTTGTCCCTCGTGGTCATTTAAGGGTCCAAGTTTAGAAATACCAGAAACTTCAGGGTTTAAATGAAGCAGTGTCTCTACAGGGGATTTATTTTTATTTCCACACAACATAACACTCTGCTTCTCTGGTGACCTGTGTTTCACCAGAAAATAAAAAAATCTACTGAGCCGTATGAGAGAAGAAGAAGCTTTTTCGTCTTAAGCTGATGGAAACACGGCGTGTTTATGTGACGAGAAGCTCCCATCAGCTGATGATCATTGAAGCATCTGTTGTGGATCCAAAAGGCACTTCTGCGACTTTGACCGTTAAAACGTTCAGTAATAATAGTCACTGTTGTTCCCATGGCGATGAGAAGGATCTGTTTGTCTCCACACAGCAGCGTTATGTTCCCAGTGTCTGTGAGAAAGTTTAATCCACGTCCCTTCAGTCGGCAGAGAAACTCGATACGCAGCAAAAAGTCTGTGCGGGCGACGTTTCTACTTTCCCTTCGAGTCGACGACCTGGATGTTGGCTTTCTTCTTCTTGCCTTTGTCTCCGGGGAATTTAAAGTTCGGCTCCGCGATCGCGATCTCCTCGTCCGAGTCCTCGTCAGAGTCAGAGTCTGAAGTCTCCTCTCCGTCTTCTTCAGAGTCGCCCTCCGAGCCGCTGAGCTCCACCAGCGCTACGTCCTGTGAGAAATCAAACACAACACGCATCACGTCATGCACCAGATCGAAACATTTACGCCGTGCTTTTCTTATCATTTGAAATGTAAATTTGGGAGTTTGTATGGACACTCACCATCTCTATGACCCGCTCCGCCTCCTCCACGCTCTCAATGTCAAAGCACCCAGCAGGAGCGTCCTCCATCTGCTGCTTCAGCTTCTCGTTGGCCTCGGCCATCTGAGGCAGGAAGCTCTGCAGCCGCTCCAACACTGACGCACATAAAAAGACATCGTCACATCTCTGGCTCGGGCGAGGTTTGTGCTCAGTTGATCTTTAACGATTGTGTGATGGATCCTATTGATGTGTCGTGCACACTAAGTGCCAAACCCTCATAAGACACCACAGATTCAGTTGAAGTGGTCCAACAGCTGATAACATTACACAGCTGCATGCTCTGCTCACAACTCACGTCTCAAAGTTGTGTACTGGGTCTTTTCTCCCAGCGTGCCTTGCAGATAAAACTTAGTACCACAAAACAAAAGAGTCCTCTTCTAAATCACAACTCAAGTTTCAATGATTATCTAAGCAGAAGAAGTCTACATCCCTCATGTCGCCACAGATGAGACAGCGAAACAGAAAAAAGAATCTCGTTTCAAGTTGACCTAACTCACACAACACACACGGCCTTGGTCTGGAGCGGCGTTAAGCGTAAAGCGTAAACACTTGAATAGCAGTGTAGGGACTGTGATCCAGAGCCGTTCTCTGAGTGAGATCATTGAACAAACAGCTCAGTGATGACTTCAACATCTTGGTTTTTTTTAAAACCGATGATTGGTTTGTGTGCACATAGATCACACAGTATGCACTTTCAGCAGGATGCGATGCAGGGAGCATGTTTAGCCTCACCGCTGCTCCGAGGGACTCTCTCCGTCTGCAGCGACCTGTCCGCCTTCGGCTTGAGGAGAAGCTTCTCATTGAAACCTAACAAACAAACAAAACAAACCTTCGTTAAATGCTGCATAAAAACACCCAAATGTTTTTTTGAAGTGACACTTCCAACAGAGCATAAACAGCCTCTGATATAAACTGTGACATGTAAGACTACTCTTACATATTTAATTGTGTACTAACCAATAAGAGACAGAGTAGGAAGGGTTATTCCTTTACCATCCAAGGGGAAACAATTCCAGCATACTACTAAATATCTAGTCAATTAGTCATTACATATACCTTGTAATATTCTATTACTGTATTTCTTTATTTAACTGATGTACATAGGTTTGATTTTTAACTTCTATTTTTAATAATTATATTCCTGTTTTCTTGAGCTGCTGTAATGCAAAAATTTCCCCCATGGGGGATCAATAGAGTTTATCTTTATCTTTATCTTAATGTGAATGGGAGGAGATTTAGAAGTGGGTATACCTCGCACTACATGACTGCTTATGTTTGATTGTAAAGTTTAATGAATAGATTCATGTAAACTGTTTTTTAATGCCCCCTTCTCCTCTTCTAAATGTAATTGTTTGTATAGTGCTTACTTATGTTTTCAAATGTACATTTTATATATTGTTTGTTAGGATATGAACCAGCTGATGGAGATCCTAAAAACTAAACTAAGCTTTGACACTTTCACTGGAGATAATGTGAGAGGACTTTCACACTGGAGGGCTTAAACTAGATCTAACAGTAACTAGAACCATTATTCCATTTTTAAAAAAGACCTAGATGAGCTCTCTCTTTTTAAGATCTCCATAGTTAGCAAAGTTTAAGCACACACATCATTAAACGGTGTTATTCTGCATTATTTCAACACGTTAAGCGATAAGATATGAAACATAATTTAAACCTTCTCCGTTTCCACATGTCAGCAAAGCTTTTGAACTCGTTTTCTTCGTATTTATTTCCATCTTAGACGCCGCACGGTTCTGTTTTCGTCGACATGTGAGTTACGAGTGAGACCAACATCCGGGTGAGAGGCCACAAACTAAATGTTTATTTTATACAGCGCCCTCTACTGGGCGGGAAGATTAATTTCAGAACTGTGAAATTAGATGAAAAATGTACAACGACTGTATTTATTTAAATAACACGGACGCTAATGATATGATACAACTTCAGAATAATTTGATAGTAATAATAATAATAATAATATACCTTTATTCGGCTGATATCAACAGAAAATGTAAAATCATCGGTCAACTCTACGGCTGCGCAGTGTAGTCAAAATGCATACATGCATTCAGGTACTCCTCTTATTACTCGGAATTCAGACTGACGCTTTGAATAAACATTTATTTAATTGTTTTCCTATCAAAAAAACTTGATATTTTTGTCGAGTAGCACAACCAAATGTCATGAAATAATTATTTAACACAAACAGCAAATGAGCCACACATTAATTTGAAACATATGGTATGGATTGTCTTTGGTTATCGCGCAAGTATTGACCCTTTGTCTGCCTGGTTTCTGTGTAATAGGCTGTTAGGTCTTTCAAATCGGCAAATCGGACACCAACTTTTCCTCGAACTTTCTTGAGAAGTGTGCATTTTTGTGTCGGACACTAATCTTTCCGATTATTCCGACACCAAGTGAACGCAGGAACAGTGTGGTGGCACTTTATGTTCTAAACGTTCTGACTGCCCAAATTTTGGCGAGACATCTCACGCGCATAATATTTACAGCGCAAAATCCGTCCGACACTGGCGATCAACGCAACTCCTGGCAATTTTCGACAACACCAAGATTATGATAATCAGTTTTTTTTTTAAAGATGCTTTAATTTACTTAAAATATCACGACCCCGGCATCGACACGTACATTTATTTTTGCTGTAATGTTTTCTTCTAACTTAATGTAGCAACATTCTACGTCCTTGCATCTCTACACTTTTGACTGAGTGATCTTTATGAATGAGTGGTCCATCTTCTTCTTCTCCTACACGATCTTTGGTGGCACGTCTTCTGCTCTGACGCGGCTCTCTGGCTGGTTGACTGTCTGTCAGGGAAGACTCGCATCTTCTCCTGCCTGGTAAAATGTCTCCGTAGCAGAAATATAACCTACAGAAAATGAACAAAACGAGGCGACAGCTACAGTAAGTAAGTTTTTGTTTTAGTCTATCAAAAAGCCCCGGTTACTGTATTCCTCTGGTGTAGAAAGTAGGGAGCCGCGCTACTGTTTTGATTCCTCCACAGCTAGCTAACAGCACAGTAATAAAAACAGCTAACATAAACAAATATCGTCAACTAGCGAACACTTCTCGAGTCTATTTAAGGATATCTGTAAACATTACCTTCTTCTGGAAGTAGGCACAGAACAAAATCGCTTCCACTAAATCGACTTGAGTCCTTACAGGTAATTTTAAAGGCCTGGATAATGATGAAATAGAGACAGAAGAAAAGTTGGGCACAAAAAAACTCTTTTAATGTGCTTATTAGGGCAAATTAGCTTCCTTCCTATTAGCTCTCTGTTAAATAGATACTGCCCTGTTATAGCCAACTCTTCATATCTTTACCCTCAATTTGTTTGGGTACTTATCAGTCATGATGATTTTATTTGTATATATTTAATTAATCCCCTGAGGGACATTCTGGTTAACACTAGGTTAGTGAAGGACACTAACACACAGAAGCACAAACAGGACCTGTGGACATGCAGAGAGATGTCAGAGTGGGGCTGCTCCACAGGGAGGGCACCTCGGCAGCACTCTGAAAGTGCCCTGGCTCCTCTCCAGCTACCACATCAACTTCTGGACTTGAACCGGTGACCCTCCGGTTCCCTACCCAAGTCCCTACTGACTGAGCTACTGCCGCCCCATGATGTCACTTGCTTCATATGCCACATTCATACTGTTTACATACAGGGCTGTTAATCCTCTGCTGTCAATCACACCTTTGTCCCTTTTACATTTTCTACAATTTTGCCTGTTAGTGCACGAGTGAAGAGTTTGATTTGACCTCGGTGCACAGGTGTACTCTGCCTAACTCTGATGAATACTGTCTGTGTTGGTCTATAATGGACTCTTGTGTTGTTTTATTCAGTGTAGGGTTCAAGTACAAGGCAGGGGAAGTTCATCTCTGTTGTTGTTGTCGTTCATACCAGGATTGACCTCTCCTTACTGATAGCACAGTTTGTCCATGTCCAAATGTGCCGAGCTATTACTTCACAGTTTGTCCCTTCAGATGGTGAAGGCCTGGACTTTATTGGATACAAAATAGAGAAATTGTGATGTATTTACTTTTAGCAATATGAAAAAAAATACAGGGCGTTATTCCAGACAAATGCAGGTTTAAATAATAAGGGCAATTCAAATTTGATCATGAATCATATTTTTCAATCGTGGATAATGATATGAAGCGTGATTTTGGGCAGCAGTAGCTCATGCAGTCTGTAGGGACTTGGGTTCAAGTCCCGGTGCGGACCACAAAACGGAAGTCGGTCTGCAAGCTGGAGAGGTGCCAGCCCGGGCATTTCCCCCGAGTACTGCCCAGGAGCAAGGCACCGAACCCCCAACAGCAATCGGTGTGTCGCGGAAAGCTCGCCATTTCAGTGACCGAAAGCTTAAGCTATACATATAGCTGTTGCAACATATTTCTTGTGAATCCAAAATAAATCAGGCATTGGTTTTTATCCCCACATTTGCAGCGATGACTCTTGAGTGTAGCCGATACGATAGCATGCCTGAGTTTCATTGGACTGCATCAAAATAGTGCGAGCGTGTAAGACATACACATGCAGGCATGCTGAGAGAGAAAGAAGGGCCTGTTTGCATAAAATCACTTTTTTATTTATTGCAATAAATTGCCGTTTATTATATAGCGCTATGCTGGTGCCTATGCCAACAACAAATATGCCTAAAATAAAATTAAGATCTTAACATCTTAAGCGACCTTAGGAGAAAATGATGTAGGCCTAAGCCGAAGAGTAGTTTGCTTTCAACTGTTAAAACGTGAAAAAATAGTTCATACAAATGTGCCTCGCCTTGAATGATTTGCTAATTTTTTTTATGTAAAGTCATATGGATTTCCTATAATGTGATCTATAATTCATTTGAAATCTGCTGCTCCATATTTAGATTCTTCTTGCTCTTAATAAGAAGTGACTCAGCTGCTTCATGGCTGTGTAATAACATCTCGAGTAACGCCCCAGGCTATGTTTCTTCTGATCTCTCACCTTCCTCCTCTTTGTTGTCTTTTCTTCAGACCGACGAGTCCCTGAAGCTGTTTTTTCTATCATGGATGGTGCAGCTGAGCCCGTGTAAACCACATTTACTCAGTCTTATTTTCACGCCGCTCTCAGACTGGATGACTGGAGATGAGGCTAAGCAGCCCGAGACCACATCATGAGTATCCAGAGCCTGGGAGGAGCTATCGGGGAATCCCTGGGCTCTAGCCTGACTGTGCGTATGAGCGGAGCAGGTGGAGGCTGGAGCGCTCTCTCACTGAAACCTGTTTCTTCAGGGAGGATTGCCTCTCTATTCCAGACCATGGTGCCCACTGGATACACCAAACTACAGGAGGAGCGGCTATCCATGGTGGACCTCGGAGCTAAACCTGAAACCAGCCCGCTCCAGAACGGCTACAGACAAGAGACATCGCATATCGAAGGCCGGCGGCTCCTGGACCGGGCCTCTCGGTCATCTCTATCTCTATCTGACTGTGGAGATGGAGGCTACTCAGAGACGGAGCCCATGCTGGCTGAGAGGAGGCTGTCAGGGGAGGAGGCAGATGTAGAGGAAGAGGAGGAGAAAGAGGAGCAGGAAGGGCAGGGAACTCACATGCAGAATATGCCCAAAGAGTCGCCACTCGCCATGGCGCTGCAGATCTTGTTGCCTTTCCTGCTGGCTGGATTTGGAACCGTTTCAGCTGGAATGGTGCTCGATATTGTGCAGGTCAGCTGAGCAACAACACAACTTCTATTCAAACGACAGCACAGCTAGAGACAGGGTGGCATTCAAGTCTAAGTCCAGTTAGAACCACCATTTTTTTATTACAGTTGTGACATGATATGTACTCAGCAGAGATGATGTCATCTCTTGGCCAAAGTCTAAAGGGGCAAAAAACACAATCACTTCAGGTTGGAGGTAAAGTAGCAGCCTTAAAACATTTATATAGTTCTTCATTCTTCAGGAAATTTGTGTAAACCGTTTAAATTACAGGAGGTCAAAGAAAAGGCAAGAATTCAGTTCTTAAACTCCACAAACAGCCAAAACATAGAGGCAGCAGTAGACCTGCAACTCTGCTGTTCTTAAGGTAAAATAACTGTAGTCAATAACATCTGGTTTCTTTAATGAGGGAGTTCTAACAGCTGTTTCTAATTTGAAAAAAAAAAACATCTTACTATTGAACTTGAATGTCTTTCTCTGCAGGGACCCTCTCTGTAATGTTGTCACAAAAAAAAAAACACTCTCCCTTCCCCATCCCAGGCCAGAATTAAAAAAAATCTGATCCCAATCCTGTTAGAAAGACTCCCGTCCCATCAAACTCCTGTTTGGTTTTTTAAATTGTTTTATTATTACTTCACCTTCCTACACTTGGCCAGTGCTTTGGCAGTATTAACACCACTTCACCTGTGGTAATGTGTCATAAGGATCTTTAGTCTTAATCCAAAAAATGATGCAGCTCTGCCTTTCCCACATCAGTCATACCTGCCTTCTCTGAATCCTTTGTTGTTTGATTTCACGCGGCGGCTGCAGCACAGTGCATGACCGTGCGCCGTCGCACACGACATACATCATGCGAGTTTGATCAGCAAACAGACACCAACGCTGATAGAAAGAAAAAAGCCTTTTTTCATTTATGTGTGTGAATGTAAAACTGGTCTCTTGATATCATGATTCCTGCTCGCTCCTGTGGGCTTTTGTTCCTGTCCCGTCCCAATCCCGTGAAATCCCTTCCTCAGGACTCCCAATAAAAAATATCAGCCTCTAATTTAAACATTAAACTTGAGGGACTCTTTCTTCCTTCGAATATGACAGCTGTGCAAAAAAAGCTTTTGTCAGCGGAAAGTCAGAATATGTCCTGCAGCTGACTTTCAGCTTTCAGGAGCTGGTTTCACTTCAGCAGTGGTTATTGCTTCAGAGGAAATGTTATGTTCTAAATAGTTTGGTGGGGATGTGGTGGATGTTTATTCATACAGAAACTTGAATCTGATTGCTCCATTTAGATAATTAGACGCTAGTGAGCAGAAATCATATCAGAAGTCTTATCCATGACAGAGATACCTTAGTTTAGTAAAGGCCAGACAAACTACTCCATTGACGCTGTTAGATCCAGTCCAAGGTTTCCCAAACGCATGAGGAAGTTTGCTTTATCTAAATGATAGCGTAGTGCATTTGAATTTGAATGTGATATGAGTGAAAGTGGAGTAAATGGAAGGTCAGGCGAGTTGTTTCACTCCTCTGTGTTCGTCTGCAGCACTGGGAGGCGTTCCGCTACATCACGGAGATCTTCATCCTGGTTCCTGCTCTGCTCGGCCTCAAGGGAAACCTGGAGATGACGCTGGCTTCAAGGCTGTCAACAGCTGTGAGCAAACACACGCACACACACACACTCAGTCAGAGTGACACAGCCCATGGATTTATTGGTGTGCTGCATGGCTTACAAAACGTACCACATATTTTATGCTCAGTTCGAATGACTTCCTCAGCGTGTAAATAAATAAAAGTGCCACGTACGTTTATTATTGCATCTTTTATGATTCAGCAAACAGTCCGCTTGTGTGGCTGCAGCACCTGATATCTGAAAGGAGCTGCACAACCGAGGGCTCCTCCATCTTTATGCCTCAGCTCCAACCGCAGCCTAATTGGAGCTCTACTCGCTTGTTGTTTTGCTCCTCAGGAATGTAATCTGCTCAATCATGACCTCAGACTACGCCTGTTCCGTATGAGACAAATATTTGAAGTGAGATTAAGTTGTTCAGTGTAGCCATAACGGTAGGAAGGGTGACAAACACAAACTGATCGGATGACCGTTGCATTGGTTTAACGTCGGTATCTGTCGATATCGGCCTCGTTGACAGACATCAGCAACAAAAAAAAAAAAAGTGGTGTTAACCGATATCAGAAGCCGACGTTTATTTGTCGTGTCAAATCAATTTAGTGTTGCCATCTAGTTCAACTAACTACTGATTCAGAGAAGAGGTTTCTATTGGGTGGATTAAGTCACCTATTGGACAAACTCTGACTTGTTTTCATCGTCAAACATGAGAGAAAATGTCAGCATTGTGGGAGTCCTACATCAAAAGAAGTCATCAAAACAAACTTTGGGATCGGCATCGGCCGGCCAATCGGTGAATCTCTAAGTTTTTACCGCTATCTGCCTTCCTCCATGTTTAACACAATACCTGTGTTTGCAACATGTCTCTCCTAAATCTAAAGTAGACAGAAAAAGCTTATTTTTTCATCATTAAATCGGCAACAATTAATCTGCACGCGGCTGATAGCCGGCTTGACCTTCATCCGACTACAACAAAATTATATGAGAGCATGAACATTATCCCCAGGCCTCCGTCCAACATGTACACATGCTCAGTGAGAAAGAATATATTGAGGCTTTTGGATGTTATTGATAGTTCTTGTTTCCCCATAACGCTGAATTTGCAATAAGTCGTGCAGCTCGCTGACCCGGCCGCAGTTACATAAAACCACGAGTCTTTGACCACATCTCCTTCTGCAGAAGACATGTTCAGTTTACTTTCTGTTCTTGTTGTGAACTCTATCTGTTACTGCCTACTGCCTGCTCTTCTAGCTGCTCTGGATGGTACACATGAGGTGTGATGTCATTCTGGGGGTCTGTTTGTTTGTTCGTTTGTGTGTGTGTGGAGTTGCATCATTGTTTGCGGTTGTGTCTCAGTTCAACAGGCCGAGCCCGCTCTGTACAGTTACTACATCTCTGTGACATCGTGTACAGCTGATGGAGTCTGTTATTATCGCTTTGTCAGGTGGAAGGAAGAAGAACACAGAAAGGATTTTAGCCTTTAAGTTTAAACTACATACAGTACAGCTTTCTCCATTCTAAACTGAAGTTATAAAAAGCTGAAGAAAAGTGTTGTAAGATAATTATTTGCAGCATTTTACGTGGACTTTGTGCAGATTAGACATGAGTGGAGGAATTTGCTGATGTAGCGTAGTGAGGGGTGATTTCCTGTGGAAGGAGGTGAGGCTGTTTGCTGGAACCTGGACGACAGAACAGTCAGAAGGGGAATTTATTGCTGCACTTAAACGTCTCAGAGCAAAAGCAGGGAGGTGGAGACGGGCAGAAAAAAGGGGGAGGTGAAGATGGGAAGAAGCAGGGGAGGTGGAGATGGGTTTGGCCTCTCAAGAGAACAAAGAGTGCAAACATTTGCAGCACATGATACCTTTTTTTTTTAAACTCTCTGCACAAACCAGGGTATTTACAGTCCTGAAAAGAAGTGCATGATGTTTTTATCCAACAGAATTTGTTCAGATTACTCAGTGTCTCCACATTTCTGTTTGCAACCCTGCAGACAGAAAGAAAGTGCAGAAGAAGTGACGGGGCAGAAGTCTCTCTTTGTTTGCCTTTGGGCTCCGTGCATACAGGCTCCACATTCACAGCGCTGTGTCAACACCAACAGCGGAGCTCAGTGTGAGCCGATCCTCCTCCGTGGAGTCCAGATCAACTATTTGTCTTCCCGTGACTGTTGTTCCCCTCAGGCTCAGCTATGCAACAGACAGTGATTCACAGTGTGGGGGTTATACGCTCCTCCACAGCTACAGAGGACATTGCACAAATGATATAACATATCAATACTTATGTGACAAATTGCTGGATAAGTTGCAGAAAGTTCATGCTTTGAGCATTTAAAAAGAGAATGCATTAACAAATGTATGTTTTCATCCACTCAGATAAAAATATCTTCTTAAAAAAAAAAAGGACATTGGAAATATTAAAATAGTTGAAAGATGAAAACAATTTTTTTATTCAAACATAAGAAAATGAAACAGATCATCAGCAGGGGAGCTTAGTTATCATCTACTGCATCTGATCATCCTTTGATATTAAAAATTATAGTTTCATTTATAAATTCTGCTTATCTCCACATCTCAAAGAAGCTTTAATCGAGTCTCAGCTTGAGTTTGGAGATGATATTTCTGTCATCCGAGCCGTGCAGTTTGAAACATGTTGTTGTCTTCCAGATACAGAGGGGCTAAAGTTGATCATTATTACATTACATGAGGAGTGGGGTGCAATGCTTAGGGGTCTGATCGGACCCTCAAAACACTGTGTTTTATCCTTCTCTGCATGCAGAGCAGTGCAAGCTTATGTAAGCTCAGTGACCATCACAGTGAAGCAGTATTGTTTTTATTAACAATCCAAGAGGCTACGCTAAATGCCCTGTGAAAGAAAATGCAATATCAGCTTTTATCTGAGCCAAAATCAGAATCAGAATATTGTCCTAATCCGAACTACATTTTTTGGTGTGACCTTTTCACAAAACAAAACAAAAAGAGAGTCACATGTTTGTGACTTCAGGAACAAATAAATGATCCATTTGTCAGCCCAACGCTAATCTGAGCAGATGGGGGCAATCACACTTCAACACGGTACGGGACAACTGGGCCCAGTGTGAGTATGCCTTTAAAATCTGCAGTTTGCACCCGTGCCTGGTGTGAAGTAACAAGGAGCAACAATCGAAATGTCTCTGTGCAGTAAGATGATCACAGACGAATGATAAGTTCTCTTTTTTTTATTAAAGTTAAAGTAGCCGAAGGTCTGCTGGTAGGTTTTAAGGCAAAGATTTTGTTGATGAACAACATTTAAGTTTTGGTAGCTCGTCATAAAAGTGACAAGAAAACTCAATGTGAGCCAAAGAGAACAGGCATCAGGTGCTGATTGTACGTCTGAAGCACCGGGACATTTCCAGATTTCCTAAGGTGCTATTTGGTCTTCCTCGAGCAGCCAATGTGAGCAGCAAGAATTAGTGTATAGATCTTTGTGAATGCACACATTATCATATGTGAGTGGGACTCTTCGGGTTAATATATGGTGCTCAGCGGGTTGCTGTAGGGTTCAACTGAGGTTGGCTAAACATGACGTCATAGCGTCCTTCATGACACACATAGCAACCGTCTACCTGCTGAAAGTCGAAACATACTTTAGGTTTCAGCTAATCTTTGTCACATTTCACTGGGATCAATGAGAGCTTGATATAATTTTCTAGATCTGACCAGAAGTTATGATTTACAGCTTCATGCACAGTATTTATTCGGTCTGCACAATGTGTTCAAAAAATGTACAATGCATGTATTTTACAGATATTGTAACTGCAATATAATTCACAATTACAGACTATGCTTAAACGTTGCATTACAATTTAACTTATGAAACAGGTCCAAACTTTGGAAGTAATTGTGCAGGACCTTCAGCTTACACAATTAGTGGTGTATGTGGACGAGGTGGCCTGGGATGGAGTCAAACTCAAATCCCAGTCGGCCCCTGACGTCTGACATCCGTCTCTTAAAACTCCTCCAGCTGTGTTGATTCTACTCGATGTTCATGACATGTTTGCCGGCTTGTTTTGTTCCAGGTTACTCTTACCCAGCTGGTTTGGGTTGTTTTGCGACTGAATGTGATGTGTCTCCTTCTCTCAACACAGGTGAATGTGGGCAAGATGGACTCTCCCATAGAGAAGTGGAATCTAATTATAGGCAACCTGGCGCTGAAGCAGGTAATCACAGGAACACCGCTGCAGTTTTTCAGCCCGTCCATTAAAATATAATGTCGATTTCTAAAAAGAAAAAGCATGATTCACTTTATTTTTCCCAGGAGTTGCTAGAGGCCCATTTACTGATTTCATTTAAATTGCTTTGCCATTAAAATAATTTCATATATTTGACAGAGGAGGGGGGATCTCTTCATCCCCTCATGCCACAAGGATGTAAAATCTCGCCTTGAAGCATCAGTCTGAGCAGGGCTATTGATTTCTGTCCGTGCAGTATGACTCAGAGCAGGCTCTGCTAATCATCTACCCACACACTGATAAACACACCCTAACTCATGTAGTGTTTTGACGAGCTGTTAGTCTGATATGTTGCGCAATCAACATCTGGCAGCAGGAAATGTTACGTGACGAAAAGGAAAACTCTACCTGGACGTGATGTACTTTCACAATCGTGTTTATAAACCACAGAACATCTCCCTCTGATCCTGTGACAATTGTTTGTTTTAAACACACATAGTTTCTCTTTCAGGTTCAGGCCACTGTGGTGGGATTCTTGGCTGCAGTAGCGGCCGTGGTTCTCGGTTGGATCCCAGAGGGGAAGTTCCAGATGAGCCACGCTGTGCTGCTCTGCTCCAGCAGTGTTGCGACGGCCTTCATAGCCTCCCTGCTGCAGGGTAAACACACATGCACACACGCACACACACACAGCTGAGAAGCCACAGTTTAAAATAAGCTGTTTAACACTGTCACTGTGGAGACGCTGGGTCACTTCAGTTCAGCACAAACAAACCAAAATCAGACCAGAATAACTGCCCAGCGGGGGTTTACTTCCACCAACAAAACAAGTTTACATCCATGTCTGTCGGCTCCAGAGTCCTAGAATATGATGTAAAGAAATGAAAGGCATGTATACAAAATACAACGACGACAACGGCAAATTTGTTGTGCAAGTGAAGGCGCAAAAAACAAATTGAGGAATGATGCTTTTATCCAGTTATTAAGACTGATCCTTTAATTGCCCCATCAGTCAGATGATTTATTCATCAGCATCCATTTGGGATCACATTTCATTTCGAAGCTCTTATGCATAATTTATTGTCTGTACAAAACATTGCTGAGTTTACGTCTTGTACAAGTTGTTTCAAATCAATCGCACCTCGATGGGGTTTATAAAGTTATTCCAGTTGAATTGAAAGATTAGTTAGTTGTAATTTAGACAGCCGGTGTCGTCCCCTCAACCACCGCCAGACGCCCAGCCTCCACCATGGGACTGTGTCGTGTTAAAAGACCCTCATAAACACACACAAGGTGATCGCTTTCAACAGTCAAAACAAGAGTCTTTTATTCTGAAAATAAAACAGTTGTTTCAATGTTGTTTCTGTGTGTGACTTCCTGTCCTGCTCCCGATTTGCTCTGTGGTAAAGTGATGCGCCGCGCTCCGGCATCTGGCAGAAATGGAAGCCTTGTGCATCCGCTGCAGAGGGCAGCCAGCGGAAGCACACACATTGAAAAAAAAAAGTCAAATCAGCTCCACTGCCATGGTGGAGCGGAGACGGACTGTGCATGCAACTCGGAGAATTCAGCAGTTAGCAGGACATACTGGCTGCTGCATTGTTGTCAGCACTTCAACACATCATGTGTCTTTAATGTCTGATGATACAGTGAGGTCATTTTCTGATGGTCACCAGCTATTTGTAGACTTTTAGTCACCTGCTCCACCCTCTTTATGTCATCTCCAGGTATCATCATGGTTGGTGTAATTGTGGGTTCGAAGAAGACGGGCATCAACCCAGACAATGTAGCCACACCCATCGCCGCCAGTTTCGGTGACCTCATAACCTTGGCGATCCTGGCCTGGATAAGCCAGGGCCTCTACAAGTGCCTGGGTAGGTGAAACAGCGCTACTGCAATCACAGACGAGCTGTTTGTGTGTGGCTGACTATGTTCATGAACGTGATTGATTGGCCAGCTCGGGGGTTAACTGTGTCCCGTTTCAAACATACTCATGTTGAACTCACGATTTGAAACCTAACAATCTTTATAGCGTCGAGTGTACAACACATCCATACACTTCGAGGAGAAACTTCGCCTTGACTCTTTAAAACTCTTTTTCCATTTCCATGAGATTAACCGTTTGAAAAGCATTGGCAGATGTTCTGTGTCTCTCAGTTTCAGCTTGTTGCTGCTGAAAAACTGCTGCTGAAAAAACAGGAAGACAAATGGGATCTTTCAGCTTTGATATCTAGTTTCTGCTCTGATTATAAACAAGCTACAAAACCAACACAACATGTGAAAATAGAATCTGAAATATGAGTGATGAGGATGACCATCCGCATGTCATCCACCATCCAACTCTTAACTCTTTTTTTGAATATTTTGTCATGTTTTGGCGGGCATTCCCACAAAAATGTTAGTGCTGTGTTTGAAAAAAACTGAAGATATAGCCCCGAAACAAATGCGCCTCCTTTGGTGTTTCATCTGACTACACGGCAAGGCTGCAGCAGCCAGCACACAGACACGCCCTCCGACACACACAAACAGAGGAAATGATGTCTTAATGCTTATGACTTGTGATTTGTGTGACCATAATCGGTCTAATTCCAATTATGAGAATTATGTTTTATTTCTCTTTTGTCAGATTACATTTGAATGCAGCATTACTCCTCATGATTCCACTCAAGTAAGCTTATGGTTAGCAGAAAACACATCACAACATGTTATCATAATGGAGATCACAACTCTCCTCTTCTTCCATTTAAGAGTCGACGTGAACCCTAAATGTTTTTACTGAGACAGTTCCCTCAGTCAGCCAGCAGAGGTCGCTCCTGCCTCACTCTGATCCAACACAGCAGCCTGCCGGTGTGTTTCCCTCCTGCCACACATCCTTCATGTTTAATTCATCTCACACACACAGACCTGTGTTGCACCACCTTGTAATACTCAACGCAGCGTTCACTGGAAGCTGTTTCCTCTGGTTATCGCCTCACACTAACTAACCCTGCCAGCTCGAATTGCGTGACATAGATGTTCACCGTTATGAAGGGAGCAATTTAGCGCTGTGAGCTAACTGTATTAAGCACACTTCAGATTTCACATTTCCACAACAAGGCAGTGCAGCGAGGTTGTGACACGCTCAGGACAGTGGCTCTGTTGTTCCTGAGCCCGGCCACGACCACACTTTCCAGCTAAACTGGACCTAATGGTCACTTCATAGTCACTCTCAGCTTAATGGAATTTCAAGCACATGATTTTTTTCACGCAGATATGAACGTAATGCCTCTAAATCCTGGAAGAGCAGAGATGAGGTGAGACATAGGCGAGACAGTCAGGTCCGTTCAGGTTTATTTTTAAAGTCCTTTTGACAAACAGGATGGTAAGAAAATGCTCCGATGAGCGGGCTCACCGGTAGATAAAAGCTGGTATAATTAGAGCATGAGAAGGAGCGCAAACACCAAGAAATTGGGGCCAGAGCGTCACAGAGAGCGTGCACAGGAGGTGTGTGTGGCTGTGGCAACACAGGGCCAGCTCAGGGCAATCCACTTGAGAATTGAATCACAGATATGAAGAAGTAGCTGCTATTGAGTCAGATGAATAAATGTGGTCGGGTCTAAACTCCAATACTGAGACACTCGGTGTTAAAGTCATATAATGAGTCACATATAAACACTATGACACAAATACCCGACAATAACAGAGGTAGAGAGAATATTGTGTCAGGTATTTATTTGCCTGCAGGAGGCTGTGAAAGAAAGCAGAAGAGCTCCAGAGTGCTTCTGGATTCTATTTTGTGTGCGAACATATTTACCAGTCGGCTTACAGTAGCAAATTCAGAGCAGAAATAGCCAGAGGCATGAGAGTCAGAGCTGTAGCAGATTATGAAAAGCTTTGTCATTGCAATTATGACCAAAACATTTCTCCTCAGTGGCTGAATTCATTTGAAATTGATCATGAAATGTGAACATTTTCACCAACAATTTGGTACTGTAAGCATATCTGAGTGTTGTAGTAAAGAGAAACACAGAGACCCTGATAAGACCAAATCTGAGTCTGAGCCAAGACCAAGAGGGTCATGCAGGGTTGAGTCCCACTCTGCATGATACGCTTTCAATAAAGTGTGGAACATGCAAACTGTCGGTTTTTCTCACATAGTCTCTGAGAGATCCACATTCCCATAAAAAACGGATTAAGATTCCTTTTCATTCACATTTATAGCGGCTTACGCAGTTTGCATGTCTGTATAATTGTCACTTGAGAAATGTCCTGTGGTGGTTTCCCCACATACACAGAACTGCCTGACATGTTTCAGGGAGAGCTGCATGTGGGAATGCAGACAGCCGATATTTTTCAACCCGACTTTAACTACTGTAAAATACGGAGTCACAGTCTGTTTTTGAAGGTTTCTCAGACAGAAAAAAAAAAACTGTCTAAACTGTCTTCCTGCGCGGCGATTTCTATTGTGTTCAGCGAATTCTACACCGTGCAGTTTCTCTACACCGGTGTGTCTCTTGAAATACTGTTTGTTTTCGCTTTGTGGAGTTTGCTCTCCTACTACAGTACGCTAGTCGAGCTCTCAGCCTGCAGGGAAAGTTGTGAAGCACAGACCCTTAGCTTGTGAGCTCTGTGCCCGACTCTGCTGGTCACTCTTTAACTTTAATGTGGGACTCTACATTAAAGTTGATTTGATTAGGCCCAACCATAGGAACAATATGAAATTATCATGTGTGATAAATTGTTAGTCCTACTTTTAAAGTATATCGCCTACAAGATGTTTAAAAGCACATGCTCCCTTGTGTAGCAGCTTCTTCACATGCTGATCATTACATCATCAAGTGAAGAGTCTTAATTCGTGATTGGCTGCACCTGTGGAGGTAACATGTGGAGAGACTTAACAGGCATGTTTCACTTTGTACTGAAAAAAGTCACAGATGGATTAAAATGTCTGCACAAATCATTTTTGTCTGTTTGACCCATCTATGAGTCGATAAGAATATTCTTCATGTTGAGTTTGGAGAACATTTCTCTGTTTCCTCCTCAGCTTGAGAAACTCGTCATCCTGTTAGAAGACCTCCTCACAGTTTGTCACCTGAGGAGCTCTCTTATAAGGGCTGAGACTCTTTGTGCATTTTCATCTTTAGTTGTAACTTTGAGGGGGAAATTCTTAGAAAATGTCACGATGCTAAGAATTTTCGGATAATTTTTCTCTAGGAGCAACTTGCGGTGCCGTGCCTCCGTGGACCCTTCCTTGCGTTGTCACGCCGGCCGCGATTGTGCAATATCGCTGAGCGCAAGAAGCGTGAGTCAGGTTTAAGTACTCAAGAGGCTTTGTGAATACGGCCCCTGGTTTGCAAAATAACCTTAATAGCATCCGAGTTCTTGTTTGTGTGCATAGTAAAACATTTTAATAAACTCATGCATCGCCAAGTCTTCTTAAAATTCATCCCCTGGATCATCCGTGACCCCTCCTCGCAGTCTTTCCCGGACCCCCTCAGAGGGTTTTTGACCACGAGTTTTAGAATCATCGCTCTTTGAACTTTCATTTAACCATTGAATTTTGTATAAAAGCCAGCTTGTACTGTGCATGAATGATTCATTCAGAAGGGTTTTAATGTCCTTCAACATGCTCCAAGTCTCCTTTAATTTAGAACATTTTGTGTAAAAGGTATTTAATTTAATCTAATCAGATAACCTTATAATCACATACAGTATTAAAGCTAGACTAACCCTGACAGGTTCTTAGCGAGTGTAATCCTGCTTTAAATGCACGGTTACCCCCCTGAGAGAAACATCTTACTCCCCTCTCTGATACTTTCTACTTTTGCAAACTCATGCTGCGTTTCTGGGGCGCTCCTGTCAGCGTAGAGCGTGGAGGCTTGTAATACTAATCATCACTTTTGGGATCATGGTTTATGTCCCGTGCATTGGGAGCATCTCGCCATTTCTCAGCTAAAGCAGACAGTTGGCAGCAGCGTCGTTCTTTTTTTTTTTTTTTTTTTTTTTTTCCTGGCCGAGCGTTTAAGAGAAATGTATTCCACCAGAGATGGACAGGAATATCAATTATTAGTCCACTGGTTTAGGGAGACTAAGTGGCAGGTTGTCGGGGATTATGTAAACAATTTAAGCCGTACAAGACTTTAATTGTAGCGCAGCTGATTGCTCATCTTACTCTTTGCATGTAAACTCAGTGTCAGATTTCCTGTCAGCGTCTGGGAGGAAGCTGGATGGATTTGGGACAACGTGTGCCTCAGAATATCCGAAGCACTTTCATACACTTGAGGCGTGAAGGTCTGCTGGCGCTGAACAGTGGGCTCTTTCTGTTCTGCGGCTCAGGGGAGCATGGGGATGATAAATCTGGGACGGTTTCTTAATGACAGTTATTTAGTGTGTGGACCAGAATCCAGGTGGAAACCTGAGGTGGCACTAAGCAGGTGCTTTACCCTAATGGCACTTTTAAAATAGTCCTGGTGTGCTATATTGTAGCTTGAACAAAGAGGTCTGGTTATAGACGGAGAGTGAGGGAAACCTGTCTACAGCTTGTAGGCTGAATTTGATATGTGTGTGCTTTTGTTCAATTTGCCTCAGTGGAAAACTTCACGATGTTAGAGGGGGATTTTAGTGTCTTTAAAGTGGACAATATTCCTACAGATGTGCGGGTCTAACTTGTGGTACCATTTGTAATAAAGGTTTGGAGTTACTCCTTTAGGCAGCAACGTAATCAAGATCCATTTCAAGTTTTTATTTGTGCCAAAAACAGACACTGAATGTCCCGATGTCGAAAAACAATTTCCTTTTTGTAGATCAAAAACAGCCGTAAAAAATTCCCTCTTCAAAGCCAGCAGATGTCATCGATAATTCTACGTCACTAAGCGCACACTGGCCTACTGCCTCCTCGATCAGTTGGTTTGTTTCCGTTACTGTGTGACTTTGGTGTTTGAAATAAATAATCAGGATCCAACTAAAAAAAAAACACCAAAAGCTTTTTTCCATACATGCACTTCTGAACATTTCTGGACACCCTCTGAATGATTTTCTCAGTTGCTTTTTCACACATGACACCCACAGCGAGGTGCAACACATTTATTTGGCTGTGTATCCGTTAGGAAGTGGGACGCCGGTGCAGGTACAGACCCGGGCGGCGTCTTCAAGTTATCCCAGAGGGACAAGCGATTACATGGGAGAAGGGAAACAAAAATAGTATTGACCAAGAAAAAATAAAAACTCCGTTCCGAAACTAACTTCTGCCCAGATAAGGAGGAACTTTTTCCAGATAAAATTTTCCAGGAAAAACAAAAAAAAAAAAACACACAGGCTGCCAGGGAGGCATAACAGGAAACACAGGAGAAAAACACTCCCCAACACAACAAGTTACACTCTGAGAGCAAATAAGCAGAATGTCTCTGTTGGTGTTTGTGCAGACTGACACACAAACACTGGATGTCCTCTCACTACCTCTGAAGGTGAGATAATGAGTCAGCACAGAGCACTGGAGTCCAGGAGTAGATATAAGCTCCCCACACCTGGTCTTAATCAAGACCAATCCGCCACACACACACACACACACACACACACACACACACACACACACACACACACACACACACACACACACACACACACACACACACACACACACACACACCTGACTCTGCACTGAGCTGATTCCTTTACCAACCTCAATGAGAAGTCAGGGTATCAATGCGTATTGTAATAGGACGTATTCACATCCTGATGAACAGAATCTAGTATGAAGCAGCTTCATCACATGCATAAAGGTAACATAGGTCACATCATATCAAAGTTATCACCACCGGCGCTCACTCGTGGGGAATTTTCCTGAATATTTCCTGCTGTATTCAAACATCAGCTCACCCCAACTTCATGCAGACATTTTATGCGGAGGCTGGCAGGACAAAGCCCGGGGGAAAGTGGAGGTGAAATAATTGGCCTTTTGCAATGTGTGCACACATCAGTTTGACCCTGAGAATTTGGGGAAACATTTTTCGGTTTTGTGCGAATGTGAAAACCAAAATAGAGAACTAAGCGATCAGGCAGTGGACGAGGAGCAAAATCGCTCGATGTGGGAGGTCAAATAACTGATTCAGTCAACAGTGTCTGGTGGTTTTGAAGAGAGACATTCCAAAAATCATCTTTGTCTTTGGGGATCCTTTCTGTAATGGTTTGAGACAGTTTTAAATCACCCACAACAGGACCTGTGGACGTGCACTGATGGAGAGAGTTCAGCCTCACATTGCTACACAGGGAGCGCAACAGAGATGTTGGGGGTTCAGCACCTTGCTCGAGGACACAGAAGCTGTACTCTGGAAGTGACCTGACACCTCTCAAGCCTCCAGTCCAACGTCGATATTTCGGTCCGCACCGGGACTTTAGCCGGCGACAACTCTGGTTCCCAACCCAAATCCTTACAGTACAGACTGAGCTACTGCAGCCCCAACAATCAAACAAACTAACAAACAATCTGAGTCTGTTAGTGGGGAAAAAAGAACTTTTAGTTGATGGAAAATAGTGATTGGACTTGAGCTTGGAGAGCGCTTTTCTAGTCTTCTGACTACTCAAAGAGCTTTTACACCGCAGGTCACACCTCCACATTCACACCCTGATGGTAGAGGCTGCTGAGTAAAGAGTCCATCAGTATTAACTCATCCATTCATACGCCGCTGACAAAGCAGTGGGAGCAACTCGGAGTTAAGTGTCTTGCCAAAGGACACATCAAACATGTGGCTGCAGGAGCTGGGGATCAAACTCCCAACCTTCCAGTTGAGAGACGACCGACTATACCCACTGAGCCACAGCTCAATGATGTTACTTTTGCATGCGAGGCTAACATCACAATCTTCTTGCAGCTACTGGAGCACTTCACTTCAGTCATTTAGACCCTCTAACATGTAAACCCATATATCATGGTGCATATCTTATAAAATGCAGTAAATCAGTTTATCATGATGACCTCGAAGGACAGTTGCGTTCTAAAGATTCCTGAGTCACGTTCAGCAGGAAAGTTCGCTGCTTGTGATTTGTCAACATTTCAACTGATGAATTGTGAAACAAAGTGGAGAAAATGGTTGCATTCCTCAAACTAAGCTCCTAAAAACAGCGTCATTTATAATGTTTGTAGAAAGCCGGGTTTCAGATCGGCACTGGAGGCATAAAAGCATTTTAACAGTACGCACTATGTATACGATCCCAGCATGCATCATTTCCCTAATGCATGCTGGGATATTCTCCAAACTGCTGTCCAGGGAGGAAAAATGAATCTCTTCCTCTTTTCCCGCCCAGATTCCTACCCATATGTGTCGTCGCTGGTCTGTGCTTTCTTCATGTGTCTCACTCCTCTGTGGATCGTCATCTCCTCCAAACACCCGGCCAGCCGCACCCTGCTCTACTCCGGATGGGAGCCAGTCATCACCGCCATGGTCATCAGCAGGTGTGTGCGTGTTACTGTGTTAGTGTGTGAAAAATCTGTGTGTGTTTAGGCTTCAAAGCGGAAAGAACAGCTATTCTGCGTCTGCAACTCCCAGTGTCTGGATGGCTTGATGACTCATCCCTAAACAAATCGCAGCATCCCAACACACACACACACACACACACACACACATACACACACACACACACACATTCGGGTCCCCTTGAGTCTGGCAGGCTTACTAATACCGCCCGTAGGAAAGGGATTGATTGTCTCGCTCGCCTCTCAACATCATTTCTCTGCTTTTATCGAAGAGCAAGTAAATATTAGTTCTAGACAAGCTGAACTATTTAAAAAGAATCTTCCTCCTTCCCTCCCTTTCAGTCTTCTCCAGTCCGTCCTGCTGATAAAGCGTTTATAGAGAAGCACACAAATTCACTCTGGACATCATTTAGATGAAGACAATGCTCCATCTCTCCCTCTCTATGCCCCTTTTGTCTCCCCCTCTCTCTCTCTCTCTCTCTCTCCGTCTTTCACACTCACACAGTGTATAACACCAGTTAATGATCTTATTATGTTGCAGCATCGGCGGGCTCATCCTGGACAAAACGGTGTCTGACCCAAATCTGGCTGGCATCGTGGTCTACACCCCGGTTATCAACGGTGAGTCACTCTGTTGGCACCGCTTCCTCCTTCGCTCTGAAAGGCTTCAAGGTGTCGCAGTTTGATTTGCAGCAGCTCCTCGGGGGCAAGAAAAGACGAGGACAATGTGGTCAAAGACTACAGCGGGGCGGTTTTTGATTTAATACCTCTCTAAATCCTGCGGGATTTATAACACACATAAACATATGTAAAGTCAACTCTGCGCTAATCCCACATCCTGTGTTTCACCTCTGTGAAAGTGCAGGACACACTCGCACCAGTCAGAGTCAAAGGAATGTGGTGTGTTCAATGACCCATACATACACCCCCCCCCCCATTATAAATACCACAAGACTGAGGTTGAACACATGTGAATACAGTCACTGACCTTCATCTAAAAACTTCTGACCCTTACTCACCTGTGTGCATGCATGTAACCAAAAACAACACCAACTGTATGCTCTCATATTTTATCATAACAACATGCATTTTACAGACAGATTTGGCTGGCATCGTTCTTCTTGTTCTTCATGTATTTATTGAAAAGTATGAACAACTATAGGATGCATCCATGAGTCCCTCAGGATGGGATGATTGATCTCTGAACACCTGACCTGTCTTCTAACATCATCAGGTCCAAGTTTGTTGGTAATCAACAACATGCATAAGGGATGTAAGGTAACTGCGTGATAGAATTAAGCATCAATAAATATAAGGGCCCACATGGTGGAGGTAAAGGAAGATTTTGCGCTGGCTTAAGCTCCTTTGGTTTGGGTTTATTTTTGCTTTATCCCAGAGTTATATGTGAATTATAGGGCTTTCACACTTGCAGAAAACGCCTGAAAAACGTTTCCACTCTGACTTCACTCAGAGTTTCTCCTCCAGCCTCCTCGTATTTATTCTGCAGAAAGTCAGAGTGAGCTGATGTGAGAACGCAGCAGGATATAATCAGGAGAATTCACCTGGAGCGAGTGGGAGGGGGTGGTGACGTTTATTCCCTGTGATCGCTGCACGACCATAGACTGTCTGCACGCCACCTCTACCATCTCCGTGCTCTAATGAACCTGCTGCATCATGTTTCCTGTTCTCCAGAATGTTCTTCTCCACTCTTTAGTTCACATTGAGATCCTGATCAACTACACGTAGCATTGATAGAAAGACAAATATTCTCATTATAGCGTCGTATAGAGGACTCTGTTGCTTTGTCCGCTACTTCCGCATGTTTTTTTAATTCACGTCTTACCTCAGGAGACCCCCCCGCCCCCCCCGCCCCGTCTGACAGGGATAGTCTCCCGCTGTGAGGTGCATGTGTGAACAACCAGATCAGAAGAGTCTCCGGAGCATCCTCCTGAAATGATCTAGATATTTTCAGGAGTTCAGGTGTGAAAAGGACTTTTCTTAATGTTATTGTAAAGTACCGTAAATTGAGTCCCTCAAAATTCTGAAAGATGTTACATTTGTTTGTCATAATCTTTAAATAATAAAGAGTGATGATGTAGTTAATTCAGCAACTAGCTTCAGCTTTTATGTAAAGTAAATTCTCTCTGTGTGGAGGAACATAAAGCAGAAACACCAGGAACAGATTCTGTTAAATGCAAACTGAGCTCATACACGTAATGTGTATGTCGACTTGATTCTGATTCTGGAAATATTTGTGGTCGGAGGTGAAGCGTGCCAGAGACAGTGGTTAGATGACGGGCTTCTTAACGAGACGTGTGTCTTAATAAGCAGCCGTAATGCAATCTAATTTAATTTTCCACAGCAGACGGCAGCAAGCTGTTTCACTTTGTCCACAGAGAAACTCTGTGTGTCGTTTGTTTGTGTCGTTTATTCTACTCAGTTTGCAATTAATGCAGTGTTTGACCCTCTGGAGCTGAGATATAGACAAAGTGTTCACACACAAGATGGATGACGCGCTGCAGAGTCTATTTGTCTTGTCCTGTGCAGCTCCCAGGTGTGAGAGAGAGACTGAAGCGTGCTCAGTCAACAGCAGAGCATGGATGAATGAAGGTGACCAAATCAAGACTCATCAGCATAAATAAGTATCCTAATGAGACCGGTGCAGGCAGTCCTCCACCGTCCGCCTGCCTCCACTTCACAGAACTGGTCCTCTTCCATTTCCTCCCGCTTCCATCTCCCACCGCTAACCGGCTCAGCCGTGTTGCCAGGGGCGCTGGCACCTTCACAATAACAGATAAGCTTTTCATTTAAATGGCATTAATGAGAGACATTTAACGAGATGGCGCTCGATTCTGACTCTAATTGGTTTTTCCGTCGAGACACTAAACAGCTGGGGAATCAAGCGTGCGTCTATTTGTGAGTTCGGGGGGATATTTTGTGTTTACAGAGTCGGAAAAAATCCAGGTCTCAGTAAACTTTTCAACAACGTTTTTATTCATGGGTGAGAAGGCAGTGAGGCGGCCTGCTCGTGTCTTACGGCTGATTAAAATGCAGCATGGCGGCTGTTCTAATAAAAAAATACAATTGAAACGAAGGGCAGACGGAACAGAAAGTGTGAAAGGAAGGTGTGTGGATATTTGATTAGCATGGAGTGAGGAAGGAGATGTGTACGGGGTGATAAGAGACGACAGGTTAAATGAAAAATAGAGGGAGGGGGGCCTCGCTTTCCACAACGACCTCCATTATTTAATTTAAATATATTAGCACTTTTATATCCACTTTCTCCTGCCACAGAATGAGCCTGTGACTGTGCAGACTTTTTTATTAAAATATAAATTCAAATGAAGGTGTTCTGTTTAATCCAGGTATTAAGAAGGTTTCTGCCAGATCATTACCTGCTGTTCCTGCTCTCTTTGTACCCGTCAGCCTCAGCACACTACAGGTGTCCTTTACCTTGATCTTCATTTTGGACTAGTTATTGGTATTAAGGACACGTTCTCCATTGGTACCAGTTCCTGACTTGTTGGTAACTTGGTACCTAAAGGAGGACCCCTCTCACCCCCTTCACCTCTCCGTCCAGGTACTGCCATCAGCAGAGGCGCTGCTTGTAAATAGGCAAGGCAGGCAACTGCTTGGGGACCCAAGGGCTGACAAGCCTTAAATCACAGCAGTGCCTCAAAATGTGCACATTTTGCAATGACAGTAGAAAAAGCTCCCTAAGGGGGCCCCATCTGACAGCACTTACTCTCAATTCCCCTGTAGCTGTGAAAACCAAAGCTTGTCAGTGAAAGTTTCAGAAGGAAAATGACGAGAAACGATCCGTATGGGAGTGAAACAAAGAAAGAGGAAAATAAATAAGTACTGCTAGTTGGCGGGGCCCCCAATTCATTGATTGCCTTGGGCCCCAACAAACTCTTGACTCACCAGTGGCCATCAGGCAGACGTTTGAATCCATCCATCCGTCCATGTGCATGCATGCCCTGCTGTTGTTACTTTCGTACTTCAATCTTTTAAATCGTGTCAGTTCTGCATTCAGTAGAATCGAAAGAACTGAAGTTTTGTAAGAAACTGACAGATCACTTTTTTTTTTACACAAAGCTGTTTCGACCAATTTAGAACGAGCGGCGATGGTCGAGTGACACAGCGGGAGAGAGAGGAGAGTGAGTGCTGTTAGAGATAAACAAAGCGCTGAATCAGAGATACAAAATGTTTCTTTTCTGATTGTGTCACAGCAGTTATTCTCTGTAAAGAACAGATTATCACGCCCACTCCTCCGCACAGCCCCACAGGAAGTCGCAGTGATTCTGTCTGTGTGCAGCCAAAGTGATGCTTCACCCTGCTCGCCGTGTGTGGGGGTCTTTCTCTGCTCTCTGCCCTCTGCACACCTGCAGCTCTCATGGAGCCAACACACAACACACGGGTCTCTACGAAGACCTGTGTTTTGTCCAATCCTTTGGCATCCCCTAAAGATGCACAATACACGCTTTAGAGTCTCCTGCAGGCAATCAAAAGCACAAATCAATCCATTTACAACCCATAACCAACCCATAACCTTCTGGTTTCAAATGGGTCGAGCCTCCTTCTCTGACTGCTGTCTTTGGAGCAGAGTGTGTCGGAGCAGCTAAATAAAGGCATCCCATATTCTCCTGCTCACCTTTCTCAGCTCCCATCACAGGTGTTAGTGGTTCCAACCATTTTGAGACTTGTCTTACAAAGTTCACAGCCTGCTGTCTTTATTCTCCTGCACATGCTCAGTGCACAAATATGCATTTAAAAACAGAGATTTGACCGAAACAGCTCACAGTTTGCGTCCTTTTTAAACCTCCTAATTCAGGTTTGTTACGTCTTTCTTTGAACTAAATGATGCAGAGTAGAATAAGTAAGAGGACTGATAAGTTCAATAAGCAGTATCCATGATGATAGCTATATGAATAAATATCTTTAATCCAACTATGGTCTTGTACCAACCAGAGATGTAACATTCGGTTATGCACCATGTTCTGCAGTTTTCCGCCCATCAACACTCGCTCACAGCCGAGTCTTTAATCTTTGCTTGTCATCTTTGCATATTTGCTCTCCTTCCTTCCTTTTGTTGTTTGTTCTGAGACTAGGTGTCTGCTGCTTTATGTCTCACTTCCCCCAATGCAGCGCTTCTTTCCATGTTTATTCTTTTCATTAAGTGTTATCCGAGCATCAAGTCACATCCTGCTGTGGCAGCCGTTCAAATAAACAAAAAGAAATGAAAGACGAAGGAGGAGAGCCCAGAGATGAGATGAGCGAGCAGACAGTTCACATGTCTCCCCCCTCGGGGCAGAGCGGCCCGGCTCAGAGGAGCACAAGACCCCCTGCAGTTCCCCACGAAGCCTCGCTGAAGCCCCAGACCTCCTCATCCTCCCCATTCCTCCTGTCAGACCCAGTGACCTGGATAAGTCAGAACCCCCCCCCCCCCAAACCTCACTCTCTCTCTGCCCCCCCGCTGAGATTGCAGGAACAACCTCCGCCCATTAAGCCCCCGTCCTAACCCCAAACACCCTCAAGGACTTAAAGCCAGAAAGTCAGAATCAGTGCACTAAGAGAGCAATTAATCTAATTTTTTACCATGTTTTGACAAGAACATTCGGGCATATGTTATTTTAAAATGCCAAACTACGTACCCTCTCTTCCCCTAAATGTAAGTATATTGATGCATTTTGTCGTCCTGAAACCAGTTAAAGCCGGAAAGAAATCCACTCAGGAAAAAGAAGCACGTGTAAGAAGAATCAAAGCGGTTTAAAAGATGGAGTTATTGACCTCTCCGTATCAGTTAACTGATTCTGCTCCCAGGTTGAAGCGACAGTGTTAGGCACACCTAGCTTAAACCTAATGCTGCTGTGTAAAACAACAGCCCTGCAACAAATCCTCCCTTCTAATAATCTGTTGAGCCTGTTTAATGTTTGAAAAAAAATGTTCCTCATTTTACTCATTACTCACAAACGTTCTTCTTCTTTTTGAGAACTTGACTTGTGAACTTTTGGATCAGATTTTGCACAATATCCCTCAAAACCCCGCTTGAGCACTCGGATAGTTTCCACTTGTGCTCAAACTGAATGCCTCTACAGCTTTTTCTGTAATTGATATATAGTTTGGTGATTGATTTTTATGTGGAAAGTCGAACACAAGCATCAAATAAGCCAAAATGACAGGAAACCAAAAGTAGCAATGCAACGTGCTATTCATTGGAAGCTAGTTCCCACACCCATTTGCCATGACTGCTAGTTTAAAGAGGACATATTATATTATTATAGTTCAGATCTTTAGTATAATATCCAGATTATGAGGGCGTGAGTGAGAAAAAGGGGGGACGGCGAGCTGCGCAGAGCGACTGTAAATGCTCATTGTGAAGTTATGTGTATTTACAGGCCCAGTGGGAGCGCTGGTTATGCTCCAATAAAATGTCACCAGACGGACAAAGAGCCACAGTAGATTGAATTAAGTAGAAATTGCCCGAGGTGGTGGCAGTGTTAATTTAATATACTCACCACAATAACAAGCCTGGGGCGGGGTGGGGTGGGGGGTCTGAGACACACTCCTCCCGCCTGCTTCGGGTTTTCAGTCCATGACCATTTCAGTGACTGAAAATCAACCACGTATAGAAGAGGTGTTTACGCGCTGCACGGCAAGCACTTGAATAATACATTTTTTATGATACTGAATAAAAGAAACGTCTCTTCTCTCAGATCTCCTCTGAACAGGTTTTTTACACACATACAGACACGATTAGCAGAGACTTTCTCTTCTCCTCTGAGCGGCTCCGTGCCCACCTGATATCTGTATTTATGCACATGAAACCCCTCCTGCAGTGCTCAATAACCCTAGCTGGGTGGTTGGTTTGTGAGTTACTTCCTGAAGGGGGAAGGTGTTCAAACTGCATCATGTGAATGTAAAGTTGTGCCCTGTTTTGTCAGTACAGATGGCGTCCTATATCCTCGTGTCAGTTCATCTGTTCAAGTTATTTAAAGTCGTACTCGAGGAAAATAGAACTGAAAGGAAAAGAGGAAGTGTAGTCTATTGAAGAAGAACATTTTTTTTTTTTTATTATCAAGGCATCTCTTGTAAACCCTAGAGCGAGATGTTTAGCTCTGTGTTTAGATAATAATGGGGCCCTTCACCTCTGACCCTGAAACTGTCCTCAACTGGCAATTGCCTCCTAAAAAAATGTCGCTTCATATTTGGCTAAGGTGATTACGGCTAAACCAAAAAATAAACATTTTATCCACTAAGGATTCTGACTAATATGGGCCTTTGGAGACCAAACCAATACAGATTTTAGAGGGGACAAATTCACCAAAACGACCAATATGGAGCCGGTATGGGGATTTTTAGCATTTTTGTCTGTGCGTGTATTTGAGCCGTGGTTATGCCACAAATGAAATACATGTGAATCGGACTTTAACCTCCGTATGTGGGAGTTTTCTATCGACAGTTGCGCGAGTGCTCTGTCCTGATTTTAATCGTACAGTCTGAGCACACAGGTCGTGTCCGCTAGAGAAACATAAATCGTGAGTTTTGGTCGTACTTTGTGAACATCGTACAATGTGAGCCGACATTCAACCACAAAGTTTCTACAATCTACAATCTCTTACTGTCCAACTCATAACATAACTTCTTAACAACTGGTTAAGAACTGGTCATTAACTTTCTTTATGTTTGATATTGTTGTAAACTTCAAAAAGTTTATTTTTTCCAGCCTTTCATATTTCTGATTGAAAAATGCTAATAAAAAAATCCCCAACTCTTCTTCTTCACTTTCCCCAACACCGACTGCCCTGCTCAATGCATGAACCACTTCCCTCTTCTTTCTTTTTCCAGGAATCGGGGGTAACTTGGTCGCGATCCAGTCCAGCAGGATCTCCACTCACCTGCATTTCCACTGTGCTCCGGGAGAGGTCCCCGAAGAGGCCAAAGGCTGCTACTACCCATGCCGCACATTCTTTGGTACAGGTGAGTTCTCTGCAGGCAGGAAACACCAGCCTCAAGGCGTCAATGAAAATGTTGTCAGGATCATTATCAGGCTTTAAATTGCACAGTAAGTGACGTTCACAGTTTGAAACATTGGCTTCAAGCTCTGCTCCTGCTGAGCTCCAGTACGAGGTAGCAGGTAAATGATGCTGCTCCAGGTGTAAATGAATCCCTAGTTAGAGGTCTAGAATAAAAACCCAGCAGGACTCAGGATCCTGGGGACAGCAGGTGAGCCGATTCTTACATCATCACCTATCACCCGTAAACGCTCAATTTCAAACCTTTTTATTTTCTCCTGCAAGTTTCTTCACCTTCACAACTCTGTGTTTCTTTTCTCAGGGGCCAATCATCGCTCAGCTCAGGTGCTCTTCCTTTTGGTGATCCCCGGTCACCTGATCTTCCTTTACACCATCCACCTGATGAAGAGCGGACACACCACCCTTACGCCCATCTTCATGTCTGTCTACCTGGCTGCTGCTACGCTGCAGGTGAGCACGTCATGATGATTTTAATGTTGAGGTGTTTTTTATACTGCTTCTTAAAGGACCGTCACAGTTTTTACCTCAAAATGTTTTACGACTTCAAACAGTGTTGCTGACATATTTTGACTGCTGGGTTATATTCATAACTTCACACATATAATAAAATAGATTCTCCCTTAGGGTTCTCCCTTAAACGATAGGACTCGGGTGCAGTGACTAAGCCTTTTGTCTTTGCTTCTAAACTGGATGAAAAAGAAAAAGCTGCTACACTTTTTGCTGTTATTTCTACACTAATATGTGACCTAAGTCTGTCTACAAATCCCCCAATGATGAGAAAAGTCCATCCTCTCCATCTTTTGCCTGCTCCACTTTTCAGAAAATGTGTGCTCAAACAGTCTGTTTGGAGATGTTCCCTTCATGACATCACAAAGGGCAGTAGCCCCTCCCCCAGGTGGGTGACACTGCCACAGCTAGGTGTTTGTTCTGCCCTCTGAGTCTGCCTTCTCACTGTAAACAATAGGACATGGAGCGAGAAAGACAGAGACACCCAAGCTCTTCCAGAGAGGGGGCGTGGTCAAACACAGCTCATTTACATATTTAAAGGTACAGACACAGAAACAACCTGTTCTGAGCAGGAACACTGCTAATGGCCATCACCTTGATGTAAAGTGATAGCAGAATGTAAAAAAGGCTTGAGTGTTTCTGCATTACATTAAAAATGTAAATATGAAAGCACAAAATAACTCAATCACCAATTATGAATCTTGTGCTGTGCTTCTATTGGAAATATTTTTGAGTTTTTTATTCTAATCATCATAAAAACAATAACTGCACTGCTTTGCGATGGATGTTCTTGTTATATCAGTGATGAAATGATCCTTAAATCACAGTGAGACTTTTCATTGGGGGAACGTGGAAAAGTGGTTTTACCGTTGATCACCTTCAAACAGCCCTGATATGTGTCAGGAAGAGGCCGTGCACGATTCAGAGCCCGGGCATTTTTGTATGCAAATTGAACGAGCAGCAAATGCAAATGAGTATATTAACGCAATGAAGGATAGGATGTGGACACGCATTGCTTCAGAGGGTATAAAAACGTGCCTGAATAAAAGATATCTGCAGGATTCCTTTTCTACACTCTTAGTCTATTTCATACAAATATGTTAAAGGCAGGGTTGATAATTTTCCTCCAGATCCTCTTTTTAAGATCTTGGTTGAAATTGTCTTTAGGTCCTGACAGACATTAATAACTCATGTTCTCTGAAAAAGGAACGAAGAAAATCTGTCATCTGTAGCAGTTGTAAGCCTGTAAAAACTTCAACCAATGTCTGCCGCGAGGTACCAATCTGATGAACCAATCACAGCCTCCCTGTCTCCCTGCTCGCTCTCTACCTCTTGCGTGCTCTAGCTCACACTCAAAGCACGACACCAATGACGGAGTTTAAACTGTGAGTTTACTTACCGCTGAATGAGACGTGAGACGACGTAGTTTCTACACAATTCAAGCGATGAGCTGAGGTCCACTCCTGCAGCAACGGTGCTTGTACATGTAAATGAGGGGGCGTGGCTTTTGAGTGAGCACAGAGGGGAGGGGGCGGGTGCAGACGTAGCACTGAGGGAATGCTACTTTCAAAATCATGCTTGTTTTTGAGAATTACCAACCCTGCCTTTAATGTGGTGTTTTAATATGTGGTTGTATCCGCTCTTGATGCAGTGCTCGATGTATTCTGTCACCATGCAGTGCACGTCTACTCTTTGATCTCAAGTTAAAGCAGCACTGTTGATTTCAATCTTTGCTCACAAAGTTATTCTCTCTCGAGTGATAGAATGGGATACGTTTCCTTGAAAGTGGCTCAGTGGACGAGTGCTTCGTCTTGAAGCGAAGCGGCAGACGCAGGTGTGTGCTTCCTGAGAATCCTCGGAGCGCTGTGGTTAAAGGCGATGCCTGGAGAAATCTGACAAACGCAGGTTTTCTGTTTTGGCAGCAGTTAGGACGATTATGAAGCATCGACTTGAATCATGAATGACTGCTTTTACTTTACCGTGATCTGCTTTAACGTCTGGAATTTCAGGAATTCACTTGGTGTGTTTTTTTGTGTATGCTCGGGACGCTTGCTTCGCTCAAAGGCTTTTTAAGGCTTCGCTAAATCTTTAATGCAGACATGGAACATTAGGATGTAATCCTGGCCACCGAGGAGTTGGAGACTCTCCAAATCAATTAAGTCCGTGGCCAGTAGAGCTGCTTTAAGGGTGCTTTAGGCCCAGATAGAACATCAAATGGCAGAGACATGGCCCATGGGGTTACAAGGATTGAAAGAGTTTGGATCCAGTCCTCTTCGCATCTTAATATTTACATCCACTGAAGACAAAGTATTGAATGGACTCAGGACCTTAAACACGACTTTGCCTTTTAGTTTACAAATGTTCAGCATGCTGATGAAAAGCTCAGAGACAGTAAGAGATGCAGCTTGTCAAAATAATTCAAGAACTTTCTTTGTTGTCCTTGTTGATCCATCTCTGGGACACTGAAGAAAGATTGCCTGAATTCTGCTTTGAATGGAGGTTTTCACAAAAGTGTGTCGTAGCGGCATTACGGAACGATTGTTTATCGAAGCATCAACAGAAACTAATTTCATCTGCTTTGTCATCAGTGTATTCACACACACACACACACAGGCAGAATAGCAGACTCTCATTATAAGGCTGAATGCTGCACATAATAAGAAAGTTTGTCACTAACTGGAGCTTTTTCTAACAACATTTTCAATATTCATATTCAATACAGCCACTCGAAGAAATGCCAGGTTCTGTTTACCTCAGATAATAACTTTCTCTTCTGATGAAAGTTCAGATCAATACTCAACACAAGAGTTTCCAGAAGCTTTTGTTTCATTATTTTACAGATTTAAAGTCTGAAAGGATAAAACGTGTCTCACACACAAATGATTTAGCAGCATCGAAGGGTTAATTTATACTCCAGCTCGTAGGCCACCAGGACATTTGTCACTTGATATCCTAATATGACTTGTGATGAAGACAAGTGAATTATGGTGTTGATAAAGATAATAAGATAGATGGAGTTCTTTATTAATCCCTAAGGGGAAACTGGATTGTGATTGCAGGAATATTACGAGTCAATCATCCTTGCAAGGTAAAGAGTAGTGGAAGAAACACGATACACATTCTGGTGCACTGATGCACAGCGAAAAACTGAGAGCAGCAAGGTGCAGACACCTTTGATTTGCCAGTGCAAAATAGTCACTGTAGTGAATATGATTAAAATCATGGTGATGCTATAACTCCATCTCTTTGCCGAGCTCTTGTTTAGCTGGAAGTATGTTGGAGTCACCACATCCAACATTGAGATTGCTTTCATTGGGCCTCATAATGCCTCTTATGAAACCAATGTGTGACGTCACAGAGACTGCGTCCATGTTTTGTACATCTCTGTGTGGCATCATGCAGTTTTCCTCCCAACTCTAGTGGGCAGTCATCCTGGCAGTAATGATTTAGTTCAGACGTTGTATCAAAAGGAAAAAAGAGGAAATCTCACTAAAGACTGAAACACAGAAGTGTCATGATAAACATTCAGAGAATGATAACCTGAACTTGTAGCTCTCCTCGTCTTGGATTATTACAGTAAGTTTCAGCTCATTGTTTGGCTTTATTCTTTACTATTTTGGTTCTTTACCACCATCACCATTTAAGACCCAGCTTCTTTGAAAGACACTAAAAACAAACAGTACACTAACTGCTCCGGCACCAAACACAAACAGAGAGACACAGTTAGCGACAAGCTGGTGAATACAGCGTAGCATATGTGAGCTCAAGAGCCCTCAGGAGATGTGGAGACAAAAGCAAAGCTAAAGGAAGCGGGGAATACTGAACGTGTGATATCATGTGCAGTTTAGACAAACCCTAAATCTGTAAAATACACACATATCAACCTAAAACAATAACTGACAAGGTCTCAGAGAGCCTAGACAATACATCAACAGGAAGGGGAGTTTTGAAATCTGCAGAGCTGTTTAACTCAGTGGTTAAGAAACGAGTCTGAGCACGCGGCTCTCACTGACGTCTTTATCTCTATGAAAACAAAAGTGTGGGTGTTTGAGGATTATGAGCAGGTACTCTTCACCTCCTGTAAGCCTCTCCACCTACACTCCAACCCAGACACTAATGACGGTAATAAATATTCTGCCACTCTCATTATCTCGCCTGACAGTGCACTCAAATCAACACATAAGCTCCGCGTTTGGAGGGTTTTTTGGGATTGTCACTTTCTATTTCAATTTATAAAACCTGATCTCCTGAGGAACATTTATTCTAATGTATCTGCTGTCCTTGTTTGTGACAGATTGCTTCAGCTGTGGGTAGGAGAGAAATAAAAGAGGCTCAATTTAGACACTTGAATGATGTCCACATTAGTTATGGATGTCTGTAGCCTGAGTTACCTTAAAAAACCCTTATGTTACCATACATTAGACTTTATTGTCCAAACAATTGGACAATTCCCACCAAAGAACATACATACACGAAACACAGAGTATAACGCAGAGTTAGGCAACAGTCAAGAGTTCCCACTCTGGCCTGTTCAGCGAGGCCTTTTGTTCAGGGCCGCTATAACAGCAGGGATCAGGCTCCTCCCGAGGCGAGCTTTGCTGACCCTCCGTACCGCCGTCCTGAGGGAAGCGGGGTGAGGTGAGTGTTCAGTGGGTATGAGATGTCCTGTTCTATTGAGGTTGCAATGCGTGTGATGGCCCTGTTGTTGAGGTCTGTTAGGTTTGGTGTGGGGAGACTTATTGTTCTGCTGGAAAATCGGGCAAGATAATCTGTGGGACCTTCAGAAAATCAGGACTTTTTTAGAAGTTTGTCAGAAGGGGGAAAACCGGTTCCAAAATCAGCCCAGTTATCTTGATGGAGTGTACACCGTTTTAGTCTCTTCAAACGTCAGGCTCCATTCTGAAAACAGTAATTATGACGTGCACGTGGAGTTGCTGGCCTGCTGCAGCGTTGAGTGATATCTTGTGTCGCACTAGTATTGTAAAGGATCCAACCAAAGCATTCTCACACAAGAGGTGCACAATAACAGAAAAAGTCAAACCAATGGAGGCAGAGGTATATCAGAAACTCCCATGTTCTGCATGGTAACATGACTGGTTTTGACAATGGAGTCTGAGTCTTAAAGAGAGGAATGCAACTGCTGCTTTTAGTTTTAAAAAATGAGTCTTCTCTGACCAAATGATTTATTCTTCTATCAGTTTCTTCAAGTTGTCAATCAAAAAAACAATCTGAGCCGGAGAGATGCAAAAACAAGCACTTTTCTCAGATGTATTTTTGATTGGGACATTTGAGATTATAGTTATTATAGTCTGTTCTGCTTCTAGCTGAAGCAAAGTACTGGAGTAAATCTAAAAGCGTTTGTACCTGTTAGCCATTTGGACAACAAAATATGTGAAATTATAGGTTTAAAAAATACCAGAACTCCCCAAGAATTGTTACACGGCTTCCGTTTGAAATATCCAGTCACCGGGAGCTCTTCACATGGACACAGATCCATTTGAGGTTCACACAGACCTTACATTATTTCATATTCAGTCTTTTTGCCCAACACACGGCTGGACACAGTTTGGCTAAGCTGTCGGAGGCATGGCGGGTTTGATAATGTCATTCAGATGAAGTAGAAAGTACTGTAACAGTCTGTTTCTTTAATAGCAATGATAAGCAGAAATTGCACATGCTGCGGTTTGATAGTGGTCCATTTAAAGTGAAAAGCCGTAGAGAATTAGGGGGAGAAATTGAAACATTTCTGCAGACTCATTGTGATATCTGTGCGAGCCTCTCGGTGCAGCCGCCGAGGGGAAGAAAAGAAGAAGAATGGCATTGAATTCACCAGCGTTCTGCTTTTTGGCAGACAGCGGTGGTTGCTTTTGCACAAATCCATAGTGTATAAAAAAAACTTGGCCAAACCAAACAGCAGAACAACAAGCTTAAACAATACCCAACACATTTTTTTAACCATGCTGTTTTAGCCTGCAGTCAATCCAGACAATGAACGAGGCAATGCAAAATGAACTCTGGCAGCAGAGTGCAATAAGCCACACGAGTGTCAAAGTAAGAATCAGTACTTTTATAGTGTAGGTGTCAGGAAAAAAATCTCTGGAAAGGTTACACAAAGTTTAACCGTTTTGGCTGTGCATGACTGTGGTAATGAAATGTTTGATACAACTCAGGCCAGAAGTCACAGGGGTCAGTACGTGGTCAAAGGAGACGTAGCAGTGGTTTTTACAGAGTCCGTCTGCGCTGGGTTCAGTCAGCGCCACGGTTTTGCTCCTTCCGACGGCGCCGCCTGCCCCTCTGAGTCCGTTTCCTGAGCTTGAGCGCAGCTGTACTCACGGCTTCACCAGATCGCAAAAGAACTGTAAGATCACGCGGGAGTAGAGTAAACAACGTGCAAACCACATGTTGCTTTGTCCTTTACAATTGGGAGTCTGTATATTGTGTTTTATTTTGAAATTATCGGGTGCTCTGAGCGTTTCCTCGTCTGACTTCCTGTCTGGGCCGATATGTTCTGTTGAGCTTGATGTGTGCTTGCAGCGTGCTCTGTCGGAAACAGACTCAGTGCCTCTGAGGGACGTAATGAACCAAGAAATGAGAGCGTTAACGTCTGCGACTTAAAGGACGCATGCTAAAGAAAGCCTTAGCGTAAAGTTGTTAAATGCTAACTGTTGGCCACATTTGACCTACTGAGAAATAGGCATCCTATCCCAAGGTAATATCATTTATCAGACGGGGGATAGACGAAAGCCCTGTTCAGACTATCCTTTCAAGACGCGATATTTACGCCCCTGTGACGTTTCACCCTCAATCTGAATGTCGCTGAGGCGAAATTGGGGGACTAAGTGGTCCCCCACTCTGTACCGGTCTTTGGAGGTCGTAAAAGAGGCGTTGTAGAAGCGAGAGAGGGTTTCAGCTGAGCGAGCGGGGGGGGAGCTTAACGCTCTGTGTGTGTGCATGTATGACTGTGTGTCTACATGGAGCTCCCGCTGTGCTGTGCTTCCACAACGCCGGAACGCAATGTGAGTTCACACACTGGGACACCAATAATAGACCTTTGCAGCATCACTATGAATGTACAAAGACGTGATGATGGCACGGTTTAGTCACCTCGTGAAAAAAGCCGTCTGAAAAGCGCTTATTATCGCTGATGGGTTCCGAGATTGCGAAGACACCTTCTTGCCCTTAAAAGACATGTGTCTGTGTTTTGACAGATACTCTGTTTGAATTGAAAACATTTAGTGGGGAAAAAAGACCCTTTTACTGAAGAACCTTCGTCAGCTAAAACTTGGAGAGATGATTTTGTCAGTGGATTTGGCCTTGAGCTTCATCTCACTGATTGAAAATGTGAATGAGCAGGTTTTTTTAACCTTGTGGTGAAGCTCCTGCCACCAGTGAATGTGGATGGGGCGAAGGTTGACATGTAATGCAAAGTGTTTCGAGTGGCTTAAAGTCTAAAAAAGCACTTTAAAGAAGAGCAGTCCATTACATGTAGAGGAATAGACCACTTGAGCTGAAGTGCGAGGCTGATCAAAATGTGCCTTCTCTCTCCTCTTATGTCGAACAAACTCCTCTCTTTTCCCCGGCAGAAAGGTGTAGCTTGCAAAGGAGAATATTTAAATGCAAGTGGTCCTGAACTGACAACAGATGGTGCAGGAGATGAAGTGGAAATGAGATGTAGATTGAGAGTTAGAGGGTTATTTGAGAAAAAGCTAACAGCACAGGAGAAATTTGCTGATGACCGACCAAAGGGCCGGATACAGGATGTCTCCTCGTATTGCTCTCTGTGGGAAAGCTGGAAAGGCTTCTCGCTGCATCAATATGATGATGATGTTGACCTGAACAGAATGTGGCAGTGTGATAATGAAGTCATTCTGGACCTTAATGCATCCCAAACTCATTTTGTATGGCAATTACACAGCAATGAAACATGCAGGCAGCAGAAACGGGCACCCGAACGGCTGAGTGAGGTCCTGGAAACGTCCCGAGGTCTCAGGACACCAGAATGTGAGGAGTCATTTAGAGTGCACTCGGAGACAGACTCGACTGGACAGAATCGAGGGGATTTAGTAACGGCACGCTTCGTTAACCAGGACAGAGGGCACTGAATCCACAGCACGGAAAGTGACAATTAACTCTCTCTCTCTCTCTCTAATTCTCGAAGATAGAGATGCTTCAGGTCTTTTTCTTCTTTGTGTCTCTAACCTTTCCTTCACCCTCGAGACTGAAACTATCCAGACTAGAGATGCCGAATAAAAAGTTTGTGAAATAAATTCAGAGCCTCTTATAACTCAGTGCTTATTGTCCTAAAGCTGGGATAGAGAATAAAAGATGCGAGGTTATGTTCCAACACATGGGATTGATTGACCGCCATATCACCTTGGTGTTGTTGGGATAGGTGTGGGTACTGAAATCTGGTGCCACTATAGACCTGTTTCCACCAAGCGGTCTGATTCAGTTTGGTTCGGTACGGTACCCATTTATTGGCGTTTCCAACGTCAGAAGTTGGGAATGGTACCAAAATAAGGGACCAGTACCGTCCTATTTTTTTTTTTACCCTTCTGTTGGGGGGGTCAAGTGGATCGATTCGACCCTTAAAGGGTCACAACCACAGATTTTGGTTCTTGGTTTTGCTACGACTCAAAGAAGCTGAACCTGCTCAAAGATAGCCCCGTGGCACACTGAAAATAACTTAACTTTACAAAACCTGTAGCGTCCTTGTGGAACCTGAGGATGCCACCGATGGAAAAACACGTTGTTCGCTCACAGTAAAATACAGTAAAGTTATTTTCAGTGTGCCACAGAGTTTTGATTTATTTTTCATGGTGTGTTCCTGCAACCGTGCACACCTGAGAACGTATAGGCTGTGCACGGGGGTACCCTGTTGGCCTTTTAGATTCTGCTTAGAGTTAGCTTAGCTTGTAGCTCCCATCCAAATCCCGCCACGTTGTATTCGGTTGCTTTTGTTGTTGTTGTCACATCCATGTATGAGGAGGCTTATTGATGAGGTCCGCAGCAACCATAAACTACAAGTGCAGGACATCATCGACAGGAAGTCGCTGCAGAGAAATGTAAGCTGTGCGCAACAATTTTATGAATAGAAACATGCAGTAAAGGGCAGAAATATACCCGAGTATCGTCTATCGGGAAACACTGACGTGCATGCAGATTTAGATGAAGTCAGAGCACATCGTGCATTAATACTTTGCAAGTATTAGTCTGAGTGGTTGCATAAGACCAAAGTTTGATGCAACATTCTGCACTATGCCTCTGGACTCGATCTGTTTAAATAAAAGCTCTTCTACCCAGAAATTGCAACAATAAAACACCTCTGTGCATCATAAAGTCATTCCTGGGTGTAATTTTATTCGAGTCATGCTCTGTTATCATTCAGTGTAGGATCGACCATGTGAAACAGCTTGTAATGGTCTGCAAATCAAGCACTCCACTGAGCAGTTATTTTCCAAGAGTACAACCAAATCCAATTATGTTTGCCCGGATGATAAATACCTGCAGTGTTCCTCAGCCGCTAATAGAGTGACGTTAAGTGACGCAGCGTGCGTTCTTTCACACATGGCATGAAACCACTGACAAACTCTGGACTCACCCTCCTCTCTGCTTTGTTCCCCTTCTCATTGATTATTTTATTGATTGTGTTCTTTGGTTTTTGTTCTTTGTTTAGCACCTTTGAGTATTCAGAAAAGCGCTATATGAGTCCAATGTATTATTATTCTTTCAGACAGGATGTGCTGCTTTCTGTTAGCACAGAATATAGGCTTGTTGCAAACTAAATTAAAATGTCTGCACACAGGCAGAGGAGGCATAGAGAGGTGAATCAGAGCAAACAGCAGAGTGTAGCCTGAAACGTAGATTGTATTCCAATCATTGCAAATGAGAGAGTCGGTCATCTCTCAACCGGGAGGTCAGGGGTACAATCCCGATCTCCGACAGCCACTTGTTCGAGTTGTCCTGGGACAATGCACTGCAGCATATTTAAGTAGCCAGAAGTCAAGAAAAGCTCTATGCAAAGCTCAAGTCCATTTACAATCAAATCCTTAAACCTTGACATATGGTTCTAAAATCAGTTAAAAATAATTGAGTTTTGCATTGCAACCATTACAGCTTATTTTGCAGCTGCTGGCTCAATCAGTGAACTGGAAAAATTAAAAAAACTTTTTGTACCTTAAAGAGAAAATCAATTATTTAGATTTTTAAAAAAATACTCAGATGATGCTTTATTGATGTGTATTTGGCAGTTTAATGAACATCTAACACAGGAAAGCTGGATTAAAACGTTGAAAATGTTTCATGGGGACTTTCAAAGTAATGTATTGCAGCAAAACAAGATCACAGTTTGTCTCACCCAAAGGTCCGTGTATTTATGTCGTGTTTGAAGGAACTCCATAAAAAGGAAAATTGCGCGAGTGAACACATTTGAGCTGGAAATGAAGTTTCTCGAATTTGCTCAGGCTGTGGTCCAGCACTCGTCCTTCAGAGAGCCAGAGGAATTTCAATGGAGTCATTCTTCCAGCAGTACTCACAACAAACTGAACAACACTCAGAAGCTCATTTTCAGCTGCATATTTCCGTCTGCCACCTGTGTAAGTGCTTCGTAATTGGAGAAATTTATACAAAGGCAGATGCAGGCGAATGTGGCCGCCAGAGGAGATCAAACAGCTTTATCTTGTAGACATTTCCTCTCTTCTATTCGCCATTTAGACGTGATTAAAGAACCAAATACAGACACAAAGAAAGCGTCTTCATGATGGATCAGCACTCCGGTATATTTGTCTCTTTTCATCGTCTCTTCCTCATTTGTTTTCTCTAAATGTGTAAATTGGATGCATCTTAATCTTTGAAAAAACAAACAGATGGAAACTTTTATCCTTCCTGTATTTGTTTCGCCGGAGAAACTAAACAAACTTTTGTATCCTTGATGGGAAGCCGTGCTGGGTAAATATGATAGATAGCACATGACAGTTCTGATGTGCTCCGGGTGAAAATGTTGTCTCTTCGCGTTCGCACATGCAGCTCCTCCTGGAAAATCACACACCATCAGTTTCATTTCTTATGAATAAACTTTCTTTGTAAGTAGACTTGAGCTTGTATATTATTTTCTACACACCGCATGTCACACCGACACATTCACACACTGATGGTAGACGCTGCTGTGTAAAGAGTCCATCAGAAGTAACTCATCACATTCATATACTGCTGACAAAGCAGCGGGAGCATTCCAGGGTTAAGCGTCTTGCCCAAGGACACATCGGACATGTGAGCGCAGGAGCTGGGGATTGAACCCCCGACCTTCCTGTGGAGAGACGATCGTCTCTACCTTCTCACACAGCAGAATGTAGTTTCGGAACAGAAACACTGAAATTCAGATGGAGCCTGAACGTGGCAGCTCGACTCATTCTCGCGTCTTTATTTATTTTTGTTTTGCTCATTTGGACTCATGGAAGGAGCGATCTCTTTCGCAGCGATTACAGAGAACGATGCTGCAAAAGAAAGGAGGTTAAGTGAGTGTGGCAGTTGGATTTGAAGAAAGGAATAGAAAGAGAAGTAAAGATGGAGAAAAGAAGAGCTTGTGTTATCGAGGGCTGGGGGGGGGGGGGGGGTGGAAATAAGTGCATCAAAATGCCGTGCAGAAATGCATAAACACTTAAACTGTAGCGGTAACCGAGAGGAGGAGGAGTAATGGACGGAGCAGCAGACCGAGAGACGAGTTAAGAGAGTGTTATTCATATTTCAAGTTTCCACGCATGGAGGGAACGCCTCGGAGAGAGAAAGAGAAGTCTATTAAAAGATAAGGATGAGTCTATAATTTAAGAGGAAACGAGCTGTCTGCAGCTGGCAGCACAAACATTATAAAAACAACAAAAGTATTACAGCCATTAAAAAGATATTGACATGCTAAGATTACAGCGAGTGGCGATGCTATCAGGAGAATTGATTATGATAATACATCACCGCCTGTGTTTAATACACGAGCTCTGATAACCTGCTGACGCCACATTTTTCTCTGACAGAGATTTTGTGATGGAATATGTAATCGGGCGTAACAACATGGCCGCCTGCTTTTCCATCCAGTAATATTCTGTTGTGAAACTTTGGAAGTGTTTGCAAGCATACAGCAAGCTTTTAAAGGAGCAGTCTGTGAGATGAGTAGTGAGTGAACTGATAAAGTGATCTTACTATCTGATCAGACATTAAGGAAACATGCTATGTTGAAGTGCTGGCTTCTCTGACAACAATGCAGCAGCCAGTATGTCCTCCTTCTAACTTTAGATTCTGCTCCTGAATGCTCTGGATTTGTTTGGACCAGAGAAGGTAGGAGGTTTTAAGGCACCCCCACACGGCCGTTTTGGACGCCCCTCGGTTTGCCGGATATGAAACCAGTTATCAGGTCAAACCAGCAGATGTTGAATGAGTCTATCTTAGGTAACGTTTCCTCTACTTGCTGCAATATCTGAATCCACCTTTCTTTACCTTCCAGGTGTTGCTGCTGTTGTGCATCGCTGACTGGATGGTTCACTCCATGTGGCGGAGCGGAAAAGACCCGGACAGTTTTTCCATTCCCTACCTGACGGCTCTGGGCGACCTGCTGGGCACCGCCCTGCTGGCGCTCAGTTTCCACTTCCTGTGGGTGATAGGAGACCAGGACAGCGACGTGGGTGACTGAGGCGACGGTAAAACAGAAAGGCGTCTGCAGGCGGAGGGAACGTCGCTGCCCGCCAGCCGACTTCTCACGACCAGAAGCATTGTGGGAATGTTTGTGCTCTCTGTCGCTGGTCAGCACATTCCTCTCCTTCATTTCACTCAAACCACAGGATGGTTTAAAAACTATTTTCTGCTCCTGGCTTTTTTTCTACTCACATAATAACTCCATAAATTTAGACTGTTCTCAGCTCAGATTCTGATCTGCATAGTTTGCACCAAAGTACTTGCATATTATAACGCTGGTTCCTGTTGGGGGGGGGGGGGGGGCACCGAGGGAACCTCGCTGCTTTTTGCGAGCTGGTCTAATCCGCGGTCGGAGGTCTTTTACTCAAAATAAAATATCCTTGGCAGGCAGCTATTTCTGGGATTTACCACCCAGTGTATCACCTGTCTGATGTATTTCTACTCTCCGTCTGTGGAGGGACGCAGAGGGAGTAAAAAAAAAAAGAAAAAAAAGCAAAGCTCAACTCTTAAAATCACATTTTTATCAGCTGTGTTTGCAGCTCTGTCAGAACCAGGAAAAAAAGGGAATCACTTATTTAGATTAGTGGTACGATAATTTAACATCCAATTCTGTCTTAACTTGTTTTTATTTGTGCCAGTGTTTTTATCTCTCTGCGACGACAAGGCGGGCTCTTCATCCTGACTGAATTTAAACTTGAGTTGTCTAACTCATTCTAGTGTCTGCTTTCCTTTATATGTACACAAGTGCATTAACGAACCATGTTCAACCCGTACATTTCATGAAGTCCAGTCTCCTGAATCAACACTAAGTTTTACTCTGAAGAGAGTCAAATGTTCAGTGAAGTTGAGAGAAAATGAATTAAATTGAGCGCATTAATGTCCAATTAGGTAAAGTTCACACTAACAGCCTGACGACCAGGTATCAGGTTGTGGCCCAGGTGTAGCAAGCAAGCGAACGCTGTGACTGTGCAAACTTAGCTTAGCATACAAACTAGGACAGCAGGATTAAAGAGTTAGAGTGGTATAGAGGGGTAAGGATGTTTTTCGGGATGACAACTGGAATGTCCGACTTCCGAGATCAAATTGAACGCGTCATGACATTAGCTGAATTAGCAACAGTCGATGCCGCAGTGAGCAAAATGAACGTTGTCCAATCCCAATTTAAAGACGTAGCTGCAGGGCTGCGGGAATAGGTCAGTTCTTGCATTGGATCAACCAGATGACACATTTACTCGATTATGTAAGCTCATAGCCAATCACTTGTTCAGTTGTAGCCTCCTGAAGATGCTAACAGCCCTTCTATTGACACTCATGCAAACTGACCCCATGTGAGTTTTAACCTCTCATTCATTTCCCTTCGTTTGTTTGTTTGTTTGTTTTCTTTGTCTGGTCTGTTGTACTCGTTGGGTGGGATGTTTACTCGTTAATCACATGCTGTTTACAGTTCATGCATGCGTATTATTTACATGCTCGCACACAATTAATCAGGAGTTGTTGTTTTTTTTTTTATTTCCCCGTGGTCTGATTTTCTGCTCATAACAGACTAACATCATAATCAGTGTACACCGATTAAATGACTCCACTTTATTGATCCACTTTAAGCATCCTGGTTAATAAATGAATCCCTCTGACTCCAGGGGAAAATCATCTCGCTTCAAATTGAAATCCTGAAAACCGAACCTCCTTCCTCATGTGATAATCAGCATCATGTCGTGCATGTGAACGCAGCCTGTGGCTCTCTAAAAACTCCACTATGTGCCTCTTGAGATTGTTAACAAGGTATACTTCTCTCTAATGCCGTGAATGCAATTTTCTCTCCACAGCATTATATGTAAATCTGTGCAATGATTTCTTTTTGTACTCACTCTCGGTTGAAGAGTTTCATTCCAGAAAGAGATATCCACTGTTTCAATAAGTTAAGGATGAAACTTGGTATAAATGTCAAAGTTGTCAGAATGAGGAGGATTCAAAGTGGATACATTTCCTTTTTGGTTTGATTCCCTTTTATTTGATTTTTTTTTTTTTTCCGGCTCCTATGGGCCAAAAAAATGTCTCAATAAATGTCTTTTCTTTTATTAAGAGTGTCTCATTTCGGGTTATTTTAGTTGAAGGGTTTTTGGGCTGACAGAAGCCGTCCTCTTATCCACATGTGCGTACAGCAGCAGTCATTACGGCGCTGAAAAGAAGAGACGGCCGCCACATGAGCTCTGAATGCAGCAGATGAAATCTCAGATATTGAGCCGGGGAGGAGAAGAAAAAAAAAAAAAACACAGATGTGATTGAAATGAACAGTAAAAATCTTCACATCCCTCTGTTTGCCTGCAGTGAGCCCTTAGATACTATCAACATCTTCATCTCATGGTCTCCATGGCAACTGAGTCGGGCGATGCTCATCTTCTTTCCTTGACCCCGGTGTTTAGGAAAAAGAAGCTTTTGTGCACAGATGTAACAAATACGCCCACCTCCATTTAAAAAAAAAGTGTTTCCCTGGAAAAACTGCTCGTGGGTTACAGTTTTCTTTAACATCGGAAGTCTGTATTCTCTCACAGAGAAATTGAGTTAGCTTAAGTTCAAGTGTCTCAGGGGTTCTTTCACACATGAGGGATAAATGGAGCGCGAATTGGAAGGCCAGATTTGTGGAGCGATAGCGGCATTGCAGGTGTTGTGAAGAGGGAGCCGAGCCGAAAGGCAACATTTTCGGTTTACTAGATAATCTACGTTCCAACCCTCACCCTGTGGTCATGAGCTTCGAGAAGTGACCGAAAGAACGAGATCGCGGCTACAAGCAGCTGAACTGATCTTCCTCTGAAGGGTGTCTGGGCTCAGCCTTAGAGATAGAGTGTGGAGCTCGGATCTGGAGGGAGCTCGGAATTGTAGAGCTGCAGCTCCTTCACAGCAAAGGGAGCCAGGTGAGGTGGTTCAGGTATCTGATGAGGACGCCTCCTGGTCGCCTCCCTTTGGAGATCTTCCGGGCACTTTCAACTGGCAGGAGACCCCAGGATACAACTAAGAACTAGCTTGAGGGGTCATATGTCCGTTCTGGCCTGAAAGCGCCTTTGGATCTAACAGACCGAGCTGGAAAACATCGTCGACCGGCCCTTGGATAAGAGGAAGAAAATGGACGGATGGATGGGTTTGTTTTATCCTACGGTAGAGCGCTTCAAACAGCCTCCTTGTAAACTTGCTGCAGTGAAATCTCATGAGGGCATGTTTCATTTTTAAAAAGGCGTCAGAGAGAGACAACATAGAGTCTAGAAGAAGCCTGGACTGACTCAGGAGCTGAAGCTGGACGTCTTCACCATGGTGCCTGGCTTTTTAGTTTCATGACGACTTTCAGCACACCCCGAACTCTTCTTTAGTCTCGTGAGAAAATAAACAAGAAGCTGTTTGATCATTTGAAGTCTGTGGGTTTTTGCCTTGACATAAGCTAGCTAAAATCAAGTTTGACCAGCTGATATTTTGTGGCCCCCTGTTTTTATTTCTCTTATATATTATTCATTTGCATCACTTAACGGGCCAGCACGTCGCTGCATGGATACTTCAAGGTCCTCTTGACTGGTCTGGACTTCAGAGGCTCGATAAAGCTCGATACTTCACAGTGCAAAGAAATCTGTGTATTTCCTGCAAACAAACTCTCAACAGAGTTAATAAAAAATGAAAACTCAAAAGAATGAATAAAAAATGTTTCGAGGTTCTGCATCTGACAGAGCGGGACTCGTGACCTTGAGTACTCCTGAACATCCCGAGCAGACCTTTGTGTCTTTTTCATTTCATCCTTTTCTGGCGGCTTATTAGCGTGACAGCTGCCATTTCCGATGAGCACCGATAGGTTCGCTCATTTGTGAGAGTGAAGCGTCTGTGCGTATAGCTGTCACACCGCTGAACATCAAAGTTCCCCCTCGCAAGTCTCCTCAGAATCGATTCTCTGCAGCCGATAAGGAAACGAGCGAGGGACCGATGGAGGCACGGACGTCTCTCTTCCTGTAGCGCTAAGCTAGCATGGCAGCATGGAGAAAAAGAGGCAACTTCAAAGTCAGACGTCACTAGGTGTGTCAGGCAGAAAGACGATCAAAAGAAGCCCTGTGTGTGCATGGTCTACATTTAAAGTCTGGGTTTGTAGAACCCGATGCATGCCTCTTTGGTGAGAAACATTCACAACTTTCCAGCATCGTCAAATGGATTTTCTTTCCTCTCGTGATCAAAGCTAAAGGCAGCACATATAGATTATTCATGCTTATGGATTGTCTTACTGAGGGAATCGGTTGTGTTCTTCAGATGAAGGTCTTCTGACCTCGGGGAGCATCGAACAGCAACAGGACTCCTTAAATGATAAAAGAAAATTAATGCAGTGCAAAAGCTGCTGTGTTTCATTATCAAAGGCTGCAGCGCTGATGAATATATATTTGATTCTGTGTGTGTGTGTGTGTGTGTGTGTGTGTGTGTGTGTGTGTGTGTGTGTGTGTGTGCGTGTGCACGTGTTGTGTTTAACAACGCTCCTCTGTTAGCGTCTAGACTGCTCATTTTTTAACAAGGTCGACAGAGCGCCTGATAAATTGAGCTGTGAAGTTTTGGGGTTTTTTCGTTCGCTCTCCTCTGCAGTGACCCACACAGGACCAGAGGGGCTGTGAAACCTGACCCCACCCCACTCCACTCCCCCCACTCTCCTCCGTCAGTCATCCAGCCACCCTCGGGGTTATTAGCAGCATGTTAATATGGAGGGTCCAGACTTCAGGGGGTTTCTGAGGAGTCTGGCAGCCCTGCTCGTGAATGCCCCCCCCCCTTCACCCCCACCTCACCCCCACCCACCCTGTGTGCTCGGGGAAACAATAGATGTTTCATATACTCGTAATGTGATTGGAAACAGATTTCTCTGGAGACACTGTGCCAGTCAACGCACGGTGCTCGGACATGTTCGAGCACCGTGTCACAAAGGAAACCATTACCCTCATTGGTAATATGGTAATGTACGCCGGGTTCTTATATTACATAATCGCCCCCATGTGCAGATAAAGAACCTCAGCTCTTTATGTGTCATTTTGACATTTACAAAGCTGGCTCCTGTTTGAACATATTTAGGAGTCTAAAGGAGTCGAAATCGATCTTGGTCTCGAGAACACTTTTTGAAGGAGTCTCCTTTGGGAAACAGAAGGATTTTTACTCGACCTTGTCCCGGTCTCAGACTGGGCTGACTCTGACAACCACTGATCGGCTATTTGTCCTCGTCATTAGTGAGATTAGAAGGAAACGTCTTTCTGAAACAACAAATAACTTCAATTAAATTATAACTTTATTTTTATCCCCCGGCAACCTTCACAGTGTTACGGTCTAAATGAATGCACACCCCCTGCACACTACATTTGGATTTTTCATTGATTTTTATGGTCTTAGTCTTGTCTCGGTCTCGCCCTGCTTCGGTCTTGGTCTTGTCTCGGTCTCGATCCCTAAAAGCCTTAGTCTTGTCTCTGTCAGTCCCTGCCTCCCCCCTCCTAAAACATGTTGGTGTGAGCTCCATGTTTGAACACAAACAGCCCTGGAAGTTATGATTAAAAATCACTTTAATTCTCCTGTCATCAAATCTGAGCGTGAGGTCGACTTGTGTTGTATTAACAAGCTGTGTCTACAGAGGCCAAACTAACCAGAGCATCTTATGTGCACTTACAGAGGTTAAACAGGGAAATATCTGACACCTCAGGGTGACATTCCTCTGCAGTCAGACCGAACAGACTCTGACTTTTCCCCGTTGGTTTTATTGAGCTGAGTTTTGTTCTCTGTCCTCAAAGTGATGTTACTCGCACAGACAACATCACACTCTCTTAAATGTCATTTCTAAGAAGAAAAAAAAAAATGAGACAGCTGGAAGGCGGCGTGGATGTGACACTGTGACCTCGGCATCCCCCTCACTGCGTCCTCTGTCTTCTGCTCTGACAGTAACTGTACTTTAGACAAGTGAAGATCGATTGCGTTGTTACCGAGGACGGATGACTCAGCCTGAAGTGGGTGCTCACAGCTTTCGGAGTGAAACGCCGCTCGATTCGTCTTTATTTAGGCTGTTATCAATCTCATTTGGCACCGAACCCAAACACACCCAGCAGGAGGAGTCTGACAGCCTTTACTCTGCGGGGAGATTCACAGCTGCATGTGTGACACTCTGTGAGCGCTCCAGACAAACTAATTGCCCGTCACCGGAGAGGGACACAGTGAGGACACATTTCAGGCAAGCGGAGTTTACTCTGATCTGACGTCATCACTCAGCTCTGGAGGAAACGGAGAGAGACCGTCCTTCACCCTCCATCCAGCTACGACTGGGTCCAAGAAAAACATGTCAGAGCTGATGTATCATCACATCTGCAAAGTGTCACACAGCTCTCTCCGACTCCTCAAGAAGCGCTCCATTAACCAACACAAACATTTTAAATTTGTTATGTTTAGAACTCATGTGTGATGACAGCTCATAAATGTGACACAAAGATCAGCTCACACATGTGGACTCAGAGGGCGCGTTCTTAAAAGGCAAGTCGTTTAATGTAGTTCAAGGTTCGGTACACAGAAAGAGGAGAAGGCAAAAGGCAGGGTAAACAAAAATCAGGCAGAGACACACCAAGGCTAATGAGAAAAAACGCTAGGTCGAGGGAAACACTATGAACTGGTAACACGAGGGAGAACACGCTGGAGTTAAATACAGACAATCAGGTGATAAGGAGACACAGGTGATGGGTAACCAGGGGAGGGCTGACACAGAACATGAGGAGCAGGATCTGAAAAGACAGAGACAAGGGTGATTCAAAAACGTACAAAAAACATGACCTATTTTTGGGAGAGCAGATTTCTGTCAGGAATATTCAAAATTGAAAAGTAAAGAAGGACCAGTAAAAGTGAAAATTGGGGGGACTTTGGGACCATGTTTATAACCAACAAGCTACCATTTTACAACAGTTAGCTGTTCCATAGTCCGTTTGGCCAGGGTCAAAAGTCTGAGCAGAGTGTGATGGCTACATAGGCGAGGATTGAGGAACCCTTCATTGTGTACCAAAACTTTAAGATGAACGCCAACGTTAGCTGTGTAGCTAATTACAGTGTAGCTAATTACAGTGTTAACTGGGCGATAAGGCAGAGAGCAGGAGCTGAGCTCATCACAGAAGAGCTGACACGTCTAGAAGACCAAGATCTTGTCTCTCTGGACGGTGTCGAGGTCGTCATCTGTGATTAGGAGAACCAGGAAGGATCCAAACACGGCGATGGAGAAGAGGAAGTGCCAAAAATGTTGTGGTCGTCTAAGAATGACAAGAGGTCAAAGCTACTAAAGATAAGCAGCGAGCTACAGCCGCCAGGTTAACTCCTTAACTCCCTGAGTCAAATCACTGGAGCACATGGATCAGACTTCACTCACTTCCCCCTGAACATGTTTTTTTTTTCACAAATGCAGCAGTAATCCCCTCCACCTGGAGATGGATTCAATAAAGAAGGCGGCTGCTGTGATTCTCTGGGCTGCTTTTAAAGTTAAAGTTTTAAAGTGGGGGAATGACATGCAGGGAACGAACCACAGGCTGGATTTGAACTCGTGGCACCTACCTACCTGGAGGACCGAGCCTCCATGCATGGGACGCGCACTTACCACTAGGCTTCTGCCCCCCCCCCCCCCCCCTCCTTAGGTTTTAGTTTTTGAGCCTAATTGGCCTGAAAGTTGCATTTCCGGGATAGTTTACCCAAAGTGCGTTTACTTCTCAGCATCAGCAGAAGAAAATAAAAAAAAAAGGACAAAGTGAAAAGAAAACAACAGTTAAGCCAAACTTTGATCCCGCGCCTTCTGCGCCTCCGTCCATACATCAACTGAAGTGCAGATTTCCTGGAGGATAGGAAGATTCTCCATCTGTCGGTCCGGTGCCTGCGGTGTCTTTATCCGGGCCTCGAGCCGGAAACGATGTCGGTGCAGACAGCTCATCAGGATGAGTGGCGTATACGGAGCAGCCTGAAGGTGAAACACTGCATATTAGAGCTGCTGGAGTAATTATTCATGCTGCATATGTAGCTGCCCACCCTCATATCCCGTCTGTCAAACAGCATGTAATGGCGGAGCTGCTGCCGGGGGATTCTGTCAGGAGTTTAATACATGTGCTAGCGCGGAGCCATAAAAAGAAAACCAGCCCAACAAAGCGCTTCTACAGCCATCAATAACCGTGTTATTCCAATATGTGGGTTGTCCTGACTGGAAGGTAAATGCAATTTGCTAAACCCTGTAGAGGAATTGTTTTATTGCCTCCCTCCTTTCGGGGAAGTTAGAGGTCACCCTCAGACAAGTGCACGGGTCTGTAAAGAATCATCGACTGCACCGAAACACAGCGCACCATCTGTGCCGTCTTAAGATGCTTTTCTGAACTTTTTTAATCCCTTTGTTCAACTTTTTTTTTCCCAATCAGGGTTTATATTTTTTCCGGTCACTGGAGACTGAAAGGTGCAATGTTGACCAGTGCAGGGCAGAGAGGTGGGTTTAGAAATCATCATAAATTAGTGTGAAATGATTATATTCTATATTAAATGGATCACATTATCTACTGTCATCATGCTCAGCGTGTGTCAGTGGTAAATGAAACGTAGGGAAGCTGACATATTGATATAACTTCACCACTCTGTAATGATCTGAAAGATAATTCATGGTTGGAATCCAAAGCACATCAGGCCAGATCTCATTTCTAGCATTGATACACGTAGCAGAGTGTTAGCTAGAAATGCTAACCTTTCCTGCCATGTAGTGTCATCAGATCTGACTCTGCTAGCGTCTTCAGCCCGTTGTTTGTGAACTGTTAGCCCGACGTCTACATGCCGTGGCTAAATGTCGACATTGGAGAGGGTCATTTATTAAATGCTAGTTGAGTGTGATTATCAGGTGACCGGGACGATTTGTAGAACTGGGAGAGAATCCATTCCCAAGTTCAAGGATTTTTGTTCTGTTAAATCGACCTTTGAAACAAATGTTTTGAGGGTGCAAAGTTCAAGATTATTACTTTATTAATTATCATATTTATGCCATGATCTTAAAATAAACAAAACAGAACCTTCCCGAGAGCAAACCCATTTAACAATATTTAAATTATTCTCCAAGTCACAATGACTCTGTCCTTTTCGGCCTCCCCTTGTGCATTAAATATATGAAACATCTCTCTTTTGTTGCATCTGTAAAGCTTCACACTGGGTTGCACAGAAGAGTGAAAAGGATATGTTTTGTTGCTTTCAGCTCTCTCGTGTTCTCTCAAAGGTCAGATCTGTCTGCTCGTCATTGTTCACCCTGGTTGAACTTTAAAAAGGACCTACACTCTGACTGTGTGAGAGCTTTTATTGATTGGACAGAAATTGCTTGATTTGGGATATTTGGCCGTTTTACTCGCTTGAACATCGAGCTGTAGTGCTTCTATTTGGTGTCCTTACTCGCCAAGAGGGCAAAGGACTGGCGGTGATGGGGCGCTGATGGCGCCGTGGTTAGAGCGTGCTCCCCATGTATCGAGGCTGTAGTCCTCCAAGCGGGCGTCACGGGTGCGAATCAGAGCTGTGACTCCTTTCCCGCATGTCATTCCCTACTCTCTTTCTCCCTGATATCCGACTGTATCCACTGTCCCATCTCTCCAATAAAGGCACAAAATTAACCAAAATAAATATAAAAAAAAAGAAAAAGAAAAAGAACTAGTGGCTATGAAGGTCGACTGTGGTTTCCACTGACAACGCCTCAGGTCTTGGCCCAAAAGTTGCAATTGAACACACCGCAAAGACTGCAGCCGACAGACAACCACCACGTACGTTCTGCTCATGCGTGAGCAGAAGTAACTCTCCATGCCAGCAGGGGGCGGTAGTCTGTAATCGTCATTCCAAAAAGGGGAAATCAGAAGAGGATGAGGACGGAGAAGAATGCGGATAAATAAATAGTGGTTATAATACGATAAGACCATTTTCACACCGCTGTCGCTTGCCACTCGTAATCTAGATACTTCTAATTGAGAACAATGTCTGATAAAAAGTCGCCTCTTGACTGTAGTCGTTTATGTGCTTTGGTCACTCAGTTTTTCTTCTCATTCACTGATTCACTTCACTAAACAGCCAATCAGAGTGACTCCTCTCACCAACCAACGGCTGAAAAAAAGGCAGACGGGGACTGACGGGTATTAAGTGCCAAAACTAGGGGGACGGTCGCTCACTAGTTTGACCGACAGCCGACCGTCTCCTTGGTGTGTCAGGGCCTTTCAGCGTGGACAAATGGCTCCACAGTGTCCTCTGTCTAAAAGCCCCGGTCCCTCTCACTGCTATAAATTCTCCCTCCTGATGACAGATGACATTTTTTTATGGCTGCATTAACCCTTCATGACGTTAAATCCCTCATATGTGAGCAAAGCAATCCGCCTCCATTCTGTTCATTTAGCCCTTAACTCTAAATGTCACATTTGCATAAGACCAGCAGGTGATTTATCATCCAATCAGGTTATCCATTCAATTTGGGTGTCCTGCCAACACTTTTCATCTTTATGCATGAAAAATGGACTAACCATGCAGAGTGTTTTACCTTAAAGCCCTCCTGAACACCGCAGGTATTTATCGCTGGCTGGTGTGCGGCGGCTGGGAAAGAAGGGAAGGCTTCTCTTTGTTGTCTTTAAAGGGTTAAAGCGTTCTCATCACAAGCTCATTCCAGTCATGGGAAACTAAAATCAGAAATCCAACATGACAAGGAGGCATGAAAACCATCTTATCAGGTTTATTTTCTGCGGGGCTTCACTTGTGTGTTTAGATTCCTCTTCAGGGTCAGGAGGAATTATCCTCAAAGACATGGGACAACTCATCCCTGACATTTAATCTTAACCTCGTCTGAACTTTACAGCGTGTTAGGTTCAGGTGTAAGGCCGCCACCTTGGCTCTGATCTCCTCCATGAACATGAATGGAATGGAAACATTTCAGTGCAAGCTGTGAAGAGATGAGCGGACATTTCTAATAATCACGGATAAGGTTCATTCTTGAGATCAGAAATCCTTTTCCTTTCCTGACAGTGGCCATTCTGTTCGCCTCTGGGAACCATTAAGGTTTTCACTTTTTTCCCTGTGGATTCCCACAACATGTGGACGTTAGACTAGAGTTTTTATTACTATCGTCTCCACAACCGGTCATCAGCTTATACCTCTGTATACATTTGTGTGTGTCTGAAGGTCTCTGATTTCCCTTTAGTTACTGAGTAGTATTGTCCTCTAGCATTTAAGTGTTTGTTATGAAGAACGCAGACAGACCCACATCACGGACACAAACTGTTTTGGTCTGAAGTTAAGAAGTTATTTATTGTCCCTGCTGTTATTTTGGATACTGGCTGGGAGGTCTGAGGTATGAGGGCAGGGTTCTGGTGTCTGGCTTTCCAGTTTGAGCTAGGCGTTGGACTATTGGAAATCACAATGGATGGTGAAATGGACAATCTGAAGTCGAGTGGCAGACTGAGCCGGCTTTTATACTGCAGGGTGTGGAGGTAGCTTGATTGCAGATGAGCAGCAGGTTCGCAGGCTTGATTTAGCGGCAAGGTGTGTGGATCCACACCCATCCATATGAACACACACACACACACACACACACACACACACACACACACACACACACACAGAACAAAGAAGGAAACACACAGCGAAGTAAAAGAGGAGGATAAATAGGCTGGGGTCCCCACAGTGTTCTCTCTCTCTGGTTGTTTGCAGGAAAAACCTCGAGCCCTACATTCTGGGCCAATCTCTTTGTCAAATATGAGAAATGCAGGAGAGCCTTTGTCGCTTTTTCTGCGGCTGGATGATGAAGCTGCTGTTCTCTTTTTTTCTCACTCTTCTGAAACACACACACACGGGTTGCCATTGGCCTCCCTCTAATGACAGGGTGTGTAGCTGCAGAGAGTAGGAAGGGCAATGTGTATTTCAGAGATGAGACCACAAGGTCAGCCAGGAGGAGGAGCGCTGCCAAGTGTGTGTGTCTCTGTGTGTGTGTGTGTGTGTGTGTCTAAACGTGTGGTTTGAGACGGGGTGGAGCGGTGGGTGGAGGTGAGGTTAAAGCAGGTGGTTGCACTCAGTTGCTCATCCAAACAACAAGCAGGCCCTGTTATTTCAGTGTGTGTTGTTTACAGCACAGTTTGGATATATAACAGCGTCAGTGTCATTATGTGCAGATATAAAGGATGTTGTCACAGCTTTTATTTCAGGCCAACGACTGAACCATCACAGCAGCGAGGCAAAGCTCTTACATCAAAGGCAGGAGCCCCGGACCATGAGGAACGGGTGGTGGTCTGAGGTCTAAAATCAGAACAGAGGGCAGGCACCTCCTTTAGACCCAGGCTTTCATTGACTGTTATAGTCTGGGGCTCCTGAATGCAAGGTCGTGATTGGCCAAATGAAGTATCAGTGGAAAGGTCAGAGTGTGACCGCCATTTTGATGTTTTGCAAATAAAAAACCTGAATTCATAGAAATTAGTTATTAGAGAAAATACAGTGGGAAATTGGAAAAAACGTGATGGCAATTTAAAGCAATGTGTTAAACTTAAAGGATGAAATGTGTTTGGATAAACTGGATTTGGATCGTCGGGACTCTTTTAGATGCAGCAGGAACAGGAAAACATAGAATATTTCCTTATATAGCAAACGTTTCCTTTAAAAATATGGATTCATTTAGACATTGGATACAGGATTGATGTCAAGCCTATTTAATAAAATATTATATGACAGATATCAACTCCTAAATCTATCAGATTTTTTGAAGGACTACTTTAAAAGTGTTAACGCTCAAAGTGTTTGTTTTTTTTATCTTCTCTTACTAAATCTTTCCTCGGCACAGCACTGAGTCCAGCCCACAGACATGTGTACAGTATCTGACCTCAGAGTCCACATCTGGCCTCGGGCCTTCAACACATTGCACTCCTCTGCTCTCTCATGCCTCCTTCCTCCCCGCTCTGTAAAGTGCCCAGTAAACCTGAAATATCATGAAAAAAGACCTTCAAATATGCGGGAGTTATGTGGAAAACCCTGCGGAGCTGATTGTAAAGAAGGCAGGACTGTGCTGAGGGTTTAAATCTGGCCTGCAGTCTCTCCACTATGACACAGTTTGTGTGTGGAGGTTGCAGAAGGTCGGTCAGTGGGTTGAAGGTTTAACAAACTACGCTGTGATCTGTTTTGATCACACATGCGAGCAATCCCACTCTGGCTTTCTCTTTTTTTCCTCCATGTTTTTCATGTGGTAGATTTTGGACCCGGGGGCTTTGCTCGAAGGCGGGACACTTTAAAGGAACCACTGAGCGCAGCGGAGCTCCGTGTTGGCGTAATGAGAGAGCCGGTGGTCTCTGCAGCGAGGCCGCGCAGGCTCTGAAGCGGGCTGAGACGTTGGCTGAGACGCAAACACAGCGGCTGCACATTTAATGAGCTGCGGATTACAGCGAGCAGGTGCAACAGAGGCAGGAACATGAAGAGCTGCTGATATAAGTCCTCCTAAATCCTCCCTGCAGTGAGCCTTTAGGACCTGTGATGGAGTAAAATTTATAAAGTTCAACTGCAGCATATCAATAAATGTATTCTTCTTTGTGTGGAAAATGGATTATTTAAAACTTTGCTAGTTTTAGAAGAGAATGAAATGTTAATGTTGTGTTTCCATGTGGCAAATGGAGTCAAGCGCGTCTTCGTTAATAATAATTAGCTAATGATGCATTTGGACACAGCAAACACAGAAGGGATTATAACCGACTAACTGTGGCAGAATGGAAGAGGACAGAATAAACAAGAAAGTACTCATGTGGAGCAAAGTACAAGAACGCTCCATGGGGAAAAGAGCTTTACTTAATTTTTGAGGGGGTGGATGTGCTGAATATCCACAGGAATACTCTGTGCTGTAATGTCAAAGAGAAGCTCTTGTTTAAGTTTATAGAGGACATATTATCCCCCTTTTCCTCCTTTTCAAACAGTCCCCCTGTGGTCTAAATGAAACATCTGTGCTGTGCTTTGGTCAAAATATATCATGAATCAAGCACCAGAGCAGGTTTATGACCCTGTATAAACCAGCTCTCTCAGAACGCTCCATTTTGGTGTGTGTCTCTTTAAATGCAATGAGCCCCCCCCCCCCTGAGTTTTCCCGGTGGACATCACTCCTTCGCTAGTTTAAAATGGGTACTGCAGTCCACATTCTAAACATTGTAGAGAGCTGTCTCCCCCCGCCCCCTCCTCTCTAGAGTCGATGCTCACGCAGGTTGCCATGTGGTGGACACTGAAGCTTCAGTGTTTATCCAGCTCTGCATCGGTCTGTAAACCTTTCTGTGTTCTAACCTCTCTCCATTTTTCAAAAGCATCTCCAATATTGATCCTAGTTTGAGCACGTTTCTGCTCGTGGAGCTTATTAGAAACATGCAGAGGCTTTTTAGGTCGGGTACAATCACTTCTATCTGAACCACTTCTCTTGCCCGCTTCCATCGCTGCAACACCTGTTGACCTGATAACTGCTCTCATATCTGACAAACCGAGGGGCGTCCAAAACGGTCGTGTGGGGGGTGACTTAAAACCGCCTACCTTCTCTGGTCCAAACAAATCCAGAGCATTCAGGAGCAGAATCTAAAGTTAGAAGGAGGACATACTGACTGCTGCATTGTTGTCAGAGAAGCCAGCACTTCAACATAGCATGTTTCCTTAATGTCTGATCATGTAGTAAGGTCACTTTAGCAGTTCACTAACTACTCATCTTACTGGTTGGACCCTTTTGAAGATAGACTCATGCATGCAGCTTTCTCAAATTCACTTTATGAGACGTATAAATAAGTGTCCATAGCATTTGCAGCATATAGAAAATAATGTACATTCTGCAGTATCAAACATGTATACAAAGTGTACTGTCACCTGTCTGTTATGATGTTAAATGCACAAGTGACCCAGTTTTCATTTTATTGGTCATTATACCGTTAATTCTTGAGAACTTATTGTCTTGGGAGCGATGAAACAGTGAATGACACATTGTGTGTTCCCCGAGCACTTAAAGTCAATTTCAATTAGAGAGGAAGCCGCAGTGTGCAGCTGCTTCACTTTATTAGATCAAGAGACCCCGTAAATTAGATCCATTTAGATGTGTTAGACCCTGTAAATAGGAACCATTTCAAGAACCCTCTCTCGGGAGCCATAGGCTGGGCACTGACTGGGGATAATGGTGTGATGTAATGATTGCAGAGACACATCAATGCAGACAAAAAGGAAGTGTCGGACTACTGTCACTGCTAGGAGGCAGCCACCTTTACTAAGCGCTTCATAAATGTGTTTGTTTTGTTTAGTTTCTTGCCTCTGAATGTTTTGTACTGTCCCAGATCCAAACTTCCTGTGTTCCTGGAGCCAGCCTCTTGTGGACACTTGACGAACTGCAGGGTTTTGCACACACTTAGCTTCAGTTTTCAAGACCAGAGGTTGCAACTTGATATATACCTGTTATTGTTCAATTTTGCCAAAACATCATATGAAGGAACTCACTCTTGAATCACTTAAAATTAGCTATTTAAGTGAAATATAAATACTAAATAGATCCACATAATGGCTTTAATTTGCAGGAAATTACACTCAGATGTGTATGTTGTGCCTTTTACATATAACATACGTCCCTTTAAAATGTAGTTTGAACTTGGATTGCTGTTATCATGTAATCTGTCATAAATATGGAGACTCTTCTGGAGAGTAAGACAGACTTATGGATTTATTTATGGCATGTTGTGTTCAAGTGCTGCATGGACTTTTCGGTGTCAGAGGCCATGTAAAGCTTGAATATCAGATTTTTTTTTCACACATGCACACGAGAAATAATCAGAGCGATGCCGAGGAAGTTTCAGTGTCATTTTATTGTGAAAACATCAGACAGGGTGTAGCGCAGGTGGTGCTGCTGCAGGATCGACATCATCGCTCTCACACACTCGGTGCAACAAGCACGCAGTCAATTATTCATGAGTCGCCGTGAGAGCGGCAGAAAAAAAAACCAACGGAGTAGAAACAGCTCGGCGAGAGAGAGAGAGAGAGAGAGGCCGTCCCGGGAGGAAAAAGAGAGATACAGAGAGAGTTTAGGTGTGTTGCCATGGCGATAACAGAAAAAGGATGATGTTTATGGGTAGATGTCAGAGAATAAATAAATAAATAAGAGGTGCCTGTTTGAATGAGGGTCTTACATGGAGACGTCCCCTCTAAGGCAGAGTGTGTAGAGCACAAACACACACACACTCACACACACACACACACACACACACACACACACACACACACACACACACACACACACGTCATACAACGTACACACACTCTTGCAGCCCTCATCCAGCTGCACCACTTGTAGTTTCAGCACACGAGGCACTCTGACACACACACTGCTGATGACACGGTATAAATTCAGAAACAGACACATCTGATTAAGAACTCATTCTTCAAAAGGGCACACACAAACACAACACACACACACACACACTCATTACTGTACAGGTTACACCCACACCATCTGTCGGATCATGGAGCTGCTGAGGAGATCAGAGTGTGGGAACTCGGCTCTCTGAGGGAAGACGCACAAGATGTCAGAGCAACACAGAGACCGCTGAGAGCACAGCGCACTAACGTGGACATATGTGACCAATACTGTTGAAAAAAAGTCAAAGATAATTAATAAATCTGGCTCCTATCTTTGCATACTTTTCTAACGTTTCAATGTCTGAGACCTTCTTGGTAGAAATCATGTAAAGGGAGCGTTTAAGTTACTCATCCTAGAAGGTACTTAACAGAACTGATTGAAACAATGGGCCACCTTAGGGACATAACTGTAAAGCATGCCGTAATATGTAACTCTGACACCTAGTTTTAAAATTGGTACTACAGTCCAAATTCAAAACATTGTATCCTTTAAAAGAGTTCTACCAGATATGTTTGGTTGTCAACAAATACAACTTAAAAAAAGGTAGAATGCTGCATGGCAAGATTAAAAATAAAGATAATATGAAACACTAAAGCATTTCTGAGAGTCTCTTTTTTTACCTTACATGTGAGCCTTTTTTTTTTTATCCACATTCAAGAGCACTCTCAAGACTTATCCCTGCATGATGGTGTGAACATCACCTGAGAGCCTGGGGAGCTTTTCTCTGCAGTCACATGGGCCTCTGCAGGAGCTTAACTGTGTGAAATCTCAGTGAGTGTAAAACTCAAGAGAGGCTTCTGTCATGTGGTGAAGAAGTGAATTTAAAGATGTGCGAATGGATTTTTCTTCGAGTTAAGAACGTGGATGTGTTGCAGTTTGTCTCTCTTAAAATGTAACTCATTCTGGTTCTTCTCCTGTTTGTCGTACCTCTGAGTCCTCTAATTATTACGACGACTATAAGGTAGACCATTTGATAACAGTGTCTGATATGAGTCATCATTGTAGAACTATCTTGCGTTCACACTTGGTTCCAATTGTTTTTTAATTATGTTGATGACCTACAACAGCAGAGTGTGAAGTAGCAGAACAATTTGTCCTGCTGGCAGAAACCAGCGTTGTGGGCTGACACCGAGAAAATGAATGAATGCTGACTGTTTGAGTGTGTGTGTGTGTGTGTGTGTGTGTGTGTGTGTGTGTGTGTGTGTGTGTGTGTGTGTGTGTGTGTGTGTCAGCATGGAGGAAGGCCCAGGTCACCACAGAAAAAAGGTTCAATGATTTCAGCGGCTCTGTGTTGCTGAAAATGGAAGGCACAGAGAAACATAGGGGACATGTGTGTGTGTGTGTGTGTGTGTGTGTCTAGCAACCAGGCAATTAATCAATCCAACATCCACACAGTTCAGAAACAAAAGCAGAAGGAAGAACATCGTGTCCTGTACAGTGGAACTGTATATATATGTCAGTATTGCAGGCAAAGAGGGGAGAGAGTTGAATGATCTAAGCTTTGTCCCTCTGTGCTGAAGATTTCAGATGTGATCAGAATTTGTTGTGTTTTTGGTGCCAAGAAGGAGAAAGAAACCAAAACACAACATTTTTGGAAACATCTCATTGTTCTTGTTCCAAGATATCATTTGCCCTTAAAAGAATAGTTTGTCATTTTTGTGAACACACCCACATTACTGAGACCACACCGACATGTCTGTTTGCAAAAGGAAGATTTCGCTACCAGTCAGTTAGCCTAACGTGACAGAAATAACAAGCTAATTTGTCACCTTAAGATTTGCTAGACCAACATTTAAAATTGCCTAATCCTCACGTTTGCTAAAAACCTGCACATTCTCTGCTGTAATTTGTGTTTATGACTGACACAAATATTAGCAAACTAGCATGCTCAAGTAAAACTGTTAAACCAGCTAGTAATCATCAGGTTAGCATTGTAATTATGAGCACGTTAGCATGCTAATTAGAGGAGAGGTAGGCTTCTCGTGGTCAAAATGTCAGTGGCCAATCCTTGGTTTGATAAATATTCCCAGCAGTCTCAGCTGCAGCTAATTTATCTTTAGTGCTAATGTAAAAACAAAACAAACAAAAAAACTAAGACGCTGAACAAACTTAAGCAAACTACTAAACTGCTAAACGCATGTTAGCATTGTCGTTTGGAGCATGCTAGCATACTCAGAGTGCCATGTAAGCTTAAAGCGCTGCTGTGCTGTTCACGCAGGGTTTGTGCAAAGCTAAGCTAATAATGTAGCTACACGCTGCTCCAAATGGATGAGTAGGCTACACGTTGGTGCAGCTTCCAGGCTTGTGAGATGTCTAATAGTCCATCTTGGAAAGGGTTAGCCAAACCTGCTAATCTAATCACTGTCTTATTCAAAACTTGCAGAAAGGACAATTGATTTTCAAGCAGTTTGTTTCGTCACAAATGTCAGACATTTTTTTTAATTCAACAAAGTTTCCTGGATCATGAATACATGATTTTGTGACAACCCGTAGGCCTACCGCTTTAAAATCCATTCACTCTACTGCTTATCATGAATACTCCGGATGAACCATTAGGAGGCACAGCGCTGACTCCCCTTCTCCAAGATGGCCGCTGCTTTGAAGGATTGTTCCTTAACAACAGCCGCATCTAAATTCAATAATAACATAAATGTAAAAATGTAAAAAATCCTAGTGTCCTATATCCTTCTCCACATCAGACAATATCAATTTCAAAACCTGCCTGTCTTCATCTCAGCAAAACAGCACATATGTAAATCAGTCTAATATTAGACATCGTTAAAACAGCATAAATATTGTTGGCTCTACTTCTGCAAACACTGCACTAGTACGAGACAACTGGGCAGCAAGCAGGCCGGGTTATTTGTAGATCCAGGAATTAAGAGCGGGGGACAAAAGCGCCTAAAAATGTTGTTTGTTTTTATCTGAGGCAGAAAGTCAGCCAGGTGCTGTCGCTGCTGGGTGGATGGCTGTGGGGACATTTTAGCCGCTCTGTTTGCTGAAGCAGGCTGTCTTTTCCTGAAGGGATGGCAGGGATCATGAACACCGACTGGCTGCTGTTTTTTTTATTTATAAAAAGGAGGCCACTTTGGGAATGAGGTGGGAGAGGTGAAAATAGAGTGAGGAGAAGAGAGGCCTCTGTGATGGCTTGTTTGCAGGCTAAGAGGTCCTTTGTGTGTCGTCCTTCTTCCATTCTGGGTTTTAAATGAGAAGTTTAAGATGAGGCTCAGTCAGAGTGTTTGAGTGGAGAGGCTCAGCTCGACCAAAACCTCTGCTCACAGCTGCTGAGTAAGACGCTGCGTGGCAACAACATCAGCAGGAGTGCTAATGCGCGTGCTGAGTTTGTGTGTGTTTCTTTTTTTTTTTTTTTTTTGTGCGACTCTCCCAGGAGGAGGCCGTGCTAAGAATACAGCCATTGTTTTCTGCAGGAGGAGGATAGTCGGGGCCACGGGCCAGACCAGTAGCTTTGCTCCTATATTACAGCCAGATGTGTGTGTGTGTGGGGCTGAAAAAATAAGGCTGTTCTCTTATTAACCCCCCCACACACACACAGACATGTGCACACACATGTTCAGTAATAACACTTCAAAAGCTACAAGAAGTGGTGTGCAGCTAAAACATCCACCAGAATGTCTCCTGGAGGACATGTAGGTCTATTTATAAGCTCCGATTTGGTCATCACGCCTTTCAGATATGCTGACATTTCACCCTCCAGCTTCTTTTTGTAAAGACATCTGGTCCTGACTGGACGCAACTCCATAATGCAATACATCTGCAACTGCTGTATGAACTCTAAACTGTAGGAAAGTTCACTTCACTTGGAAAGAAACCACTGTCCACCGTTAAGTCAAAACTCTTGTTGCATGTCTGTCCATGCTGCAAGACCTCCTGCAAATTATTTATGCTGACCTTCAAATCCATCTCTGACTTTTTTCAGTACAAAGTCAGACATGCATGTTGAGTTTCCTTACATGTGGTTACCTCCACAGGTGCAGCCAATCACTAATTAAGCCTCATCGCAGCAGGCTCTTCACATGCAGATTACATCAGCATATGAAGAGTCTGCTGCACAAGTGAGCTTCTTGTAGGCTCTATACTTTTAAAGTATGTCTCTCAATTTATCACAGTCGTGTTCATATATATTCATTGCCTTTCCTTCAAACCTTTATCAGTTATTCATCCAGGTTTATCACCTTTAGAGGGTCGTGTGAATCTAGGTCCAAACTCGCCTGACATTGGCCGAGACGTGGATACACTTGACTTGAATAATACTTTGTGCTTAAGCAAAACGTACTGTGTAGGAATTTTTTTATATAATTGATGTTTCTTGTCTGCAAAATTGCCAAAATCTTTAACATGTAAGAAACGACAGCTGGGCCTCTCACAATGTCAACTGCTATTATGTTTGATATAACTCCCCACATGAAGGTGCAATAAACCAAATACACAAACCTACTTTACGAGCCGTGTCAAACTGTTTCACAGCATCATTAACTTCTGAACCTGGTGACTCAAAATGTGCAAAACTACATAAATCACAACCTTTAAAACTAGGATTTGAGGTCTAGTAGTCTTTGTTCAGTGAAGTGCAACAAAGAGATGCAGCTTTTCCCTAAAATGTCTCCTTCACTTTCGGAATTTAAAAGAGCTGTAAAAAGCTAAAAGTCTCCCTCCGTCTCCCCCTCCTCTGTAATGCTTACACAGCCGCCTGTAATCCAATTGACAGCGTGATGGAGAGTGCAGTTATTAACCTTGACATTGCTTAGCATCGCTAGCATTAATCACATTACAGTGTGAGATACAGTATCTGATCTGTGATGTGGGCAGCAGATTGCTGGTGTGTTCACTGAGCAGCAGCAGCTCGTTCTCAGGCTCTGCATCGGGGGAATGATGTGGACGCAGAGTGTGTGGATCTCTGACGCTCTCACAGACATTTCGGCACCAAATGTTGGAAATGAACATCGTGAATCTCAAACACAGAGGGACAAAGTCATGTGCTGAAATGTACCATACACACACCTTTTAGAATGAAAACGCCGTAATGTACCGGAGGTAAGTTGTGTAGAAGAAATGACAAAACAACTTACCAACAGTTTAAAAAAAAAGTCCTAAACTTGTTCAGAAACAAAACTTAAATCTTTCTCTCTTTAATCAATGATGCAAATTAAATAATATTTTGTTATTGCTGCTCGCAGCAATGCTTCATAAGACAATAAAAATAAGCATAAAGACAAAAGGGTATTTTTAATTTACTGAAAGACATGTTTGGTCGTCAGAGAAGGGTCTTTGTTCGTGGGTGTGGTCTTTAAAGTGTCCACCGAGTCCCCCCCGAGTGGGGCTTTGTGGGTCACAGCAGGGCGGGGTTATGAGATCCAGTGCCTTTAACCCTTCCACAACCACACAGGCTCTTTGTCTCTGTTCTCTCAGCTCACACTTTCTGTGCAGACTTGTCACTTCTCATCCTGTACTTTCTGAAGTGTTAAGGATGCTCGGTGTTACAGGCAAAGATGTGTGACACGCTTCCCACTTTCCTGCTGCTGCTGCTACAGAATTCACAGAGTCCTCAGGTTGTAACACAAGTGGTCCCTTCTCAAGATAAGAGACCAGCGACAGCCTGAAAGCTGTCGGCTGTGTGCCATGTTGCCACGCCTCCATTTGTGGAGGTCTTGAGAGTGAAGTCAGTAGCCATCCATTACCGGGCGTCCTTGAGGCGGTGATGAGCCAGCTTCCCTCTGAAATACATGAATCTAATGAGGGCAAGGGTGATGGGCGTTAACACGCGGCGCCAACAGCGCAGCAGAGGGCATGACTCGGGTTTTACAATTTGACGGAGTTTCTCTATTGATCAAGGGGGGGTGGGGGAGTTAAGCTTAGCTCCCACAATGCATTGGGGTCAGGGCGCGTGCGAGGCCGCTGTTTTGCTTTGTAGAATCGGAAGCAGCCTAATTTGTCAGCAGTTTGTTTAAACATGTTGGGAACATCGTTCGGAGAATCCCTCTTCAAGTCTGTCCTCTGAGGATACGTTTTAAAAACACCTTGAAGACCTGCTTCACCCGCACATTTCAAGTCTTTGCATGCGTTTGGTTCGTTTAGCCCACATTCAGATCCAAACAGAGCCGCTGCATCACCCCACATTCTCCTCTTCAGGCCCGGACAATCACACATTACCTTTCTCTCTTTTAGCACCTGTTTACAAGTCCAATTCAGACCCCACGCCTGCAAGGTAAGACGACAGTTTTTTAAAATCAAGTTTGCTTCCAAAATAATCTGCCCTTCACTCGTTTTCGTGCCTCTCCTTAAACGAGGCCGCCATTCTCAGAGTCCCAGCTCTGTCCTCCGTTAGTCCAGCCGCAGGTAGCTGGGCGTGGAGTAGTTGAACATGAGGAAGTCCAACTTGTAAAGCTGGGAGAGCTGGATCTGCTGCTGAGTGCTGATGTTACTGAAGAACTGAGCCGTCATGGCGTCTGTGGTGCGGGTGGATTTGGCGTAGCTGGGGAAGCGCAAGGAGTCACCGACGCCCAACAGCCGCAGCACGTAGTTCGCGTCCTCTTCCAGCGTCTCGTACTTCCCCACGAGGTCGTAGTGGATGTGACACGGGTGACAAAGCTGGTAGACGGTCTGCCAGTGCTCGTTGAGTGGGCCGTCTCGCTGTGTGGCCGGGTCCACCAGGTACTCGGCGAATTCCTTGAATTTGACGTCGGCTCCGTTCATCAGGGCGTCCTGCGTAGCGTTCTTGCGGTAGCGGCGGATGATCCGGGTGCCGAAGCGCTTGTGGAAGGATGAGTTGTACTTGAGGGTGAACTTGTTCCGGTACGCAGAGACCAGCCTCTCGAAAGGCTCGCGGACAAAGAGGAACTTGAGGTAGTTCTTGAGACGATGGTTGATCTCTGCGATGCTGTACTGGTTCAGCGTCTTCAGGTTGGCGGGAACGTGGGCTTCGTTTGAAGGGATTTCCATCGGGTCGCTGTGGATGAGAGGCAACACAACATTCAGCTTTTTGTATGATCACAAACTTCCATCATGGTCATAGATCAATGAGGTTAAAAAAGGTCAACGACTAGCCCTCAGTTCTGTCTAAGGCGCAAAACCCACCTGTATTTCCCCCGGCCCGTCAACACCATCATGACACGTTTCCAGTTGGTGCACGCCACCTTGGGGACGTAGCAGTAGATGAGCTCATGGTCCTCATCCACCACGAGGTGCTTGAGGTCTCCGGGCGTCAGGACTCTGCGCTTACGGTTGGATGCGCTGTAGACTCGACAGGCGTCCACAACCTGGTCCCTCCTCGCCTGGTGGAGGACGGCTGCTCCAGACAACTCCGGCTGGTCAGGGCCAAATAATGAAAAAACAAGAACAAGAAGTGGGAGAGAAAGAGAGATTGCTGTTAGCAAAAAGCTTCTAGGATGTAGAAATCTGGAAATGATGCTCTGGAATCTTTTTTTTACAAATGTGATTCCTAACTTATAGAATGCATCTAATGGATGATAGCAACAGTTTTGAGGTGCCAAATCACAGAGCAGGCCTTGACTGCACATTGCATGATATTAATCAGAGAGACCAAACAAGTTGCACAATGAGTGACTTAGCAACAGCAACAGAGGAAACATGCATTTTTTACTCATAGTGTGTTGGATAACCTGCTGCTGTAACACCACAATTTCCCAGTTTGGGATCAATAAAGTAATTCTATTCTATTCTATTCTATTCTATGCTTATAGGCAGACACAGAACTAAACTCTAGGTGGGTTGTGCAAACTTTGGGTGCCATTTTTTATTGCCATCATTGACACCAAAGCCGTCAGCACTCAAAACGTTATGATTCAAAACACCAACCGAGTCCCGACTCAAGCTTTGTTTCATTTTTGTCTTCAGGTCAGGGCCAGACTCCTTTATAAGATTTTGTTCTACCTGTAACTCACACTTTAATGCCCTTCTTTCATCAGCTGTGAAGTGGATTCTTACACAGCCAGAGAACACAGAGGAATCCTCTTCTCATTAGTTTATAATGTTTCAGCACGTCTTAGACATGAGCAAAGGAGGCTGTAACATCACTCCACCTCCATCTGTCACACAACGTTAACTGGATCACTGGAGCAGAGGCTGTCAGAGGAGCTGCATTAACCTGCTGCACGCTTTCCAGCGATGCAATCCCGTCTTGGCTTCTATCAAATTTGTTTTGATGTATGTGGTTATTTTTGCCGTTTTTCCCGCCTGTCCTGCTGTTGCTCCAACTATTCTCTTGAGTGTAAAACAGACGTGCATCGCCACCAGTCTTGCTCCCTCAAAAAATCAAACGAACAGAAAACTCACATCGTCCACTTTACACTGTGAACATCATCATATGGAAAACATGGCAGACTAGCTGCTTTGGTAGCCTACTTAGTTTGAGTCTTTATTTAAGAACTAAAGTGTCTTCACATTTTCAGTCTTACAGGTAACACTTTTAAACCTCACTGACTAAATAATATAAGTTTTTGTTGTCTTTGCACCTTGTGCAATACGTGTTTCCATCCATTCTCAAATCCATTATCTATAACGCTTTTCCAGTTCAGGGTCGGGAAGTCTGGAGTCGATCCCAGCTGTCATTGGGCAAGAGGCGGAGTTACACCCTGGAATGTTCGCCAGCCAATCACAGACAACCAGCCACACTCACATTCACACCTACGGACAATTTAGAGTCACCAGTTAACCTAACAAGCATGTCTTTGGACTGTGGGAGGAAGCCGGAGTACCAGGAGAGAACCGACGCATGTACGAGGAGAACATGCAAACTCCACACAGAGAGGAACCTGTCAGACCGGTATTCAAACCAGGAACCTCCTCGCTGTGAGGTGACAGCACTAACAACTGCACCACAGTACAGCCAACTTAAATCCAACTATGCCAATAAAACTCTCTTGAATAAATGAAACTGAACCAAAGCAGAGAGACAGATGAAGAGAGAGAGACAGGAAGAGAGAGAGAGAGAGAGAGGCAGGCAGACAGATAATGAGACGTGTTATTAATCTCAGCCTTTATTATCACTCTCATCTCTTTATTGACTCTATCTTTTCCTCCTATCTGAGTCGCTCCGCAGTGTATGAGAGAGATTAGACCACGGGTATGAAGGGAATATAATGATACTGGAGGATATTACAGATATTGAGAGTGTTCAATATGCACAGATCCGGACAGCAATCATTCATCCGAGCTATATTTCATATTCACCGTGACGCTGGTGATGAAGTGGGCCGCAGCAGGAGGGAAAGACGGCGGCTGGGGATGAATTAAAAGAGTCTAAGGCGGGGGGGAGAAGCCTTTGCATCTGAAGGGCAGGAATGTTTTTTCATGTGCCTCTTGATTATTTTTCCTCAGGGTCTGAATTCCCCTCCAGGGCAGTTCCCCGCTCTCCTGGAGGAATCTTAATTGATTGTACTGTGGCCTGCATCTTTACCGCTCACAACAAGTGTGTCCTTTCAGCTCCACAGTGTCCTCAGCTCAGAGGGCGGGAGACCTGGAGGACCAAAAATAACTCCGGGACCACCACCACCGAGGGCTGAACGCCAAGACAGCGTGACTAAAGAGGCTTGTATGTCGTTTTCTTTGAAGTCAATCTATAACCAAGTGGGCGATTCATCATGTGCACAGCTCGCTGCAAGAACACGGAAGAAAACCGATCTTTCTTTTTTTTTTATCTGATGACAACATACAGAAGCAGTGAGGGAGAAGTCATGGTAAACACATGACCTTTAACCTCAGAGATGTTTCTGAATGACGGCTGTGAAAGTCACGCTTCATACTTCAGCCTCTTCAGACGGTCATGTGAGGATTCAGGTCAAACATACAGGTTCTCTGTTGTTACTATATAAAACTCTGCCCTATTGCCTTTAAATACCATGCATTTTCACGTTGCATTGTTGGTGCTTTGTGAAGTATATGTGACTTTTACTTACGGGTAGTGTTGTAGAAAACTTTTTGAAGGTCCCAGTATATTTTTCCACATACATTTATTTGTACTTTTATCCCCCAGTTACAGCCGCATCCTTCCCGTTGTTACGCTCTAAGTGAGTGACACGCCCCCTGCACACAAGATGATGATTTTTGAGTGACATGTTTGGTCTTGGTCTTGTCTCGGTCTCATCCTGCTTTAGTCTTGGTCTTTACTTGGTCTTGATTCCTTAATGTCTTGGACCCGGTATCTGATCACTCTGATCACTCTGGTCTCGGGTACGTCTTGGTCTCTTGACTACAACACTACCTTTGGGTACAAAGAACTTAACCTGAATCTGAACCTTCCTCTCTGCTTGTTGCTACTTCTACTTTCGCCCACTTTTTCTAACAATATTCTCCTTTTTTTTTTTATAACCTGTTTCCCTGTTGTATCAAACTTTCCTTCAAACCGATTTCTGTCAAGTATAATTCGACAAGACACGATGGATTATGAGCGACTCTGCTCTGAAAGAAGGCCTCACTTCGCCTCCCTCCCACCTCTCCTCTCTTTGTGCTCGCTGCTCCTCCCTCTCCATGCTAACGCTGACACATCAAAGGCCTCTAAGGCGTAACAGCACACAGTGAGTAGCAGCTTTTTGTTGATGAAAATCTCTTTTTTCTTTTTTTTTCATCCGCTCGCAGACATCAAGCCATGATTCACACAAATGTCGCAGCGAGCGTGCAGCGTCGCATCCCAGAGGAGGACAAACGCTGTAATTAACATCGGAGGAAAGAGACAAGGGAGGGAATCTTGTCATCTGCAGCTCTGCCTCAGTGTTCCTCTCCTTATCTCGCTTCTTTTCCGCAGGATTACTTTCTGCCATTTTATCTCCTCTTCAGGCAGATCAGTCGGTCTCTTGTGCAGTTTCCATGAAAGGCGTTCGGATGAGAGGAAGAAAAGCAGAGGGGGAGATGAAGGGGGGGGGGGGCGAGATGTCGATACAGGCTGAGAGGAAGCGGTGATGGAGATCGCTGACCTCTGGCCATGTCAGAGTGTTCCCACGGGACGGAGGAAACCATTACTTGCATACTTTCTTGCACAATAACCCCTTTAATCCCCTTTGGACAAGACGAGTGTGGCGTAAAAACCACAGCTGTATAAGTAGCATCACATGATATGGTCGATTTAGTTTGATCTCTTCCGATTGGTAAAGTTCCCAGGAGGGCCTCAAACCCTCAGTCAGCAGATTCCCCCGTGCAGCTGAGTTTTATGGAGGATCACTCAGCATCACAGCATATAGAAGTATATTCATCTCTGTAGGAGGGGTATGGGAGAATTAGCATTCTCTGTTAGCGGCTGAATCCAATCTCTGTGGCAAACTCGCCCAAGAGAAGTGAGAGAGAGAAACTCAAAGGAAGAAAGCACACAAAATCTTTCTGCATACATTTAAACCTAATCTCCCTCAAAAAGGTCATTATCAGTATTGTATATGCTAATAAGAAAATCTCTACTTTTTTTAATCTTCAGATGCCAGTGGGAGTTGAAGGCGAGCACATAGCAGCGTTGTTTTTTTGTCACTGCGCATTTTATTTATAAAAAAAACGTGTCAGAAACGTACGACGGGGCAGCGTAGAGATCGCGTATCTCATTCTCAAGTCTCCATTTCCCCGTCACACCTGCATCATTGTCACTGAGGGATGTTGGGAGTTTGACAAATGATCTGAGAATCAGCGCAGAGTCGTGTGGATGTGACGGCTGGAAATGAGCTGCCTTCAAATCTGCTGATGCTTGCAAAGAAAGAAAAGAGGAAGGAGGCATGGAGGAGATTAAGGAAAGGTCTGATGGAAGGAAGGAACTCCCTGCACCCTGCAAGGAACTGAGATGCTTCAAGATCACTTAGTTTAAAGTGACTTTTACTTGTTTTAACTTGTGGACAAGTTAGTGGACAGTGCAAAAACTCAAATCTTACCAAGTGTACTCGTCTTATTTTGAGGGGAAAAATGTGTCTTTACACTGAGCAGAAGTAATTCAACTGCTAATTACAGATAAACATCTTATTTGAAGATGTAACAAGTAAAAGTGAGGCCTGAATTGCATGTAAAGAGTAAAAAATGGCTGCTGGTTCAGAGAGGCAGAGCCAGACTCTGGCCCTTTCTGAAAAGCCACAGTTCAGTATGCAGTGCAGACTTTTCAGTAGACTGAACCCTCGTGGACATTTTCTGCGTTCGCCTCAGAAGACTGAACATTTCAGCATGGATACTAACTTCCGGGTTTTGTGCAGTATGGTTTGGATGCATCCTATTGTATGTTAACACTCACCATGCTGTGTTAAACATATGTGTTATAAGAAACCTTTATGAACACATTTGTGAAGAAATGTCTTGGTATGCAATTTATTCCCAGATTGGCCAAATGTCTGATAAAGTTCCCTCACTATCAGATGAATGCTTCCTCGTGTTTAGTCTAACGGATTCTCAAAAAGTTAAAAAACAAAACAAGGCAGTTCGCGTCCTCGGCACACAATCAGCCACTTAAATCACTGATAATGAGGAGCACCTGAGCAGGAGCTGATTGAACGCACAGGTGAGACTGAAGGAGGCAGAATCACCAACACCATGACTTTCCAACATACGCAAAAACAACAAAAAAACATAAACAAAATATGTACACATAAAGATACAAACAATATTCTACAACATGTGATAAGGAAACAAGAACAATGTGAATTTAACTGAAAAAACTTTTTAATAGTGTCAAAGCCTTTAAACATTAACCTGTCTGGATTGCTGTTATGTACAGCGGTGGTTCTAGAGTCTGTTGTTCAACCAGCGTTCATCACCGTTAAGTTACAGTAAGATACCTACAAAGAAATTGAAAAGATGTAAAAAAAAAAAAATCTTTTAGTGAGAGATCACAGATAAGAAAATGGACAAATAAATTGGTCAAATTTGTTTTTTTTTGCAGTGAAGGAACTGGCAAGCTCAAAGTGAAATATTAAAGGAGCAATATGTCACTATGACACCTAGTGTTTAAAATGGGTACTGCAGTCCAAATTCTAAACATTGTAGAGCGCTGTCTCCCCCCCCGCCCCCTCCTCTCTAGAGTCAGGTCGCCATGTGGTGGACACTGAAGCTTCAGTGTTTATCCAGGTCTGCATCGGACCTCCAACTTAACTTCTTAAAGTGTTTTTTATTCACGTCTATACACGGTGTAGGTCGATATTTAAATTTGTCCAGTTCAGGGCCAAACAGCAAATATTGACTTGAGGCTCCTCTGAAAGGTTCATCTCAACACGGTGAAATCTCTGCACAGAAACAGTTCATATTGAGATAAAACTACATATGAATACCTCTAAATAACCTTATATAATGAACCAGCTTTCTTAAAGATGCTGTTAATACAGTTGGGGAGAAAATGAGATGCTAATGCATCGTGATCTCCAGCTCCGGGATTCTGCAGCGCTCTAGAGCACTTTGTGTAGAGGAGAAAGCCAGAGACATATTTTTCCTCGAAGAAGTAAAAACTGCTTCCTACTGCAATTTAAAGTCTGCAGCAGTCAATACTGGCTACACATTCCCTCCAATTAATTCCCTATTTATATTCAGTGAGGTTATTCTGGTGCAGCTTCTCCAGTATTTACATCTTTCTGTCTCTGGAAGATGTAAAAATATTTGGAAACAGGCTACGACTGTCTAGGAAAAGTCGGTGGATTTATGCTCCTGATGTACGGAGAGCATAAAGTGAAAGTAAAGTGCTGCAGCAGGAACTCTTCCCGTTTTAGTTTGATGATTTCTCTGCTTTTCTTCCCCCCCCCCCACTTCGGTCTCTTTAAAAAAAACGATCCATCTGTGAGGCTCATCTGCAGCTTCTCTCTCTTCTTGCTCGCTGTGAAGTCATCTTAACAAAGATCAATAGGGTTCATCAAAGCACCTCTCTTTCTCACACACACACATGGAGCACACTGAAGGCACTCTGTCTCTCTGACCCTCTCTGCTCACAGACTGGCATTCATGAAGCTGCAGGAATAAAGCTGCCAGTGTGCCACGACTGTACCAAACAAGTGCATAAAGCTTCACCTAAGGCTCTAAAAGGCAACAAGGCGAGGCTCTTCAGTAAAAACCTGAACAATGCTGACAGTTTATGAGGCACTTCATCCTTTCCACTGAGGAACTTTCCATAATGTCATTCAAGAGAAGTCAGACCAGCAGAAGAAGAGGACTCGTCAGCTGACCACCTTGCGACACGAGGAAATGTTTCTTTACCTGTATTTATCCCGGGAAACGACTGAAAAACACAAACACATGCTTCCTCTCTTCCTGGAAAAGTGCTGCTTCATATTCATGCAACTCCTCATGTTCATACCTGGAAAAATCTGAGTACAACCAGACGTCTGCTGAGCAGCTCAAAGGTCCTCAGAGTCAAATAAATGCAACTGTAGGAAATATTATTGTTTATGTTAAACGTTTGGATAAAAAAAAACCAAAGAAATGTAAAACAACATGACGTGTTTCTGATCGAGGCCTTCAAGCAGCAACTACCTTCTCACAAATATGCAACAGAAATGTTTGTTCAACTTTTTCTATTCCAAATTTTTCTATTCTGGGTGTCTAATGAACCATGTTTGAAGGAGGTGGATCTTGAGAGAAACGAGGGGTAGTCAAAAGCTTTGTTATCAGCTTGGTTAGTGTGAGCCATGCTAATTTCACAACTTTTTCAGAGTGTCACATTTTTTCCTCCGGGCTTGTATCCCTGTCAGGGTGGAAAACTCTCAGTTAGACCATCATGGCCCAGTTAAAACCCTCCATTAAAACCTCTGCTAGTGAAACCTTACAGCTTCACGGTCTGTGAACTGACTCCTTTAGGTGAGCGGAGGCGTCCGAGTTTCACTGCAGCTTGAATTTCAGCCTGATCATGCTGCATAGATTCGCACAGTAAGGGCAAAGTCACTCCAGCCACCAGACCAACTTTCACTGCTTGGTCCACACCAGGACTTGAACTGGTGACCCTCTGGTTCCCAACCCAAGTCCCTACAGGGGGGATAACCCTGCTTGCCTTTAGAGAAACTGTGGGATACCTTTTACATGTGGAGGCTTCATCCACTGTTACAGAGACATAAAGGCTCCACAATGGACCAACAGAAACATCACTGACTGAAGAAAGTTAACTTTGCAGTTTATGTCTTTCAGCACAATAAACCCCCTCTGTTCCTCTCTAATGTTTCTGTAATGACTCAACCCATCTTCAGGGAGCTTTAAACTTTAGGTTAGAACTTAGCTCTCTGCTGAAACTCAGTTAAAGTTTCACTCAGAAAACACTTTTAAAGTACTACTACTACTTCTATAAGTTTAACTATTACGTACTGTTGCAACAATCTGCCGGGACTGAAACCAGCGAGCTCATGATCAAAAGTTACTTTTCTAACCTGAAGACATCTGCAGAAACTTTGTTTGAAAGCAACAGAAGAAGCCATCGTTAAAGCTGTAAATCTACTGATTCATGATTTTCTGTGCTGGTGTTGTGTAAGGGCACTGCAGGGAGCCACTGAATGGACAGTGTGTGTGTGTGTGTGTGTGTGTGTGTGTGTGTGTGTGTGTGTGTGTGTGTGTGTGTGTGTGTGTGTGTGTGTGTGTGTGTGTGTGTGTGTGTGTGTGTGTGTGTGTGTGTGTGTGTGTGTGTGTCGGGGGCTAAAAGCATTGGGCTTCCCTGTTGGGACGGATGAGCCCAAAGAAAAACATAAATACACACACTCAGTATGATGCTATTTGCTGCAGGGTTCTAAGCAGCGGTTAAATGCGGATATTAATAAATATCATAATTTGCTAAACCTCCGTATTTTCCTCACAGCTGAGGTCAGATTAGTGCGGACCCTTCGGTGATGGTGGTCTGTAAAAGCTGCAGTGAAACTCTGACGCCTAAGCTCACCTAAAGGAGCAGTTAACAGACCGCGAGGCAGTAACGTTTCACTAGCAGAGGTTTTAATGGAGGTTTTTTTTTTTACCGTGCCCTGATGGTCTAACTGAGAGTTTTCCACCCTGACAGGGATACGAGCCAGGAGGAAAAAAATGTGACGCTCGGAAAAATGTGTGAAATTAACAGGACTCACTTGATGATGATATTCACCAACAATCTCTTTAACCTTCCCTTTTTAAAGAAGCACCCTGGTTGAGTCAGAGTGAGCGGTAATGTCAGCTTGAAGAGATTTATGATTGCACTTTTATAAAGTTGGAGGCCTCTGGAATAAAGAACCGCCCAGATTTGTCGCCGCACTGCAGCGTTTATGTGTTGCTGCAATGACAACCTGTATAGTTCTGGTCCTTGAAGCCGCTCGGGTGAATGCCACAGATATGGGCTGTTTTATATTCGAAGGCCGAAGGATAGCTCAGAGAGAAAAAGGGATTCAACACAGAACAATAAAGTTCCATCTTTCCTCACCCTGACCCCAATTTAACATAATTATATTGCAGTATATCTAATTTAACCATGGCAGCAGAGGTGACATGCACAGTTTGAAGAAAAAAGTATAATAAAGGTCACATGTTGTGCCAAATCCTTCTCTGACACTAATATATGTCTCTAGTCTGTCTACAAACCCCCCAATGATGAGAAAAGTCCATCCTCTCCGTCTTTTGCCTGCTCCACTTTTCAGAAAATGTGTGCTCAAACAGGCCGTTTGGAGATTTTCCCTTCATGACATCACAAAGGGCAGTAGCCCCTCCCCCAGGTTGGTGACACTCCCACAGCTAGGTGTTTGTTCTGCCCTCTGAGTCTGCCTTCTCACCGTAAACAATAGGACATGGAGCGAGAAAGCCCGAGTACACCCAAGCCCTTCCAGAGAGGGGGCGTGGTCAGACACAGCTCATTTAAAGTAAACCTTTTTGGGCTGCAGAATGAATCAAAGAACAAGAACCATCATAAAGAAGAAGAATAAATCTATGGTGCATTCTGTAAACTTAAGTTGGAGTTTCACCTTAACCAAACAGCCTGTGTAACATAAAGCATGCCTTAGAAAGAAAACAGATGTTAAACAGACGCTACCTGCAGCTGCAACAGAGGGGTTTTGATAACTTTGACAGCATTTGACAACCGAGGATGAGAACGTGTTAGAAATCCAAAGGATAAGACACAAAAACCTTTGAATAACTTATCTGAACACAAACACGGCTGCTCTGTGAGGACATGTTGCATTGCGAGCAGGGGCTGTTCTGGAAATTCTCCTACAAGTGATCCTGTCATGACATGAAGCCGACTCGCTCACTCTCAGCTCGCCGCTACACTCGCTTGTTTATTGGAGACCGCTCCAGTGAGCACCTCGACGCATTTGAATGACATCACCCCTCTTAAACTGAGAGCATGATTCAGTATCTGTGTGTGAAGTGAAGGGAGACAAACGCCTGCAGAACTCTGCAACCTGCGGGTGGATCGCGCTAGTCGGGGTACTTCAGGCCCTCGGATTGTCCGTCCGTTTCAACTCTTCCCACCGCTCAGCTCAACACAACTATGAACAGATCAGTTCCACACAGACGGACAAAAACAGTGAATAAATCTATGATAAACTTAAAGGCAGGGTTGGTTATTTTCAAAAACTAGCATGATTATGAAAGCAGCATTCCCTCAGTGCTGCGTCTGCACCCACCCCCTCCCCTCTGTGCTCCCTCATAAGCCACGCCCCCTCACTTACATGCACGAACACCGTTGCTCCAGAAGTGGACCTCAGCTTATCTCTTGAATTGTGTAGAAACTACGTCGTCTCACGTCTCATTCAGCAGTAAGTAAACTCACAGTATAAACTCCGTCATCGGTGACGCTTTGAGTGTGGGCTAGAGCACGCAAGAGGTAGAGATGCTCACGCTTGAACCCCTCACTAACAAGTTAACACAGAATAAACGGAGGTCAATTTGCCCTGTTTTTGTCACTTCAGGGTAAATCTGCAGGATTTATGACACCTGTTTATGCCTGCATCAGTCACCTGAGATCAGAGACCTGCATGTTTTCAGGGGAAAGTTAGCCCACCTTTAAACACACCATAAAACCTGTGATGTACCTTTACACCGCCTGTGTGTCAGGTTCAAATTGAGCTGTGACAGGACGAAAGAGAAGAAGAAACGCCTTTTATGCTGCAGCTGCAAACTCCCTAATAACATAGGTTGACTATGTGTATGTATGTGACGTGTGTTTTTGTGCAGCCGAACATCTGAGGACCGTATAATTTGTGTGTTTGCATGCATGTGTGCATGGACTGCTGCTACCAGTGTGTGTGTGTGTGTGTGTGTGTGTGTGTGTGTGTGTGTGTGTGTGTGTGTGTGTGTGTGTGTGTGTGTGTGTAAGTCTGTGTGCGTCAGTGTATCTGAAAGAGAAACGTGTGGGTATAATTATAGCAGCAGAGACAAGATAATGACAAACTGCTCTGACTTTCCCTCAGAGCCATCAAAGTTTCTCTTTTCCCTCTCTTAAGCGTCTCACCCTCTTCCTCTCTCTGCACGCCGTGCTTCAGCCCCGAGGGAGGAGGAAGCAGCCGGAGAAGAAAAAAAAGTGAGAAGGAGGTGAAGGGGGGAAAAAAATATCACACGCCAACTGTGCTCTAAGTTTTTAATCTTTAATCTGAAATGTTCCCAGCTTGGTCCCTTTAAAGGGGAATTCCAAAGTTTCCAGAACCTATTTTTTAATCACGTTTCATGTCTTATAGAATATATGGGAAAATAATTTTGGAAATGCTTCTCTGTAAATTGTTTGAATCTGCAACTTTGAATTGGGCTGTAATGCTTACAGTTTTAAGTGTGAAAACATCCTCAAAGTTTGCTGACGCCAGCCTGACCTTCTTAAAATAATAATAATGATTAGTTATTTCTCATGAGGGTAGAAAAAGTAACACATAGTGCTTTCACACTTGCAGAAATCTCCTGAAAAACTCTGGATATTTACAGGAGGAGCTGCATATGTGAACGCAAACATCCAAATTTTTTGCTCAGACTTCACCCGGAGTTTCTCCTCCAGACCTTTAGTATTTTTTCCGCAGTAAGTCCGAGTTTGCTTATGTGAGAACACAGCAGGATATTATCAGGAGATTTCAGCACGAGCCAATAGGAAGAGAATGACGTCTGCCAGGGATAATCTCCCGCTGTGAGGAGCCGGGTCGGAGATATCTCCGGAGCAGTCCTCCCAAAATTATCTAGATATTTCCCCGGAGTGCATCTGTGAAAACAGCTCTACAAACAAAAGACAAAGCTAAAATAATCAAGTCCAGTTACGATGACCTCTGGCTCTATAAAACGTCCAAGATGGCTAATATACCTAAGCCGTGACTCCAACATGATACTAAACCAAACGGTGACATCACAGTAGCTTCTTCCCCTTCTTATCCAGAGACACCAACTGGGGCTTTATGTGAAAACCAAAGTTTTTGAAGTGAGTGCTTGTTGAGGAACAATGTGCTTTTCGGAGAGGACGATGGGGATGACATGTTTCTGAACCCCGTACGTTCTGTTCAATCTCACAGTGTCACTATTTGAAGATCTGAAAAAAGCAACAAGCTTTTTTTTTTATTATCATCAACCCATTTTCCTTTTTGATCATGAGGAACTTTCAAAATCTAGTTTCTGCATGTCCTTTGTTCCCGACACCACTTTTCTGTCTCTTCTCTCGACAGTTTATGTTCTCTGAGAGTCAAAAAAAATAAATAAATAACGGAGCGTTCATCTCCTCTAAATCCGTCTGTCTCTCTCCTTTCACCTCCTTTCTTCAGCACAGCCTCCAGAGATGGACAGAGACACAAAGAATAAAGCCTCCTCCTCTGAATCCCTTTGTCTTTAAAACCCAGAGTGACTTATCCAGCTTCCCACACACACATACACAAACACACACACACACACACACACACACACACACACACACACACACACACACACACACACACACACACACACACACACACACACACACACGTCCCCACACTGCTCTGATGCTTTTACAGCAGAGAAACACTCAGACAGCCGCTCCGTCGGCTTTGCTGTGGGTGAAAGGTGCGTCGTGTCTTTCAAGTCCGTGCCAGTGTCTGCTGCTGTGTTCCTGCATAATCTGGCCCAGGGTGGCAATTGAAGGGAGGGGTGGGAGGGGGAGGGGGGGAGGCGTGAGAAAACACACACACACACACACACACACACATATACACACACTCACAAAGTGAAGGGCTGGCGGGGGTTAGCAGGATGTCTGCAGCTGGTGCAACAATCCAGACAGGTATTATCAGGTGGCACAGACTCATGCAGACGCTTCTCAACCTTCACTTATGTCAAACTTTTCACAGAGAGATGGATTCGGAGTGAGCAGTGTGTTTACTTTAAGTCATTTTCAAGTAGAACTGTTGGCTCCAAACAGGACGGATGACTCGGCATCTTATGTTGAGTTTTTTCAGGTTCCTTGTCCTTCAACTGTTGCATTTCTTGGATGGAAATAATCTTTACGTGAACAGTGAAGGCAGTACAAAAAACGAAATGTTTACTTAATTCTCACAACATTTCAATCCGACTTTCATCTTCTCCAGGTCAATGCTGGAACGCCAAATCCATATTTTTATATTTTTCGCCGATAGGCTGAAAAGTATTTAACGGAAAGGTGCGCTAAATCAATCAAAGCATCCAGAGGGATTCACATCAAAAGCAAGACATCATCAGATTAGATGATCTTTAAAGGTCACACATTCTGTTAAATCCCCTTCACCATGTTTCTCTAACTCTAATATGTGTCTCTAGTCTGTCTACAAACCCCCAGTGATGAGAAAAGTCCATCCTCTCCGTTTTTTGCCTACTCCACTTTTCAGAAAATGTGTGCACAAACAGGCCGTTTATAGATTTTCCCTTCATGACATCACAAAGGGCAGTAGCCCCTCCCCCAGGTGGGTGACACTCCCACAGCTAGGTGTTTGTTCTGCCCTCTGAGTCTGCCTTCTCACTGTAAACAATAGGACATGGAGCGAGAAAGCCCGAACCACCCAAGCCCTTCCAGAGAGGGGCGTGGTCTGACACAGCTCATTTACATTTAAAGGTACAGACACAGAAACAGCCTGTTCTGAGCAGGGCTGAAATAGAGGGGTTTATAGGCATAATCAAATACAGGATCAGAGTGGATTTAGAACAAGAAACTTCACACACATGTTTTGAGGAGCTCTGAGACTTATTTAAACTGGTTAAAGAGGAGGAGAATATGTGACCTTTAAAAGAAATACCATATCTTTTTACATTGAAGAAGGGCTTTCAAACGGTTAAAATATACAACCCTTACAAACAAATAAAACAAAAAGTTAGAGGACAAAAGAAGAGGGAAACTTTAGTTAAGTATGAAGTGAGAGCGTCTCTTGATTCACACATCACTCTACCTTTCTGTCCTGATGATCAGGACTTCTGTGAGATGACTGAGAGAATGAGATCATGGATGAAGGAGTGCAGAGAGAGGACGACGGATGGCTCCTAAAGGACTCCCCGAGGGGAAGTCGACAGGATGGAGGGACATTTGCGATGGAAGTGATGGCTCTTTGAAGGCAGACTGATTCTCAAGGCTTCATTTCCTTCTGAGAGACGTGCATAAGGACAGACTTTAAAGAGTCAGGTTTTAACCTTGTTACGTGTCTTTTAGGTGTTTTTTTCATGCGCTACAGAACAATGAACGAGCAGAATAAGCAGCTGAAAGCTAAAGTTGAGGTGTATATGGTGTTAAAGCTCCTGTTTGGATCGATTGTTTTAATTGTTTGACTTGGATTGTTTTGTGATTTTGACCTTTAAATGTGCACGTAATGTTTTAAACAAAACAGAATTTCATGCTGCATTCAAGTACAGTTTTGGCCGTAGTAAATGTAAAACACAGAGGTTGTTTCTGCAGTCAGAAACAATCAGTAAAGATGCAAACTGTGAAAAGGAAAGTTTGTCCTTTGAGATCGTCTTTTACCGAATAAGACATGTAGCAAAGAGGATGTGGGTACGAGACACGATCTGTAGGCGGCAAAACTACGGGGGAATATACATTTAGAAAAGAGGGCCGGTTACGTCAACAACTTTTCTGAAAAGTTGTTGACGTAACCGGCCAAGTTATTCGCCTTGAAAGTTTGCAGATTGCTCGGAAAAAAGATGCTGGGCGCTGCACTTTTTCTCCAGTAGGCCACTTCCTGCTGAAAACGCTCTAAAACGGTTTCATTACATTGAAGTCATTGTAAAGACTTTCATCATGTCACACAGTCTGACGACCCGCTCCTTCCAAGTTAAGCACTCACCGTCTTACTGGAGCTTTAAAATTGATTGCTATGAGGGTTTATGATCAGATACTTTGTTGATTATGTTTTGCTTTAGGTTTCTATCGCGCAAATCAAGTCCATCTTTTGTGCAAGTTACTAGGCAACCGAAATAATAGTCGGGAAAGAATTAACTTTTTGGATGCACAATCTGGCCTTTCTTCTGCTGCAGAGGAGGAGGAGAGAAAAAAAGAGGAGGGTAAGAGAGAAGAAGAGGTCGTGTGTTCATGAAATCATGGAGGTCATGACAGGATTTTGGGGAGTTTAGGCTCGTCCAAGAGATGCAGCTTAGTAACAAAACAGCGTGTTTCCTGTTGATATGGTGATGGAAATTAAGGAGATTTCCAAAGGTTTGCTCTCCAGATCCAGGCTCCCAAAATGTGATCTCAGTAGATAAAACTGAATCAAATGAAGCTGCTTCAGATTAAAAGAACAAGTCAAACAAAGATTTTTTTTAACCCAAAAGCACATATGTATTTGGTTATTTAAATTTGATCTCAAGTGGAAACTTCAACATGAATCAAAATCATCCAAAGCTTTTATTTTGGAGGGTTTTCTCAGGATCATCAGATCCTCCAAAACAAAACAACAACAACAACAACAACAACAACACACAGACGCACTCCCATCACAATGACCCTCCATTAGTGCTCATGTTAGCGGTGACTCATTCCCTCCTGTTGCACCATTTTGCACAAATGATCAGTGTGCACGAGCAGCTGCAGCTCTGATCTCTGAATCAGAGTTTAACCGAGAGCTCTGCTTCTGTAATAACGGCGTGTGCATGCCTCTGTGCGCCGGCCTGTGATTACCGAGAGGAAGAACCAACGTTTCCATGAGGAGGAAAGATTATTACTGTCAGGAAACCAGCGCCCTGCTCCGCGCTTGGATCATATCTGATCGGGTGTGTGTGGCCGCATGAAATCGCTCCCTCTGGAGGTTTTTATTACATGTGGCCAATCAACTCATTCTGATTTTATAAATCTGATTAATGCAGCCGGCGTCTGCCCCAAGGACGCAGAGCTCAGTAAATGTAATGTGCAAACACACCGCAGGCTAAAAATACCACGGACCAGGATCTCTGAGAGTTACCTTCAGGGCCACAGCAGCTGGAAGTTAAGCCTTCAATTGAAGACTATGATTTCTTCTCCAGATTTATTCAATCTGAGGTTTATATTCATGAGAAAGCCACAGAACATGTGTTAATGTCATAAAACATGTCTTAAACGGAGAGGGGAGAAGAAGAGTCAGGGTGAGTTTTTAAAAACCCGAAAATCTACAGCAGCTTAGTCAGCATCCTTACAGGCTTCAAAATATGACTCTGTAGGTCAAGATAGCAGTTACACACTTCCTCTTACACTTTCAAATTAAACAGTTTTGGACGGACAGCAATTATTTGGTCAGTATTCTAAAAGCTTAGTGGGAGCAGCTTTGCCTTAGTTTCAATTTTTGTCCATTTTGACGGGGCCTAAGGCATCTTTCAGGCATATATTCCATTTTTTTTTGTAGTTTTGCATTTCTTATCAAACCGACAGTGTTCTCCAAATTGGGTTTCTTAAACGTGTACACGGCACACCTTTAAGCTTGAACTACAAACTGAAAGTTGGAAACTAAAATTGACCGAGTAAAAACGTCCTCGCCGAAGAATGCCAAAAATGTCCTCACTCTGAAGGTGTACAATTCAAACTGCTCCTCACAAGGACAGAGCCACACACACACACACACACACACACACACACACACACACACACACACACACACACACACACACACACACACACACACACACACACACACACACACACACACAGCATCAGTTCTCACCTGACCACTGACCCCGAGCACCCCGCTTCAGTTTACTCTAGCAGCAGAAACAGCCCGCTGTGCACACAGAAATATATCAATGGGGCTTCACATGAGTGAGAACATGTGGAAAAACCCTCCACGGAAAATTAACCCACGGCCGTGTCCACGTGCACCTGAGCTAATCTTAGCCGGCCAGAAAACCACTTAAGGCTCCGCGGTGTGCGTTTTAAAAGGTGTGGGGTGATAAATGGAGGAAAGGAGGACGAAAGAAAGGGAGTGCGTGGAGGAGACGAGGCGGAGCAGAAGGATTAAAAGACAGCTGGAGGTGTGAGGAGGAAGGAGACATGGTGAGGGTTTAGCTGCCGAGGAGAGAGGACAGGCAGACAGGTGGTGATAGAGAGCGAGGAGGACAGTGACGGGAGAACAGAAGAGGAGCAGAAACGATCCAATCCGTCACCGTGATAGCATCGCCTCCAGCTGTGTCCCGCTGTCTCTGCTCCATTCAGCACACGACTGATAGACCAGAGACAACACACAAAACCTGGAGAAAGCTTCTGCAAAAACCATTAAACAAGCCTCCCTCCACAACAACCAAAGAAGAAGAAGGTTCTGCATGATATAGCCCACAAACTAAGCACTGTTTATGCTTGCCAAGCCTTGTTTTGGAGCATGAAGTTGGCTGCTGAATTGATTTGCTACCTTCAAGGCTCCCGTTGGTTTCACTTCACTTGCTTAAGATTGGTAATCCATCACAGTGAATATTAAGTTGCTCTGCTTTCTTTTCTTTTTTTTTCCCAGAACAACATTATCATTGCAAGCAGGAGGTGTTGCAAAAAAACCCTCTCTGCAACGATGCGTTCAAGGACACTCGGAAGTCTACGCCAAAGAGGATCATTTTTCAAACAGTTTATTAAAATGTTGGCTCGCTCGCAGCAGGAACGCATAAAGTTGGAGCGTTTAGTCGCTCTTGCTGGTTGTAATGAAGTTGTAAAACTTTGGAATAAGAAAAAGGGGACAACAACACTGGAGAGTTAAGGAGCTCGGAAAGAGCACTGCTGTGAAGATAATAATGTCTGTGTCTCTCCTAATGTGTGGGTTGAACTCCTGAAAGACTCAGGAAGTTTTGAGGATGAGCTGCAAGTCTGAATGCAAACAGCTGAATTGTTCACTCTGACTTTCTCCGGCCAGCCTCCTGGTATTTTTTCTGCAGAAAATCCAAGTGAGCTGATGTGAGAACACAGGTGACGTTTATTCCCTGCGATCGCTGCACGACCATAGACCGTCTGCACGCGGCCGCTACGATCTCCGTGCACCAAATTAACCTGCTGCATTATGTTTCCTGTTCTCCAGTATGTTCTTCTTCGCTCTTTAGTTCAGATTGGGATTCAGTCAAACTACTCATAGCGTTAATATAAAGTCATATATTCTCATTTTTGCACCCTTGTAGAACCGGGCCTGGCCGGCTTAATGTCCACACTCTGAAATCTGTTCGATCGCTCTAAATCTGTCCGATTACTCGCGCTTGATTTGGACCTCTGAATTCTAAAGTGTCAGTGACGGCTTCAGTCATCACTTTGATAACCATTTTAATCAGAGCTATGACGACTTAAGTTTGAATAAAACAATGAATAACAACAACTAGAAAAACTTCAAAACAAGCCAAAAACAAATCCACACGATCGGGTCTTCAAGGCTTGCACCGCCTGAGTAAGCACTCTCCTTTCTCCAACATTTGCTCTTTGTCTTCCAAATCTAATTTCCGTACAATATCGCTTATGAATGCAATACTCTTTGGCAGCCACTTGCACTGATTTTGGCTGCCAAAAAGCCTCTTTTTAGCCCTAAAATTAACGGCTGCCTGCAAGCTTTGGGAATCATCCTGAAATGCATCATGTGCTTTGGAAAGTGGTCAGCAGCGATGAGCGTTAAAAAAAAATAAAGGCTTGTAGTAAATTGAGCAAAACCACAGATAGAATTTATAAAGATTAAAACATCAATGAAATCATTCTGGTAAAAGAGGATTGGACACATTTTCCTTCACATTTGGGGTTATATTATTGGAGCCTTTTCCTTTCTAATCTTGGCTTGCTCAGATTTAATAATAACCGCGAACATTAGCTGTCCTGCATCTTCATCACGTCTCCGTCTCCTTTCTACCTCTTCACTGCCCACGCTGTAAACGGCCGGCATGAAACAGCGGACCCATTAAAACTGCAGCCTTTAATATGGTTTAATTTCATGCTGGCAATCATGTACTTATGGCAGGTGTCAAGTTCTCATCCCCTGAAACTCTTTGTGTGGTGAAAACAATAGATTCTTCACAGGCTGGAACAGACACCGACAGGGAAATAATAGTGCTGCTATTCATAGAGACAAGCGAGGAAGACAACCTGCTCAGAGCAAACATTAGTTTTCTTTCCTCTCTGTCCTTGAGCAAGGGGAGATGTTAGTCCTCGGTCCTTATTTCTGTGCCTTGTTGTCTGATCTGATTCCTGAAACACTTGAAGATGGCTCCGTCACCTTCAGACTGTAAAGTTCCCAGACAACCTGAAGGAAGATGGACGGCCATTAAGCTAATTCTGTCTGGAAGTTTAAAGAGGGCAGCTGAGTTGGTCCTGTCACCTCGGGCTTGACATACTGGTTTTGACGCGCGTCAAAGTAAGCAGAGACCGAGCAACAATACACGTTGAAGAGCCATACAAGCTGAAGAGGCTTAAAAACAGGTTTCAAGAAAACACAGCTGAATCGAAGCCAGCTGGAGTCACTGCCATGGTTGGATTTTGTTGGGTCAGGTTTTGCAAAGAAGAGAAGCAAACAAAGATGAGTGTTTAAGACAGGGTTGGTAATTTCCTCCAGATCCACTTTTTAAGATTCTGGTTGAAATTGTCCTGATAGAAATTAATAACTTATGTGCTCTGAAAAAAAGGAATAAAGAAAATCTGTCATCTGTCTCCCTGCTCGTTCTCTACCCCTGCACTAGCTCACACTCTGGACCAACGGCACTTGTGCATGTAAGTGAGGGGGCGTTGCTTTAGAGGGAGCACAGAGGAGAGGGGGGGGGGGGGGGTGGGTGCAGACGGAGCACTGAGGGAATGCTACTTTCAAAATCATGCTAGTTTTTCAAAATGACCAACCCTGCCTTTAAGAGCCGGAGACAGAACGTTTCATAGAGAGCAGTTGGCTTCCTACCTGTGTGGGGTTGTAGAGCTCCTGCAGGGCGTTGCGGGATCCTTTCCTGCAGCAGCCGTCCACCATGAAGGGGTTCCTCCGCATGACTGCAAAACACAGAAGAGAAAGCACTTAGCGCTGAGGGTCTCAAGAGTGATCAAATTAAAAGAGATGAGATATTGCTCAGGAACACCCTCTCTCAAACTGTAAGAATACTTTTATCCTATTTTGATTTGAGAAAAACTTGAACTCACTGTCTTTTATTCTGCAGCTTTTTGCAAAAAGAGTTTCCAGTAAAACTTAAAATCTTCATTGTTTAACACTGGAGCTCCCTTTCATTTTCAGCGTTGAATTAACACCTTAGTCCTGCCGCCTTGTGTGTGCAAATCTTACTTCAGAATCATCTGAGTTCAATCCTGCTGGTTACCGAGTGTTATGAACCCAACGTTAAGAGATGTCATGGTGATTTTTTTCTTTCAGTTCTCAGGTTGGTCAGGAAGTTGGAAAAACTTGAATATTTAATAGCTTTGTCCAGTTCATGCTTTGTCAGGTCTGTTTGCAAAGCGACACATGCACACAACCTTTAAAAAAGCTTGTTTATTTAACAGAGTTCAGTGCCCATTTCTGATGCAATCTGAGGAAAATTTCACAGCTGGTAAACTTGTTTTGTACGCAGCACCAGTTGAATTTGAATGTAAATACATTTGCATCTTTGTATTGGTTTAAACCTGCAGCATGTCAAAACGCTTTACTTCTCCCTGAACGAACAACTGCAATTAAACAGCAGCTATCATGGCTTCTACTTGTATTCACAGGATAATGCCTCACTGAGTTATTCTCTTTTTCCCAAGATGCTCTCGTATGAATGGCTTCATAGACGCCATAAATTGTAAACTTTTGTAAGAGTGAGACGAGATGATCAGATGGAGGATCTGGGAATCACACCGGGTTTGATGGAGGAAGTCAGCATGGCTGCCAATTTATCCATTTGATCATCTGCAGAACGGCAACATAAAAAAAGCACTGTGACTTTAAGAGGATTTTTACTGACAGAGTCTTTATAAAAGAATCATCTTTAAGACTCTTTGTTTTTGAATAACATCCCTGTGATCCAGAAAAGCGTTTCTTAGTATTGCATTAAAAAAGGAGAAGTTTTAAGCCTTATAAAATATATATATATATTTTTTTTTTAGGTCTCAAGAAATGAACTTGTTATCCTCGAGAAAACAATTGAATTGTACTCGTTATCGAGGGAAATTGGAGTAAAATGTATGTGTGCAATAGGTGTGACAGACTGTAAATATGAATGTTTGAAGCCTGAGTGACGTCAGCCGTCTGTTCCTGCAGGGGGCGCTAGAGGTTCATCAGCAGCAGCCGCCATGCTGGAAATCATGTCTCAGCCTAACTTTCAGTCAACTTAACTTCAGGCTGAGAGCTGGAGCTGAGGCGGGTTTTAGGCCTGATGACGAACCGTTACACTGCACCCACCTGTCAATCAGGTCAGCTATGGATAACATGTAGCTTCATATAATCAAAATGGATGGGTGATAAAAAAAAAAACAATCACCCCCCTTTACAGTGTTTGTCAATGACAACAATAACTTATCAGACCTATTTTGTTTTCTTGAACCGGGCTGTAAGTATGTTAAAGTCTGCAGTAAAAAGAGGTTTTTTTGAATGGGTGTGTATGTGACTTCCGGTGCTTCTGCAGCCAGCCTCTAGTGGACACTCGAGGAACTGCAGGATTTTTCACTTTCGCATTCAGCTTCATATTTCAACAGCCGAGGTTGCAGCTTGGTGCGTGTCCTCTCAGGGCTTCCATAACAGAGGACAAGTTAAAAGCTGAGGTTTTTTTTAAAGCGTGTGTCTTATTATGACTAAATGTTCCTCCACTGTGCACGCTGATTTTTATTGCCTTTTCCCTTTACAACAAAAAGGTCTGCATGCTTAAGAGCTTAAGAAACTTTAGCCGTCTGTTATTAACATTAGAGGGGGAGAAGTTGATGAATGAGAAGAGGCTCTCCTCCTCTGTGCTGTGTTCCTAACAGAGTCCAATCTAACAGCTCTTTAGTTTGGCTGCGGACTCCTGGGACCCGTCCTGGAGGACACCACTTTGGGGAAGTACGGCTGTAAACGACAGACTGCTGCGAGGAAGAGGCAAAGAGTTACAGGGATAAATAATGAGAGCAGTGACTCGAAGCCAAGGGCGAAGTCACAGTTCAACGTTTGTTTGGCTGAATCGCAGCTCTTTACACAACTCCATACAGAGCGGCGGCTGCTGGCAGCGGCTCACATTCCGCCCCCCGCCAGCCGGGCCGGCCGACACACACACACACAACACACACACACACACACACACACACACACACACACACACACACACACACACACACACACACACACACACACACACACACACACACACACACACACACACTCTCTCTCCAATTACGGTGCCGTGGAAAAAACGCTCAAGGACGGCGCGGGATCGACAGCAAAGGAAAATGAAGCACTAACGAGAAAGCCGAGGATATAATGTCAGTTTCTTCCACACGTCATCTGCCTCATGTTCATGGATGAACATGTGCTGCAGCCATCAGGAGACGTGATGATGAGAATAACAAGCGGTGCACACATACTCCGGTTACATTTCGGTACAGTACGTCTCTATCAGTGCATCTTACCAGTGAGAGCGGCATGCTTTCCTTTCACATCACGATCACTCAGAATAACGCAATATGTCAACACATTCAAGCTCGTCAGTTTGCTGCATCACCTTGGTCTTTAAATTAGAAACTCTTCAGCTGCTCATTAATCAACATCGTGATTATGAGATGAAGACAAAATAATTAACATACAGCCGGTTTTAGTCTATAAATGTTGTGGCAGCTTCTCAGACATCAGGATCTTTTAGTCTCCTGTTTTTTAATGGATGAAAGTTCAGTATTTTTGGAGCTTTTGACTGTCGGTTTGATAAAACATGTTATTTGAAATGTGTCACTTTAGATTCTTGAACTTCTTGAATGTTTGCAAAGTTACATAAAAGGTCATGTTAAAAGTAGAAACATTTTCACTTTTTAGGAGAGCTCGCATTCAAACCTGCAGCTGTCGTAGGTAGACGTTAGTGTTGTAGTCAAGACCACTCTAACCGAGACCAAGACATACCTGAAACCAGAGTGCTCCGAGACCGAGACAAGACCAAGACATTTAGGGATCGAGATCAAGTCCAGACCAAGACCATAAATATCTCTGAGAAAATCAAAATGATTAACACTCTATTTATTGGGCTAGAAGTGTTACGGTAACAGAACTATCTAGCCGGTCCATGAGGGCGATAAGTCGATATTATACCAGCTGTTTCTGCTTCAGAAGTAAAGACGACCTACTGATGTGACTCATAAAACCGACATGAAACCGATGTTTGGATCTGCAGGCTGCAGTCACTCTCCAAATTCTGGCTGCTTAACGTACTCTAACTAAGTTCCATGCATTTGAGTCCCTTTTTCCAAATGCCAGTGCTCATGTTTGTGAGTGACATTTAGAATGAGGTGATCTTATGACACAACGGGATGTAGAGCATGAATCATAAAGTGGAACCCGGGGGGGGGGGGGGGGGGGGGGGGGTCAGGGTGTCCCTGATCTGTGCCGACAAAATGTCACTGAAAGAGACACAAAAAGGACAAACGAGCAGAACAAGAAGAAGACTGCTTCATCTTCTGTTCCCCGACATGTCTGCACCCAGGGGTCAATTATCTCATCATCTGTCAATGACACCGGGTCACAGGCTGTCTGTGCACATTAGCCCGGGTGGACGTAGCTTTGTATAAATGTTTACTCGTATTTACGACGTGCATTGTGAGGATGCAAATGTGCACATCTGCTGTGTGAAGCTGATAATGTCAGATTCTACATTTGCTCATCTTCACACCTGCTCGAGCGCTCAACTGTAAATTTAGAAATCTGTCGACTACAAACATGTAAGTCTGTCTCTGTTCCCAAGCCAGTGTACACTCAGTAGCAGCACAATGACGATATCGTCTGCAACTGTCTCTAGTTTCCCCTTTCATATCTTTTTTTTTTGGTGTACTTGGCTGCTGCTGCAAAGGCCAAAATTTCCCCGTCAAAAATCAATAAGGGTTCTTCTGCTCTCCCTCTCTCCCCGCTCGCATGTCAAAGGAACTTCAAAGCAAAGGTCTAGTAGGCTGTAGATTATTATTTTTTTAAATTCCTGGTTAAAAATTGAAGAATGGCGCACAGATTTATCCACAATCCCTGGATGTGAACCCTAATCCCTCTATTGGCCCAGACTAGATCCATTGACGAAGCCCCTGGGAGCGAGCTGAGCGCTTGTTAGCGTAACGAGCCCCAACAGACAGGCGTGACCTTCAAACACCGAGGGGAGGATGGAGAGAGGAGAGAGGAGAGACACACACACACTCCTGTACATGCACGATTAATCATGCACACACACACAAAAAAAAATAATAGCGTGTGATTGATAACCTTGTTGCTAAAGCCGGTCTTTAATAATGCAGTCAAACACTCTCTCCTGCTGCCCATGTGCAAACAAACAATTACTGCTTTCTTTGAGCTTTCTGTGAAATAATGCAATCATGGGATATTTGCTTTTTAGGCTCGCTTACACTGAAAGCACAAACACACACGCACCTCCGCGCCCAGCAGCAGCAGCAGGCTGAATCAGCAGCGCGGGTGTGATCACTGATTGCTGTGGACACAAGCTGGAGGTGGAGCTGCAGGTAATGAGGATTCAGCCTCACTGTGTGTGTGTATGTGTGTGTGTGTGTGTGTTTGTCTGTGTGTGTGTGTGTGTGTTACTGATGGGTCACAGAGCTGTGCAGATATTTATCTGTTAGCCCCAGCGAGCCGGCTGCTAACGACAGCAGGAGACAAAATGAATCCGGCTGAAGAAGCAGGTCTGTGCAGGGTGTGAAAAGCAGCGGGTTCAATGCTTCCTGTCAGCTGTACTCCTTAATAAGAGACAGTAAAGTGACATTCGGTGCAGTGAAATAGGGATGCTTTCTCCGTAGACTAAACCTGTTGTAGGCGGATGCAAATCAAGTCAGCTGCAAAAACTCTGTAATGCATGAAAATGATTTATTTTACACCACTTTGCTCCAGCTCCTGCCAAAAAAAATGCCTTTAACAACTTGTAAAACACAATTTCTGCTGAAAAAAGGGGACTGCCAAACAACATAATAACTATCAAGACCTTGACAAAATCCAGCCTGATTTATGTACAATTTAAGACACCTGCATAGCCATAATAAAGATGTTCTTTCTCTGCTGGATCAGCTGCTCAAACATTCAATATCAACACTGGATAAAAACCCTGGAAAGCCAAATCCACAGCCCTCCACCTGCCCTATGAAGAGTTAGTCCAGTTCAGAACGAGAACGAGTTAAAATGAAACCCGACATTTTGTAATATAAATTTGTTCCAAACTGATGAATGCAGCAGGAGACAACATCTCTGAAGTTCTGTGACGCAAAATATCTATTTTTGTAAATGGGGTTTGGTGGCTTCAAAGGGAACGATGTAGCTAAAGAAGTTTTGTGTTTAAAATGATCTTACCTGACTTCTGTCACTTCAAAGATTATATATTTTCTTTCCCGTTGTCAGACTTTCTTATTCACTCACAATGAATAATGGGAGAATTACCAAATACCTTTCATGGATCTCAGACTTTCTGAATCCTTTCAGGCTGTATTCATTATATTAACTGTGGAAATTCGATTCAAAACTCACTGAAAATACAATTTGTCTTGCAGCCCACATCCCAAAAACCAGCTTTTTCATCAGCTGCCAGTGAATTTCCAGATTCAGCCGTCCTGATTATTTCAATGAGGAGCGACTGATTTCTTCATCCGTCTCTATTTCAAAGTGAAACCGATGTTTGTGTAGGTTTATGCTGATGAGACGAGAGAAAAGCACATATTTCTAAATCCATCCGTCCTCATATGGTGCTCAACTTCCCACACACACACACACACACACACACACACACACACACACACACACACACACACACACACACACAAACACACACACACTCAGTGACATACAAGTAATTTAAATCCGTCCATACTGGCCTTATCTCTGCGCTCTGATGCCTCCAGGTATAAACCAAACACACTGACATGGGTCTGACTGTTTAATCTGTCAGTAATCCTGTCTGTGGTCTGCCTGACTGTTCATCCTACACACACACACACACACACACACACACACACACACACACACACACACACACACACACTGGGACCAGTACGACGACAGAGCTGAAACCCCGCTCACAGCCGGTGTATGACGCTTGCACGCCCACCAAATCGTCGGGAACACATAAGGTCACCCAGTGTCCTGCCAACGCCAACACCTGTCTCATTTGGTTGGTGGTGGGAAGTGAGCCGTAACCATGGTAACCACTCCCCTTCACCATCCTGCTGCACCTGCACCGTCTGGCTGAATTCCTCAGGACCGGATTCAGGTAAGGTCATGGGAGAGCAAAACCTTTTTTTAATTTCCTCAGTGCTGACAGGTATCGACTGTGCAGCATACACACACAAACACACACACACACACACACACACACACACACACACACACACACATTCTTTTCAAGTATTAAAGTAAGTACGCGCCAAAGCAGTGGACCCATAGATAACCACCTGCAAAAAAAACAAAATGTCAACGACACTGTAAGCAGAAAATGCAAAAAAAAAAAAATGCAAGTAGGGAAAATTTACCGGAGTATAAAAAAATCTCAAATCTGAGCAAGAAGAAGAAAACTAAGCTACTACAGCTAAGTTCCATTTGAAAGTGTTAAGTCTTTCTGAGTTGATGAAGGTACTCTAAAGAAGGTTTGGGAGCAGGGTCAAGCCTTTCGCTCTTCTGAATTAAACCACCTGTGCATACCTTTGTAAGTGAACCGAACCCTCTGCACCAGTTTGCTGCAGTTCTCCCAACACTCCCCTCAAAGCCCGCCCTCGTTCTCTTTCAATCTAGAAATCGCTGGGTTAGCTGAAATAGGAGGTTCATCAATACATGCCAAAACCCTGATTCTGGTCCCTTGGCTTTCAGACTGCTCGAGCCACATCACAACCCAAACCCGCCACGCTCATCCGCTTACAAATGAGCCCCTTTATCCCAATGATGAAGACCCCAATCCTTCATGCACCCTCTGGAGATTCTTAATAAAAAAAAAAATGATACAACAGAAAGTTGTGAATCTCAACTCCTGGAGTCCCCTTCTGCTCCAGCAACGTCACAACCCTCTTTGTACTTAGTTTTGATGACTACCAATCAGCCTTTTTAAATATACAAACTTTCCTGAAAGGTTGTGATTTCCAGGAGAGTTACTGAGACATAACTTCACGTCACCGGTTTGTACCCTACACTTTAGAGAAGCTGTACGTGCAGCTCAAACATCCACACACACATCCAGAGCTTTTATCAGGCTTAGCAGGGATTCTGCCTCGCTGACAGCCTGAACCTCTCTTCTTCCTCCTCCCTGTCACCACCACGCTGCCGCTGAGAAAAAGCACCGAAACGCTCCGATTTCAAGTTTATTATTCCTCTCAAAGCAAGAGAAGAGAAGCTGGGAAGCTTCCAGCTCAGAGCAACAATCAGACCTCTCTATCATCCACTAAACCTGAGCGACCACTCACAGAGCTCCCCACGGTGAAACTCCCACGATGCTCCTGAACCTCGGCCTCTCTCAATGAAGCAGCTTTGCGCCAGAGAAGGTCGGAAAGTTCACAATCAACTTAAAACGTCTGATAAAACGTCTTCGCTTGGCTTTAAAAGCAAAGGACACAAAACAGTGACATCCAAACGAGAGCAAGCAGCCAAAGTTTCCTGTGCCAAGCGACGAGAGAGAGAGAGAGCAGGAGAGTGATGTTTTAAATCGTGACAGTGATGAACAACAGAGAGCTCAGAATCAAGAGTGTGTTATCCTGTTCTGCATCAATCTCCTCTTGTCACTGACTTCAGATTGTGTGTCCTTTTTTTTACAATAGAGAAGGACGTATTCATCAAAGAGAAACTCCTGCGACCTGCATTCATGAAGACCTGACAGTTACGCTAAAGAGTCAACTTCAGCAGTGAAAAGGTTTTTCATGGAAGTGAAGAAATAACCTTCAAACTCACAAACTGTTGGTGCTTTCAGCCTGGGTCTTACTCAAAGGTAAGGAGGTAACAGGTGGACTCAAAATAACTGCTAATATTTTAGATAGCTATATATGTCCATCCGTCCATCCACTATCTTTACCGGGGGGCTGTAGCTGATCCCAGCTGTCATTGGGCAAGAGGCGGGGATACACCCTGGACTGGTCACCAGCCAATCACAGGGCTGACATACAGAGACAGAAACCACTCACATGTCTTTGGACTGTGGGAGGAAATGCTAAATGCTTACTTGAGCCGTTATCTCAGAGGGGGCAAAAAATAAAAAATAAAAAAATAAATACAAGTAAGGGTTAAAGTATTTGTTTCTTTCTGTCTCTGCAAGATGAGGTATGATGTGCTGGAGAAAGAGTTTTGAGGATTTTGAGACAAATACCATGATATACCTCGAGAGAAGAAACACATCAAAAAAAAATCTACCTTCAATACAGTGCAGCTCGATGTACCAGATGCTGAAGTTAAAACTATAGGACCCCACGGCAAAAAAGAGTGATACCCATAATTCTCTTGCAAGCAAAACTGGTCTCCTTTTACTGCACCAAGAAAGAAGAACTACTGTCATCCCACTGTAAGTGTAGAATGTTATTTTTAGCATCTTGACAAATGCATGTTTTGACCTTACTGGACATAAGAAGTAAAACACAGGTCATACACAGCCAATAAACAGCCTTCAGGTTAGTAAATAATGATTAAGCTAACGACCTAATGTTTGTTTTGGTTGATGATTCATTTTAGTAGTCAAGCATTAAAGGTACCGAACGCTGAACTCAGTAAATAATAACACTGCATAATATATTCTCTCAGCATCTGATTACACTCAAGGCCCTCTGTACACAGCAGGCCCCGCTCCTGCACATGCTCAGTACGGGCCGGCAATCACGCACAACATCTGCCGCCATCTCTCAGCGAAGGATTATGGGCCGTTGGAGGAGGATTAATTCGTCGCTAATCTTAACTTCACAGTGAGGAGAGTGTGTGGGGTTCCACTTCACACTGGGTCGCCTGCACATCAGCCAACACACACACACACACACTGACACACACTTGCAGGGCTGATTGGGTCTACACACTGACTTTCAGAACACCACGTTTGAGTGTGTGATTGAGTGTGTGTGTGTGTGTGTGTCGGGTTGTTATCGTCCCACACAGCGCTGGAGTGCTGCGGCCTAATTGGGATTTAAATGAACAATGCAAGCGGAGCAGAGAAGCAGAGATACAGGTGATTAGCTATGTTGGCACAACTTAATACAAAGCTCAGTAAGAAGTTAGGGAGTGATTTTGTGAGTGTGTGTGTGTGTGTGTGTGTATAAAACCAATCACGTCTCCAGTGATGATTGGCTGCTTGAGTCGCTTCCTGGTTGGAGTGCTCAGTCTAATCCCCTTAATGATGATTACCAACATGACGATAATACACAAGCAATTACAGCGTCGACGGTCTCAGACACACCTCGGGCTCAGAGTCGCGAGGAGAACAGATAAAAGTCTTCACTTCATTTTTTCCTCTGCTCACCTTTATCGTCAGTCTGTATCGCTTTAATCCTACAGGGTTTGTCTGACAGATACTGTGTGTGCAGCGGGCAAGAAGTGTCAATCAGCAAAACTGCAGATTGAGAAAAAGTTTTTTTTTTTTTTCTCAAAGAAAGATAATTTTTATTTTGGTTTAGGGGGAGGTTAGCTGATCTGTATATTCAACAGGAGCATATATCTAATCCTGCAACCGATTAGGATACAGACAACCTTTGTGACATCAGACTTATCAGTCAACATGTTTTTCTCTTCACATAAATATCAGTGTTAAACCCTAGATCGGCCGGCAGAGTCTTTAAGATCTTTGAAAATTATATAACCACATGTCTCTGTATCAGTCCTCTTTTAACAGATCTGTGATCTTTGTGTTACATAGAAGGTATATTCTAAGGAGTAAGTTCAACAACATTAAAGCTCCCTGTATCCTTTCTGTAAACATGACAGATGCATTAACTTGTACACCATTGGATGCTTACAGAAAAAGGTCAGTTCAGGTCCAGAGTGGCGGGTATTTGTGATGCTTCTTGGTCTGAGAGTTTGTGTGATGATATAGGGGGAGAAGCATGAGACAACATGAAATCCGTCGATACAAAGATAGCATCTGACAGCCTCTAGAACATCTACATCACAAGAACAGCCAGCCGGGCTTTTCAGGCCTCCTTTAACACATCAGAGGGCGTCAGTGAGCACAGCGGAGCAGAGCGGCAGACGCTGCAGGTCAGGAGGAGGAGGAGGAGGAGGAGGAGAGGTGGAGCTCACACCCCTTCACCGAGCAGGCAGCGAGAGCTTCACCTAGACAGCCTCTGCATCGCTCTGCAACAAGCTTTCATTCATTTAACATGAGGGATTCCATTACTGATGCATTAGTGCTGTGCAGACGCACTGCGGTATCATGCACTGGATGTGTTTTTACAGTTTGGATGTAGAGATAATGCACATCAAATCAAAACCTGACGAATGTGTTTTTTAATTCATCCTGTGCAAGATGTAAATAAAGATTATGGAAACAAGAGCTTTTCATGCATTTTTGCAACAGAGAGGAGAGGCTTCAGACTCTCAGGTTCTCATGTTGCATGTTCTTGATGTCATTTGTAGTTTTTCATACATGCACAAAACTGCACAAAACAATTCCCCATGTTTTTGGAGTGAGCTTCCCAATCTATCCTGCCAGCCCACTAGTCAACTTGTGGCATGAAGTCGGTATGAACCAATGTGTGAACACAGCAGGAAATTCATCACATGAGGCGGAGGTGGTGGAGTTTATAACATGCGACAGATAATACAAAATAACAAAGCCGCCTCTTCTGCTCACAAGTGTTTGCTTTCCGACTCTTAAATGCACTGTGTTTCAAGGATTCTGCCACCAGGGGGCTCTCAATCTAAAGAGTAACAAAAGGTGAAGTCAAGACTGGTGGGGAATCATGGGAGTTAGCTCTGCTACTCCCCAGCGTCTAATTAAAATAAACTCCGAGTTGAACATAGTTTGGACGACCGGGTGAAACCGACCTGAGTTAGAGAATATGTTTACAGATGAGCTAATGCATCCGAGTATAATTTACATGACGTTTTTTTATCACAGCTTTCAGGAGCAGCGCTTCCTTATGCCGCGGTATTTGACGTAACATTCGGCGTTTCCACGGCAACGATAAACATGTTGTGCCTGTCATGGAAGCCAAAGCGACAGGAGATGTCAAATTACAACTACTAAACGAAGGCCTTCTTTGGCTTTTAAAGACTACAGCACTTTTTCACTTTAACATCCTGTAGAACGAACTTTTAGCGCTTTAACTCTGAATGTCACTTCATCCCGGTTTGTTTTGAACAACATCTTTTTCACTTTCTATGCTCGTATAATTGTGTCTCTGTCGACTAATGTACAGTTGATGATGTTGTTGTTTGGTTTTTACTTGTCATTGTGGTTTTATGTACACGTGTGCATCATCAATCAGCCAAGGGACCGCAGATGGAAATTAGCATTTGGCGACAGTCTGGCATATTTACATGTTTATGTTCATTAATGTGCACTGTCACTATTTATGAATATATGAATAAATACATGCACTAAAGTCTCTTTCCAATTGGGTTAAAGGGTTTATTTTAGGATCAGGATTATTGCCCTATTGGCTCAAGACTCTGAGGACCAGAATGCATTGCAGTGACTGGAGTAATGTGCGGCTGATCTACACATTTGATGAATGCAGTCCTTATTCTGTTCGAATCTTTGGGATAAATGTTGTTTCAGAGGAATAAATAATACATCTGCAGCTTCAAGGCGTCCTCCATTAATGAGCTCAATAATGAATGCCTGACGAGAGGAAATACACTAATCACTTGGTATTTAAAAATGTTATTATGCTGTGAGATAATGGATGCATGTATGCAGCCTCAGAGGCAAAAAATCAGGGTAAAGTTGGCCTTTAAAGCACCTAAATCTTATCTTTGTGAGAGTGTGTATAATGATTTTATGCAACTGCAACTTGAATTTGCATTTTTATCAGCTTCTCTAAAGTGGCTCTGTCTGCTGGACATTTAGAGGACACTGTTTATACAGACACATGACTCGACAGCAGCGTCGACTGTGCAAGATCGACAACGTTGGAGAAAATTCGACAGCTCATCGAAAAGGCAATAAAGGGTCAACTCACCCAAATAAGAAAGTATAACTCCCCATACTGGAGCTCAGTGTAAATTCAAGCAGGAAGACTGGTTATATTCTCTCACACATTTATTCCATTTCTTCATCATCTTAGCCACTCCCTCTCTACCACTTCCTCCGTCTTCCTGCTCTGGTGATCAGCTGATTTGGGGTGTTTATTTTTTTAAGTAATAATCCAACCTGCCGCCACCTCTCTCAACCAATCATCCTGCTGCAGTCAGATTTTAAAATCTTCTCCCTCCTCCGCAGTCACCCCACATTTCCTGTCTCTCTTTAGCTGTCCCATCTTATAAAAGCAAAAAGGCCCAAAAAATATCTTCAAAATAGAAAAAAAAAAAGAAAGGGGCGCCAGTGGGCAAGTGGTTAGTTTGGGGGCACCATGTACAGAGCCTACAGTCCTTAACGCTGGCAGCCTTGGTTCAAATCTGACCTGTGGCTCATTTGCCACATGTCATCCCCCCCCCCCCCCCCCAATATTTCAATGGACTCAGGGGTCATGGTTACAGTTTCTATGAATCAAACGTGAAAGTTTATCCTGATTTATTGTACCCTACTCCACTTTATTTTACTGCAATGACTTGCTAGCCCGATGGCAGGATACCCCCAGAGGTGATTTGACCCTTTAAACCTCTGCCTGCAAATGTTTATGACATCATTTCCACAACTTCTCATCCCCACTCAGACCCCCGCTCAGACCCCTGAGTCATAGCTGCCTTGTCACAGCCTGAGTCAACATCCCCTTCTCTAAAAAGGAAAGGAATTCAGAACCCGGCAGCCGTTTGATGGGAAACAAGTCCACAGAGGTTCACTTAAATCTTTGTGGCTCCAAAATGATGACACCTCAAAACACACGTGGTGGACAGCCAGAGCAGCCAACATCTCTGTGCAGAAACGGATCGGAAAGCTTTCAGACAGAGAGTGGAAGCAAGTTGGAGATTTTGGATCCAGTCTTTTATAGCAGGCTCCAGACTTTAATTATCTACATGGGGAAACTTTTGAAGAAGAATTTAAAGCATCGCGTGACGTTAAAAGTCTCCCTTTAAATCCCTGAAATAGACGTTTCCTTCTGCTTGGACATGTTTTATTGGTTCTAAGGACACACACACACACACACACACGGGGTGTTTCCCTAAACTTTAATTGAATAAGCAAGTTGGAAAATAAAATATGCAAACAATATAAAGTTTTATGAAGAACCTCCATCATATCAGAAGTTTGCAATTCAATAATGGGTCGTGGAGGCGGAGGGAGACGGAGGCAACGTGGACTTAATGGAGTTCAAGACTTTGATGGATGGCAGGAAGTCAACAAGTGATGGCTGTTTATAGTCCCCCCTCTCCCCCCCCCCCCCTCCCCCAGGACACACATACACACTCTTTCTCTCACACACACACACACACACACACACACACACTTTCACACTCACATATATACAATCTGACTGAGTGGAAATGGACCAGCGGTGAAATGCGGTCAACCGAGGGCCGATTCAGTCTGAAGGTGGCCAAGCGTGGAAGAGACCCTGTCACATGAGCCGGGGTCGACCGGAGCACCACAGCAGACGCCGTGGAAAAAAAAAAAAAAATCACGAGACCGGGTATCGCAAACACAGCAGGGCGGGGGAGGGGAGTCGGGGTGGTTTGTGAGGATGACGAGGGGAGAGACTTCTGCCTGGATACAGACGGGCAGAGCGGAGAGATCAGGGTGAACTCGGTGAACCTCCTCTCACACGCCCTGCAGGAGACACACACTACACACCCTTTACCCCCACCGGCACGCTCCACCCTGCAATGAAGAGTGTGAATGGAGCCAGGTGAAGAGGAAAAACATGATCTGACGGAGGTATCTGATCCCCGAGGGGGTTGACGGAAAGCCGACAAGTCCGGCTGTCACCCTGAGATCTTCACAGCTTAGAAAGTAAGGGAAGCAGTCAGGTGGAAACAGAAGGCATTCTGGGAGAAGAATCAGCAACAGAGACACTTAAAACCAAACAAACTGCAGAGGGAAATTATCTCTGCCCTGGTCCTCTCTGCCTGCACTCGAGGGTCGAATGCATAAAACATCTGAAGTCAGAGAAACGCTCTCAGTTGACGAGACGTGAGTAATTCATGAGCGTTTTTAGCCGTGAGAGGCCTTTAAGGAAGGAGAGATATTGAGCTCTAATGATGACAACATGGAGAGGATGGCTGGGTCCACGTGAATGGAGTTGTGTTTAAAACCAGAGACACAGATCCAATGATAACAAAGTCAAATTTAAAGCTTTTCCAGGTATTCTATTATTCTTAATGTTTATGGCTCATCCTGTGCTCAGTGCTGTTAACTCAAATTGTCTTTGTTCCTGAACCATGCTGTTACATTTATCTGGTTTCCAAATAAAGCCTAAGGTTAGCCAACCCCAATTTCCACATACTCCATGCGCGCCGCGATCCTTCACCCTGTACAGTACGTCTGTCAATCACAGCGCCGACATCTAGAGACAGAAACCAGGCACACTCACATGCACCACCATGCAGCCCATGCTGAAACATGAATGAGTGAATTCAGCAGTCGAGCTCCTGGGTGTGATTTCTTTTTAACAACATTTGTAGAAACTCTTTTTCCTAAAGTTTGCAGTGAGGCTGGAGGCGTGAAGCCTGAGGGATCCGCCGAAACACAGCTGCTGATGCATTCACATTACACTCTCGCTTCTCGCCCATGATGTGTCTGCAGATTTTAACAGCAAGTGTGATGTTGAAAGAAAAGAAAAAAAAAAAAAGCCTTTCATTTTTGAGAAACAACAACCCACAGGAAAGCAACCAGGGATCAAAATCACAGGCGTCTGATTATAGAAGTAAGAAATGGAGCTGAATATTACGGTGGCGTCTGTTTGTTCAGCGAGTCGGCGAAGTTGCCACATGAAAAAATGATCCGGGCACAGCAGCTCCGTCAGAGGACGAGGGAGGGATGGAGGAAGAGTGGACGTGATGAGATTCTCAAAGAGATGAGTTATCAATTCACGCTGAACATAAGGAGCGACTGCAGCTCTGCCCGTGGCAATATGCTCTGAAGAAGAAGAAGAAGAAGAAGATGAGGAAGAAGAAGAAGAAGAAGGATGAGGCCTGGGTGGAGCTGCTGCAGGCGGAGGAGGGATGTGCTCATGCTAACAGCTGGGTTCAGAAGGGTTTAAGAGTCAAACTTAAGCCTGGAAGTGTGAAGTTTGAAGCCCCTGCAGAGGCCGGAAACACCGGAGAGGCCAGATCTCACCCTAAACCTGATGGATAATCAATGAGTGTAGCTCAGCACACTGCAGGACTCCTCCAAGGATCTCCTTCTCAATAAAGCCTCTTGTTTTTAACCTGCTTTTACTTCTTCTTCTTCTTCCTCCTCAGTTAGAGCACCGAAGTACATTTCCCCCTGAACGACTTTGGACATCTCTCAGAGAATTGGTGCAAAGCCTGTTTCAATCAGGTTTTACGTCTAATGAAGACGAGAAGGTCGATACCATCTTATCTGTATGCTGAAGCAAACTAACGATTACTTTAGCTTCGCACAAAGACGGGGTCGTGTCTTTGTTCCCAGGGTTTTTTATTTTCACTTCCATTGAAAAAGATTGGTAAAGGTTGTTCCCTAAGCTGCAATTTCCTAAGAATCGATGTGAATGGAAAGTCCTCGAATGGTAAAGATCCGTTCAGCCATTGTGGATAAATCGATGTCTCAGACACAAACTATGATGTAATGCTCGGTCGGTAAAAGTGAACGCGATCCATTTCAAGCTGAATCCAGTTTGAGCTTTACTCCTTTGTCATTTACAATGAAGACAGAATACAGAGTCCACGTTTTATTTGCACTGTGGCTGCTTTTCTTCTTTCTTGCAGCTCGGTGTAAATTATCACAGAGATTTTACAGAAAAATTGATCACGCTGCCACCAAACACAAAAACCAACATCTAAAACGTGAGCGAGCGTTTAAAGAGTAGAGTGCATGTTTGACAGAGAGCTATACATTCATACATGATTGATCCTCCGCTCCACATCCTTCTTTCTCTCATCGTGTGATCTTTTGTGTTCGAATTACAGTGGAAATAATTGATGGCGTTCTGTTCTCAGGGAACTCTTGTGGGAAAATGGCCTCAACTTTAATTAGCAGAATCGTGTCTCTTTGTGACGTCAGTTGACTAATGCGTGGTTTTCTTTTAGTTTGCAGTTTGTAGGATCTTTGTCTCTCAATGGTCTTGGCTGTTGTTTTTACTGCCTGGCTTACTTCAGCGTCATATTAGAAGTTAAAGGAGCAGTCAGTAAGAGCTGTAGTGACCTCACTATATGATCAGACATTAAGGAAACATGCTATGTTGAAGTGCTGGCTTCTCTGACAACAATGCAGCAGCCAGTATGTCCTCCTTCTAACTTTAGATTCTGCTCCTGAATGCCCTGGATTTGTTTGGACCAGAGAAGGTAGGCAGTTTTAAGTCACCCCCACACGACCGTTTTGGACGTCCCTCGGTTTGTCAGATATGAGAGCAGTTATCAGGTCAACAGGTGTTGCAGTGATGGAAGCGGGCAAGAGAAGTGGTTCAGATAGAAGTGATTGTACCCGACCTAAAAAGCCTCTGCATGTTTCTAATAAGCTCCACGAGCAGAAACGTGCTCAAACTAGGATCAATATTGGAGATACCTTTGAAAAATGGAGAGAGGTTAGAACACAGAAAGGTTTACAGACCGATGCAGAGCTGGATAAACACTGAAGCTTCAGAGTCCACCACATGGCAACCTGAGTGAGCATGGACTCTAGAGAGGAGGGGGCGGAGGAAGACAGCTCGCTACAATGTCTTCCTCTTTTTGAAACAGTTTCTGTTTTTGACTTCACCATAGCCTCTGGAAAAATTTCACCATGACAAAATCTGTCTGCAGAAAACATGTTGCTTTCGAACCAAACAACAAAAACAAACCAGTTTTTAAGGGTGAATTTTTCCACCAGCCACAAATAGAGAGGGGAGAAGGGAGTGCCTGCATGCTCAGACTAAAAATGACACAGTTATTATAAATCACAACACTTATTCTTGATGATTAAGCAGCGCGATTTTCTCGTAACCCGCATCCACACCCTGACTACTTTGATTTAAATCAAAGTTCTCCTGCAGTGGGAGTCATGTGCAGCACAGCAGGACGCAGGGTCAAATACGAGGACTTCTGGGTCGACTGCAAACATGCAGCATATCTCCCTGTTACTGACATGAAGGTCCAGGGCAGAAAAAAAAAAAACATGACAGGAAGAGAGATAATGTGCTCGTACAAAGCCATCTGACAGTAGCATGGAATCATGAATAAAAGCACTTTTGTCTGTTTCTAATCATCACATCTTCATTTGTGGGCTGGATGCAGGAAGTGAATGTAGCCTTTCTGTTTCAGTGAGTGAGTTTTCAAAAGCCTTTAAGCTGCTTTCTTTCTC